>NW_006400025.1:2944040-2953211 GCF_000299155.1 Elephantulus edwardii
GGGGGGTGTGCGGGGAGAAGGCTGCAACAATGAATGATTGGAATCCCAAAATCTCTGTAGATGTTCACTGAAATGAAAAATAAACAACCTAAATTTTAAAAAAAGTATAGTTCATCGATCTCTTTATCTATTCTCACGATAAGCATATGAGAAGAGTACACTGTAATGAGTATGTAGTGACCATACATCTGAGAATAAAAAAAATGATCTTGTGCTGACACCAACAACATATAGAGCCATGCTCAGGGAAAAAATAAAGCAGCAATAGATCTACCTGGGGTGGCACTATGTGCTGGAGAAATGTCTGCAATGACTCAATAGGGCCACAGCAACCCAGACCCTGTACCTGCATTCTGGTTTCATCATTTCTACCTGGTGACTCTGGAGAAGTTCCTTGATCTTTCTGAGTCTCAGACTCCTCATTATAATAATAACAACAACAATAAAATGAAATAATAATGCTGCATTCATGTCATTGCACAGGGTAAATTAGATCATTTACATACATCAAATTGAATCTGGCACATACTGATGTGCAGAGCAGTGATGCTATTAATAATTTAATAGCTGTGAGAACATTGAAAAACATGGACTCAGATTTCTCTTTGTGCCTGGGAACAGCAGTGAGGAGTCTGAAGTGCACCTCAGGAATGGGGAGGAAAAGAAGAGTTTGGAAAAACATCCCTTCGTTGTCTTAGCACATTCTCAAGATACCAGGTCACTCGAAAGCATTTCTCTAGCAACAAGTCACTGAGCCTGGCTCCACCAGGCCCTGGGAAAGGGCACAAATGTAGCACATTCCATGAACCACTGCTTCCTGTTCTTGGGCCTAGCTATGACCCTCACTAGTTATGTCACACTCAAAGATCCAGATACCAACCATACTGGATGTTGTTGTAGTTAAGGGCCATCAAGTCGTAGGAGATTCATAGCAACCCTATGAGTGAAAGACCTGAACACTTGTATAACTTTCATTGCTTCTCCAAATTCATAGGGTTTCTGGAAGCAAGCTATTTTGGAAGTGGATGCCACTCCTGCTTCCAAGCCTGTTTTAATTGGGGAGCTCCACCAAACACTGTCTACCATGAATAACTATTATTGCATTTGACACATCAGTGTCACAGTGTTTAGCATCACAGCCACCACGAGTTACCTCTGTACAGCAAATGGACAGACCAGTGCGAAACAACTTAGAAGAATGTTTGACCAGAAAGAAATAAAACCAGGCCTTTGATCCCAGTTCAAAATGGCCCATAACTTTATATCCATAGCATAACTTTTTATCCATGTGGTCCTCTGAATACTTTCATGTAGATGGAAGATGAAAGAATTAGAATTGATGAAAGAGATACCTTTTAACTCTCCTTAATACTAGTCAGGTGTTTAAGGTGAATTTAGGTATCCTGGTGGGAGGCAGAAGACAATGAGAATAAGAAAGACTGAGAATGTGTAAGAATCTGCTTCATAGGCAACAATTTCAGAAGTTTAAGATTTCAAACCCTCAAGTCAGCCTACCTGGGTTCCAGTTTCTGCCCCATCACTTTCTAACTGCATGTCTTTGGACACATTGTCTAAGCATTTTGTGATTCATTTCCTCACCTGTAAAGTGAAAATAGTAATAGTCTCTGTGTTGTAGAACTGGCGTAAGGATTAAATGGGGTAAAGTGCGCAAAGCACTTAGCACGATGCATCATTCGCAGTTGGAAGAGAGGTGATGGTGGTGCCGATGAGAGTTAGATCATGGCAACGAGTGGGTGGATAATTTTTTCTCATTTCACAAGTGAATAAGCTCAGACTCAAAAATTTAAATGTCTTGCTCAAGGTTAGTCAGTGTATCTTCTAATTCATGTTTCAACCTGCTCCTTCTAGAAAACTCAGGCAGTGATTCAAGTGACCTATGAAGGAGGATATGGGGCCAGAATGGACATTTTTCTTGGAGAACTAAGATATAAGGAGAATCTGAACTGAGACAGTGCTGAACCTGAGAACTGGCTAAAGAATCATGTGAGCTACTACCTAAGAACATGACTGTTCAGAATGTCTTTCTCCTCTACTTGTGTGACCAGATTTACCACTGCACTCCCTCTATAGATTTGGCTAAAACTGAGGTCTTAATCCATGGGAGACCTTATTACAAGAGGATATGGAAAACTTCAGAAGTCCCTTGTGTTTATGGGTTTGGGAAATCCAGATAAAGAAGCTTCAATAGGGCCTGGGCTTCAAAAGAATCCTCTCTAAGATCTTTTCCTACTAATTCTTGTCCTTCTACAGTAAGAAGCTGTTCAACAGAGGCACTGAAGCAATATTGACTCAAGGGCCAAAGTTTAAAAGCTGTAGCTAGTGTGTGCTGGGAGTCTGGTAGCCTAGTGACAAGGATTTGTGCTGCCATGTGGTTTGGATCCTCCAGCTTCCCCACGGGGCTAAAATGAGAAATCTTCTCTCACATGATTTGCAGCCCCTGAGAGCACATTAGGGGGTCAACTATGAGTGGAATCCAACTAGACAGCACATAACAGCAACAACAGTGTGTGTCGGACTAGCAGGTGGTCTAAGGGGTGGCACTAAGGATAGCAAATGAACTGAGATAGGTTTTTGTTGTAATGTCACTAGGAGCTTGCCATTGTTGTGTCCCCAGTACATAGCATGATGGCCTTATAGTTGCTCCATGTACACCTGCCGAATGAAGGACTAGAAGTCATCATTATTCAAGTAGAATTTAGCAATACCCTTTGACAGCTTCTTTCTCCTTTGAATATTATGAAAATTATGAGAGCTCATCTTAGCACACATTGTGGCCCAGAGAGATTCATAATTCCTCCAAATACCTCTGAATAACTAACAACAACTTCAGGGTTTCTGAGAAGAAATCCCGGGGGCTTTCTGGGATACCACAGGTATAGTTCATAGGGAGTCAAAGTGGTAACCCATAGACCTGACACTCTGGTGGTTCAAGTACACCAAGTGGTTCCAAGACTCCATGTCTAAGCAGTATTTGAGGAGTTGGAATCCCACTTCACCCTAATAGCCCAAAATAATAATACTAGGAAGAATCCACAGCACCCTGCAGGGCCAGCCCATATATGCTTGTGCAGGGAGTACTCTGGGCTAATTTGACAGATTTATTTTGAAGGAAAAAAATATTAAAAGAGTCCAGGACTGTGAGGAGAAGAGGGCATAATCTAATGTTTAGAAAGAAATTGTTCTCAGAGCATGTTCTATCCAAGTCCAGTGCCATTCAGGACATCAATGTCACAAGTCTTCAGCTTTCTGGGAAAGGTCAGCATCACAGTTGGGGAGGACACAGCCAACAAACAGCAGGACTCTGATAAGGGGTGAAAACAGGGCAGCAGAAACGCACCTTGCACAGGACCAAGGGAGTCAGTAGAAGGAGTGCAGGGGCAGAAGTTGTTCAGAACAGGAGTCTGCGTGTCAGCTGCTTCTTTGCACTCTGCAGCTGACTGAATGTGTGACAGGGAATATAGCACTTTTGACTATGACTATGGTGCTCTGTGTGTTTAAAAAATGTCCAGAAGGGGATGCGGAAGGGGGCAAAAGGGAAAAGGAAAGGGTGAGAAGCACTAGGATAGCAGAGTTTAAAGCATAGATGGGAGGGTGAAGAAATAGGAAAGAGTCAATGAAAAGTGAATCAAATAGACAAAGTAATAACAGGCATTGTAGTTCATGACATAAAATACAATGTAGATGAATGGTGTACAAAAGACAATGTAAATAAAAGATTGTACAAAAATGTAATGTACATAAATGAAATAGAATGTATATGAATTATTGCCTGCAAACTAATAATAATAATAATAATAATAATAATAATAATAATAATAATAAAACTTAGTTCAGTCCCAGTCAGTGATTCTCCAGGTTTGGTAAGCACAGGAATCACTCACTGACAGGACTTGTTAACACACAGATGGCTGAACCTACCAGTTCACGAGTCAGCGAAGCAGGAGTGGGGCCAGAGACTCTGCATCTCTAGCCAGTTGCTGAATGGGGCTGATGTTGCTGACATGACAACCACACTAGAGCACCACTAGCCTAGGACATGAGCAGAGCTGCTTCCAGCTCTGGTAATTCAGGGTCCAGTTTCTAAGAAGAGCACAATATATGAGAAGAAGAAATGAAAGAAACAAGGAGAATTTGGAAAAAGTAAGATGAGTCGTTTCTAAACACTTCCCTAGCCATGCATGCAGCCCACTGCTTAGCCTTGCCTGGGTTAGCAGCAGTCAGGCTGTGACTTCATGGGTCTGCTATCTCCTCCCATCTGTGAGCACAGCTCCCGGGTTAGCAATAATCAGGCTGTGAGCTCATGGTTCATCACTGCTCAAGTTTGTTATGTGGAAATATCTGGAAAATGAGAGGAACAAGGCAGAGTTTGATTGTGTTACTGGTTTGTTGAATTGGAGTTTTTTTAATATTTTACATGTTTTTAACAAATGTTTATAATTTATGCTTTACTTCTTTCAAAAATATCTTTAAATAGCAAATGATAATTGCAATAAAAGACGAGATAAAGATGATGGGAAAGGACCAAATGGGAAGAACTTCAATATTTTTAGATAAGAGTTTTGTTCTTTTCACTTGTAGTAACCAAACACTCAGTGAAGTGTGGAGGGAAGGTCTGGTGACTCCATAAACAAATGCTGACTGTTCTCCCCGGGTGGGGAGTTGAAGACAGTAGTGAAGCTCAGTGTACATGTAAGAGTGCCCTGGACAAAGAGGATTCTTCTTCAAAGATCTTGGGACTCCTGTGAAGGCGTGTTCTTCCATTCTGAGCTGGCCAAACGCCCAAGGTCTGTAGTCAAATCATTCTCTGAATGCAGCTCTGGCTTCCTCAGCCCTGGCCTGTATCTTCCCCATCATCTCGCCATGTTTGTTTCTAAGATCTTGATGTTTCTTACATCTACAACACAGTGCCCTTAGGTTCTGATACAGCTCATTTTTATTTTGGCTCCTGCTCTGCTGGTTCAGCTGCTACTTCTAGACATCCATACTGCCATCCCACACACAAATTGATCTGCACAATTTGAAAGGCTTATTTAATATCATTTTTCCATGAGCAAGATTTCATCAGTAGTGCGAACAGTTAACTCACTTCACTGCTGGCTAATGTCGGAGATTCCAGTCCACATAGGCTCACCTCTGAGAAAACACTTGATGTGCTTCCAGAAAAATAATCTGCTGAAATCCTTTGGAGCACAGTTATACTTTGGCACACATGGGATCGTCATGAATTGGAATAAAGTCGATGGTCAGTGGTGGTGATGCCTATGAGCTATATAACTGTTACTGTCATGAACTCTTGAGTCAGGATCAACTCATAGCTGGCTTTCCAACAGGTTTTCAGTTGCAGTAAATCTCACAGGAGTTGAATGCCCATCTTGCTACCACAGAACAGCTGGTAGACTCAAATAGTATGCCTTTGGGTTGACAAGACAATTCCTTAGCACTAGGCCATAAGAGATTCCTAGAAACAAGACCCCTAGTCTAGGTCTTTGTATCTTTGTTTTATTTTAAGAGATTGAAGCTTTTATTTTCTTATTTCATAAAGCTGGTAGAGTTTGTGGCTTTTTGGTTATTAGACTAAGAGATCAAATCCCACATCCTTGTCCAACTCCCCAACTCTCCCTTTTCTGCTTTGGCTGGGGCCACAGCAGCAGGAGTGGCAGCAGTGGCACAGCCACAAATGCAGATGGATCAGCCAGGAACGCCTGGACCTGTTCAGCCAGTAGGAAGGTGAACTTGATCTCCACAGACAAAGCCAGGCCTTCTTTGTACCCATTCATGATCGAGTGGGGTATTGAGGCCACCGTTGGGTAGCTGATCTGCAGACACACACTGGAAACACTACGGACAGCCTCCAGGAAGCAGGTGTGCAGTGTCCTCTGTGATGTCAAGCACTTCAGGACTATAGATGCTGCTGTTGTCAAACACTTGCCTGATGATCAGCCCGAAGGAGAGAAGGCAGAAGTTAAGCATGTTCGGTAGAGTGGCCTCACTGGCTCCCACCTTGCCTCCAGTCTTACTCAGCTGCACATCACTTGGTATTTCAATGGTGCCTCTGGAGAGCTCGGTGGTGATAGCCAAAGCCTTGAAGAAGGAGGTCTGTTTGGGACCCAGACTGGTGTTCTGAGCCGGGATGGTAACCTCACATAGAGTGATGATACCAGTGCAGGTGGAACCTGGCACCCTGCTGGCCAGTAGCATGTCCCTGATCTCAGTGAGGTCCTCTTTGGTAAACACAAAATCCACGTTTCCCTGGGGGGAATGATGTCCAGGTGGCCCTCATGGCCTTGTGCATCATGTACCACAGCCTTCCAACAGAGGGACATGTAGATCTGCTGCACCTGCTTGGAGACCACATTGTCTGCAACCATGGTGAAGCATTTTGGATAGTTATCCAGAAGTTGAATGATCTTAAAGAAGCAGTTGGGCTTCCAGGTTGCCCTGTCTTGCCTGAGCATCAGGGTGGTGGTGATGCATGACACATTGTCATCCGGAGTTTAAAGGCGATGCCACTCTCGCAAGGATGCTTGGGGAGAGCTGAGTCCTGCTCTGACTTTGTGAGCTCTGACTTTTCATGTAAAGAAAGATGTCTGAGGGGCCAGGGGATAAAGCCCACACAGAACCTCCCTCCTTTCAGATTCTGTTCAACATGGGTCATAATCTCTGTTCAAACAAACAAAGCCTGCAACTTGGACTGGTCAAGGGGAATTTTAAAGGATGAGGAGCTAAGCTGTGTATTCACAAACCCCTGAGATTTCTGGTCAGAACTAGAAGTAGGAAGACAGGGAAGAACCCAGACAGTTCTTTTACTACAGGTCCTAAAAATACTAACTCCTGCCTCATAAAACTGATTTTGGCGCTGGTCTCCAAAGAATTGCATGTTATTTGTTCTGGAAAGTGGCTGAAGGAGAGGCAAAGCAACCCAGAGTGCTTGGTAAAGTCTCAGAGTCTACTTCTAGGACTAGTCAGAGCAGCCCACATGAGTGGAAACACGGTCCTTCAACTCCCAAGGGAGGCCCCAGTCCTGCTGGTAAAATTGTCCAGCATCACTGAAGAGCTCTCCTCAGACAATCAACTGTGCATGTCTCCAGAGTTGTTTCAAGCCAAGATCCCAGTAACTCTTGAGAACACCCTTAAGTAGCTGGACCTGGCCAGGGTGGCGCCAGGCAGCCCTCAACAATTCCATGACCTTCTCCTGACCTCTGCAGGGAGACAGGAGAGGTAGAAGCTCAGGTTGAGCCCACAGGGCAACATGGTATGAAAATACACTTGAGACACCAATGGCCTGTTTTCTGTGGACATTACCAGAATGTGAACAGATTGAGGAATTGAACTAATACAAATCAGAAAAATATATGCATTGTATTTAGGGGGAAAATTAGAATTAAATTATAAGAAGAAGAGATCTTAATTAACAAGATCACTAAGAACTCAGTGTCAGTGTGTCACCAGCTTGTTTGGAGCCAGTCAGCTATTTAAACAGAATTAAAAACAAAACAAATTAATGTAATATGGAAGATATCTATATTTGTTCTTATTCCCAAGAAAGATTATCCAACAGAACATGGCAATTTTCAAACAATATCATTAATACTATATGCAAGCAAAATATTGCTAATGCTCATTCAAAAATGGCTGGAAGAGTACATTGACAGGGAACTGCCAGCATCCAAGCTGGGTTTAGAAGAGGACTTGGCACCACAGATATCATTGCTGATGTCATATGGATTCTGGCTGAAAATAGAGAACACCAGAAGAATGCCTATTTGTTTTTTATTAACTATGAAAAAGCATTTGACTGTGTAGATCACAACAAACTATGGCCAACATTAAGAGGAATGGAAATTGTGGAGCACTTAATTGTGCTCTTACAAAATCTTTACCCTCACTAAGAAATGGTTGTCTGAATGGAACAAGCGAACACTGCGTGGCTTTAAATCAGCAAGGGTACGTATCAAGGTTGTTTGCTTTCTCTATGCTTATTCAATCTGTATTCTGAACAAAAAGTTCATGAAGCCAGACTCTGAAGAAAAATGTGGCATCAGGATAGATAGAAGACTCATCAAAAACTTGTGTTATGCAAATGACACAACCTAGCTTGCTGAAAGCAAAGGGGACCTGAATCACTTTCACTTCTTGCAGAGAATCAAAGACTGCATCTCGAAATCAAGAAAACAAAGATCCTTACTACTGGACCAATGGGAAACATCATGATAGGTGGAGAACAAATTGAAACGTTACAAAACTAAAGGCCAATGATGCCAGTTTGAAGACTCAGGTGCACATGATTCAGGCTGTGGGCTTTTCACTCACTTGCTACATATATGAGAGCTAGACAGTGCGTAAGGATGACAGAATAAGAATTAAGGCCTTTGAGTTGGTGGTGAAGAAAAAATATTGAATATCCCACTGACTGCAAAATGATCAAACAGGTGTTAATTGGAAAAGCTGCAGTGCTCCTTGGAGGCAAAACCTCTCACATACTTCGGATGTGTTGTTAGAAGAGGCTATCCTTGGAAAAGAATATCATGCTTACAAGTGTGGAGGGTCAGCAAAACACCCAGAAAGATAAATTGACATGGTGACTGCAATGGGCTCAAGTGTATCAGAGATGGTGAGAATGGCATAGGATAGAACAAGATTCCGATCTATTGTCCATAGAGTCACTATGAAGTTATGACAGACTCGACAGCACCTAACAACAATGAAAGTATAATATGAATTACATTAACAGAAGTGTTGTTGTTGTTGTTGTTAGGTGCCATCGAGTCTCCTTCAACTCTTAGCAACCTTATGTATAATAAAGAGCTCTAAACCCAGCTCTGTCCTGAGCCAGTCTCATTGACTCTGATACACGTACCCCCATTGCCCCAGTTATCATGTCAATCCATCGCATCCAGAAGTATTGTTGTTGTTGTTATGCGCCGTCGAGTCACTTGTGACTCATAGCGACCCTATGTACAACAGCCTTAAACTCTGCTCTGTCCTGTGCCAATTGCACTGTCTCTGACAATCCCATCCCGATGATGCCAGTCACTGAATCAATCCACCTCATAGAGGACCTTCGCCTCCTGCGCTGTCCCTCTACCCTCCCAAGCATGATGTCTTTCTCCAAGGACCGGTCTCTCCTCACAACATGTCCAAAGTATGTTA
>NW_006400025.1:2954939-2961700 GCF_000299155.1 Elephantulus edwardii
TTATATCTCTCTTTTAAACGGTTCTCTCCCTCCTCTGTTTCAGTGCAGTATACATTATTGAACCCATCTTACTCAGTCTCTCCCTAACCCCAAGGACGGTCCCATTCTACAACAGTGGCATCATGTAATAATATCTTGCAACCTCAATGCTGTTATGGAGTGATATGGAATAAACTCCAATGAAAGACAAAGCTTTTCTGAGGAACCACATAACCTTCTGTGTACGTTCCTTAGAAATCCTCCTCTCTTTAGTCTTTTAGTCTCTTTTAGTCCCTTTTAGACTTCTTTTGCTAGGAATTTATATCAAAGAAGTAATCAGAACGTGCTAATAATTTCCTCCAAAATGTTTAACGTGTTTTTATTTAAAATATTGAAAAATTAGAAACAATCTTTATGTCTAGTACTGAGAATATGGTTACATGCATTATGATGTGCCCACACTACAGAAAATTTTATAAGCATGAGAAACATCTCTTCAAAGATCATTTAATGACTTGGAATGCATTCAGACAGACCATCGGTAAAAAAAGCAAAAAAAAAAAAACAACAAAAAATATTCAATATAATCTAAATTTTTAAAAATATATTGTAAAAAGAGTGGATTGGAGTTGGCCAAGTTTGACTTCTATTGACTCCACAAGGGGAAATTGTCCCCATCAAGAACATCCACTGTAAAAAAAGCCTAACTCTGATGAGGTCGAACATGTCCCCATGCTCCTGTGCTTATTTCTATGTATTCCAACACCAACTGTATTTCTTCACTGCGAGGACCAAAATCCATTGCAATAGCTCTACAGGTCTCACAGAACCATATCCACAGTTCTGAGATCTATTAAGGGAGTTGACAGTTCACAATTCAGGTTAGCAACAGAGTAAAATCCCTCAATCCGGACAGCTCCTCAAGGTGGTCACAGGCCTTTGACCCTCAGCCTCACAGCTTCAGTGTTACAAAGTCCCCTTAGTCCTGCCCAGTTGTGGCATCTCCTCCCCTCAGTCCTCCAGCAAGCTTGGACGAAGATCCGGGCTCTGCCTCCTTGGCGCAGCAATCCCAAGTCAGCTGCTTCAACAGCGTCTGGTTCTCTACTGAGGCTGAGGCTGCTCATGTAGATCCCAGTGTCACTGCTGTGGGAATCTCTGCACAAAGGATGGACAGTGTCCTCTCTTCCTCTCCCTTGCTTGTAGTAAGAACCTCACGTTTGCTGCTAAACTTGCTCCCTTTAAGTTGATGAGAAATAATGACCAATCTATAATGATTTGTTTATACATACTGTACTTCAAGTTCCTGCTCAGTCAGGTGGTGAAAATCAAAGCCAATGGCTAAAAAAACCATTCTGAACAATCAGCCCCTGATATCACACACGTCTGTCCCCATACACACAAATAATAATAATAAAAAATTAACAATACCACATGCATATTCTAGAACTCAATGATTTTTTTCATATCCATTCTTCTATATTTTCGGGATTTCTGAGGGACCAGTGGTAAAAAGATGCTTTGCTAAATCAAAGGCAGGTGGTTCAAATCCACCAGCTCTCTTTCCATGCAGTTTACAACCCCTGAAACCCTGCTAGAGGGTCAGCTATGAGTCGGTTCCAGCTTAATGGCACACAATGATAAGGAATTGTAGTTTTCTACAATTTATACATATACACTTGTAATTATAAAATATTTAAAATATTTGAATAACAGTTGTGTGCTGTCTAAGTGATGGTTTCATGAATGAACAAATGACAAAAGCTGCTCATAACAGCTCCCCAGTATAGTGGGGGCTCCCTGTAATTGATACAGCTCAGATTGGCATTGGGTAGGAGACTGAACAAAAGGACTAGTTAGTGTGAGAATAAATCAAAGAAAAAAGAAAATAACATTTGCCAAGGGGTTAATATCTTTAAACAATTTGTGAAAGAAATTAACACTAAGAAGAGTTGGAAGTGGGATGTGAGATAGGTCTTTCTTGCTCTTGAATGGAAGTTTGAAGCAATCAAACCTGTTTTTTATGTCTGACTATAAGTTCACCCTGTATCAAGAAGCAGATTGGAAAATCTTACCCTTTTTTGGTAGCATTTTCTTCTGACAGATGTTTGGGGGTTTGGGGGTACCAATCTCTCTGGGGTCAGAGCTGCTTAAAATGTGGCTGGAATACAGCTGGCGGGTCCAGCCTCTTCTCATTTCCAGAATCCTCAGGCCACCTGTTACATGGGTCAAAACTCCAGTTAACACACCCTATTTTCAACCTAGCCCCCGTCGATCCCTGAGGCATGAGTCTATGAAGCAAATTAACTATTCAGGTAGATAGTATCCTACAGTGTCCCTTCACTTTTGCTGTTTTATCCATCTGCAGCAATTTTGCTAATCTTTCAAAGAGCCTACAACCTTTCACAGATGAAAACATAAAGGTAGGAAGATGATATTAGCAAGCTCTTAGGACCTGAAGTAATAATACAGCTGTCTCTCATCAAGTCTTTGGAGTCTAGAAGGATACTTTGAGCAAAATAGCTCTTCTTTTGATGTGGAGCCTACAATGAGTACCAGAAAAAAAAAATCCAAAAACTGTAGCAGTTCTCAAAACATTTTGAGCATGGAGCCATTCCTGAGCTGTGCCTGGCTATATTCTTAGGTTGCGTATTTTATCCCTGTGTCAATTTCTTACTCTGTAAATCAGAATGTGATCATCAATATGCCTTCAGCATAAAGTAGTATGATTTGATCAATTGACAATTAGTCTAGACAAAGTGTTGGCAAACCACAACCTGTCAACTCAGACACAACTTGTTTTTATAAATAAAGTTTATTAGAAAACCACCACATATATTTGTTCAAATGTTTAATGTCATTGTTATGTGATGTTAACTAAGACTCATAATGACCCTATAACCAACAGGTCAGATCCCTTTCATTCCCACAACCTCCAACATGCCAATCTATTGTTACAGTCACTGTGTCAATCCATCGTGTTAAAGATCTTCCCCATTTCTTTGACCCTCCATCTGTCCCAGCATAATGTCTTTTTCTATGAACTAGCCCCTCCTGACAACATGACCAAAGTATGTGACACGGAGTTTGACCATCCTTGTCTTTAAGGAGACACCAGGTTGCACTTAGTTCGTATGATGCTTTAATGCAATGTTTAGTTGTTTCAGTGGAGCTGTTTGGCCCACAAAGTTAAATGATTGACTGATCTCTTACAGAAAAATTCTTCCGACTCTTAATCTACTCTATTAGAAACAGAGATACTTGAACAGCATGAGAACACAGACGTTCTCCAGGGAGCATACAATAATACACTCACAGACCAGGACCTGTTTCTGTTTCTGGGCTATGCCCAGCTCTCGGGTTCACACAGCAGGTAACAACTTATAGAATGGGTCAAAGATAATTTGCTTGTCCTAAAAGTGCTGCCTCTAAGCTTCCGTGAGTGTCTCACTGGCAGACACACTTGTCTCCACCCTCTCGATTCCCTTCACTGCCACATAGTATTCCATCACATGTCTGCCAGCCCTGGCTCCTTTCACACTTTACCATTACTTTTTTTAGCCTGTCCTCAATCAAAAACCTCTCCTTCCTCCTGAGTATTGTAACGATCCTTCTCTGGATCATGTCCAAGTTCATTATGCATTCTTCAGGAGCCTGGGGCCAGAACCACATGAAGACACCTGTGGTTTCAGGCCAAGATAAATGCTTTGACAGTTAGGCACAAGGGTCGAGGGCTTAGCTGTGTGATCATAACTGGATTGGGATCCTGACTCTGTGTCACCTGCAAGTAGCAGCCACTCAGCACCTCCCTTACCTCTAAGGGGGTTGTGTAGAGTGGATCGGGGTGTAAGAAGACTGGGTAAAAAGGAGGTCCTTGCATTGATTTGCCCTTAAAGTGTACCATTCCCTGATGATTTTTTGTATGAACTCTGTCATTAGAGGAGCTGCTGAGATTTTAAGTATATGTGTGTTGTTGTCAGTTGCTATCATCAAATCAACCACAGACGCTGGGGACTCTGTGCACAGTGAAAGGTAACGCCACCTGTTGGTGTTTTGTTGGGCATCACCTAGTGAGATCCCCAGGGTTTTAAGGGCTGACTTGTGAAACCTATCATCAGGCCTTCTCTTCTAGTCTGTCTTAGTGCTGAATTTCTCATGAGACCTGTTTAACACCATAGAAATAAACAAGCCTCCACTGAGAAGTGTATGGTAGCAATGCATCAGGCCCTGGGAATAGGTTTAATTTCTCATATGGAAAGGGAGAACTCTATCACTTGACCCATTCTCATTGCCATGGAGTTGGAACTGACTACCAGAGCTAGGGAACACTACATAATTCAAAACCAAGAAGGTAATGCATCAGAGATGTGTCTTTTCTCTATTCTTTTTCAAACTGTGAAATAGATCATTTGGGAGGCTAGACATTATGAAGAATGTGGCATCAGGATTGAAGGAAGACTCATCAACCATCAGGGTTACGCAGATGACACAACCCTGCTTGCTGAGTCTGAGGACATGAAGCATCTGCTGCACAAGGTCAAGTGCAGTCTTCAATATGGATTGTGTCTCAGCATCAAGAAAACTAGGCCAATAGGCAATAACTTGATAGATAAAGGCCAATAGGCAGTAACATGATAGAAAAAGAATTGAAGTTGTTAACTAAGATGCCGACTTAACTAAGAGACTAAGGTGCACCTGATCCAGGCCATGGTTTTCTCAGTTGTTTGCTATGCATCTGAGAGCTGGATGCTGATGAAGTATGACAGAAAAAGGATCTATGCCTCTGAGTTGTATTGCTGGAAAAGGGTATTGAAAATAACATGGACTGCCATGAGAACAAACAGTTCTATCCTGGAGAAGGTGAATCCTTGGGGGCAAGGATTTTGAAGCTCTGTCTCACATATTTTGTGCCCATGGCCAGAAAGGACCAATATGTGGAGAAAGGTGTCATGCTTCAAAGGGTAGAGGGTCAGTGTGGAAGAGGAAAACCCTGAATGAGATGAATTGACACAGTGACCTTGATGAGAGGGTGAAGTGTGTCAGAAACAGTGAGGTTGGCTCAGGAAACGGCAAGGTTCAGAGCCATTGTTCATAAGATCACTTTGAGTCATAGTTGATTTGATGGCACAATAACAACAACAACAGAGCTAATGTCATATATATCATGTATGTACACAGCCTCCAATATGGATTGAGGCTCAATGTCAAGAAGACAAAGATTCTCACCACTGGGCCAATTGACAGCATCAGGATGGATGGTGAAGAGATTGAGATTGTTCACAGCTTTAGTTTGCTTAGCTCCACAGTCAACACTCTTGGCACTAGTAGCCAGGACATTAAAAGATGTATTGCCATGGGAGAGTCGGCTGTTAGTGACCTTCCCCAAGTACTGAAGAGCAATGGTGTCTCTATTGAGACTAAGGTGTGTCTGATACAGGCCATGGTCTTTGCTATCACTTGTTATGCATCAGAGAGTTGGACAATGACTAGGGAGGGTAGAAGAAGAATCGATGCCTTTGAGCTTTGGTGCTGGAGAAGAGTATTGAGGGTACCATGGACTGCTAAGAAAACATACAGATTCATCCTGGAAAGGGTCAAAATGGGCGGCTCTTTGGAGGGAAGGATTCTGAGGCTCCGTCTAACATACTTTGGACATGTTGTGAGGAGAGACCAGTCCTTGGAGAAAGACATCATGCTTGGTAGGGTGGAGGGAGAGTGCAGGAGAGAAAGGCCCTCTATGAGGTGGATTGATTCAGTGACTGGGGTAATCGGGATGAGAGTGTCAGAGACAGTGCGATTGGCACAGGACAGAGCAGAGTTTAGGGCTGTTGTACATAGGGTCGCTATGAGTCGCAAGCGACTCGACGGCACATAACAACAACAACGACAATGTGCACATAGTGTGTGTGTGTGTGTGTGTGTGTGTGTGTAGTTGTTATTGTTGGTGTTACTAAGTGCCATTGAGTCAAGTACAACTCATAGTGACACTATGAACAAAAGGTCTGAACCTAGTCCTATCCTGCACCATCCTCACACTTCCTCACACACATGAATCCATTGCAGGAGTCAACATGTAAATCCATCTAGTTGAGGACCTTCCTCTCCTTCACCAACCCACCACCTTTCCCAACACCCTGTCCTTCTCCAAGGAATAGCACCTCCTAGCAATATGTCCAAAGTATGCTAGGCAAAGTCTCATCAATCTTGCCTCCAAAGAACATTCCCACTGCACCCTCTCCAAGACATAGCTATTGGTTTTTTTGGCCGTCCATGGAATGTTCAGTGCTCTTTTCCAACACCACAGCTCACAAAGGTCACAATTCCTTTTCAGTCATCTTTATTCATTGCCCAGGTCTTGGATGCATAAATAGTAATCAGAAAGACCATGGCCTGAATCAGACACACCTTAGTCCTCAAACTGACATTGGAAAGGTCCCTAATTGCAGATTTTCCCACTGCAATGTGTCTCCTTATTTCCTGACTGCTTGTACCAAGGTTTTTAATTGTGGATCCAAGCAAGACGTAGCTGTTTCAATCTCCTTGTCATTCATCAAGACACAACCTAATGGTCCAAAGGTAAGAATCCTTTCTTTTCTTGATATTGAGACATAATCCATACTGAAGGCTGCATTCCTCGATATAGACAGATAGAGAGATAGATAGATAGATAGATAGATAGATAGATAGATAGATAGATAGATAGATATAGATAGATAGATAGATGTTGCTGTTGTTGTTATATGCCGTCGAGTCGTCTGCGACTCATAGCGACCCTATGTACAACA
>NW_006400025.1:2963330-2964435 GCF_000299155.1 Elephantulus edwardii
TGCAGTCCTTGACCCTCTGCAGTAAGTGCATGAGGTCCTCCTCAGTTTCAGCGAGCAAGGTTGTGTCATCTGCATAACGCAGATTGTTGATAAATTGTCCACCAATATTTCTATACATATAGATATTTCTATGCATATAGATATTCCTATATGTATAGATATTTCTATACATATAGGTATTTCTATACATATAGATATTTCTATAGAGATGAGATAGAGATAGAGACAGATAGAGATAGTGATAGAGATAGAGATAGAGAGATAGAGATAGATAATATAGATACAGATATTTCTATAAAACATAGGGAACTGTGTTGCCTAGTGGTAAGTACGCTACCAGCTCAAAGGTAGGAGGTTCAAATCCATCAACTGTTCTGAGTTAGAAAAATGGACAATATCCTTTCATATAGTTTAAGCCTCTGAAAACCTTCTGGACGATCAGCCATTAGTCAGTTCTAACTCCATGGAAATGTGAGAAAGATATAGGTTATCTCTCTCTCTCTCTCTCTCTCTCTCTCTCTCTCTCTCTCTCTCTCTCTCTCTCTCTCTGGAGAGAGAGAGTGAGAGAGAGAAAAATGGAACCTTGGTGATATAGTTTGTAACATATGTTCTCAACATAAGATAGACAATTCAGATTCACCAGACTTTGGGAAGAAGACAAGTAATCTTTTCTGCTAAAGATTTACAGCCTCACAAACCTGGTGGATGGTCACTAAGAATCAGAAATGACTCCACAGCAGTGGTTTTATTTGCTGAGTATATTTATATTTGCATTTAACTTATGTTGTTGTTGATGATGGCCTTCGAGTCAAGCATGACTCATTGTGACCCTATGAACAAAATACCTGAAGCTCCTCTACAACTATCAACTTTTATCAAAGTTCATAGAGTTTCTAGAGGCTAGCTGTTTAGGAAGTAGATACCACTCCTGCTTTCAAACCTGTCATAGAATGTTACTGGTTTAGTTGCATATCAACCCTATGTACAGCAGCTGTGAACCCATCCCTGTCCTGAGCCAGTCTCACTAATTCTGACACACCAATCCCCATTGCCCCGGTTACTGTATCAATAAATCTCATCCAGAGTCTCCCACTCCTGTGCTACT
>NW_006400025.1:2965785-2976306 GCF_000299155.1 Elephantulus edwardii
TTGCTTGCATGTGAAATCAATGCTATTGTTCTGTAGTTTCCACACTCAATTGGGTTGCCCTTCTTTGGGATGGGAACAAATATAGACCTCTTCCCTCAGTTGGCCAAGTGGTTGTTCTCCAGATTTCTTGGCACAACTTGGTGAGCACATCCACGGCAGCATCTGTTAGCTGAAATATATCAATTGGTATGCCATCTATTCCGGGGACCTTATTTTTTGCTATTTCCTTCAAATCAGCTTGAACTTCTGCCTTCATCACCATAGGCTCTGTCTCAAATGCTATTTCATCAAATTCTTCTGTATCTGCCAATTCCTTTCGATACAATGACTCAGTATATTCCTTCCATCTTCTTTTGATACCTCCTGGATCATTTAACATTCTGCCTAAAGCATCCTTGATTGTAGCTACTCGAAGTTTGAATTTGTTCTTCAGTTCCTTGAGCTTAAGAAATGCTGAATGAGTTCAGCCCTTTTGATTTTCCGACTCTAGCTCCTCACACATTTCATTGTAATATTTTGCTTTTTATTCCGTGCTGCCTTTTGGAATCTTCTGTTCAGCTCTTTAGTGTCTTGGATTCTTCCTTGTGCTTTGGCTTCTCTACGTTCCAGTGCAATAGAATTTATATTATGCATGCATTATCTGTTACTATTATTTATATATTTAAGATTAGCAAAATGTGTGTTGTTTACTAAATGTACATGGACTCTTTGTGGGGACTCAGCCTTACTCATATTCTAGACACTCAGGAGCTAACACAACTTATGATGTGTCTCACTACCTGAATAAAGGGACTCCAAAAACTATCCAGAAAAATAAACCCTGTTAGACCATAAATGAGGACTTGCCGTTACTCAATGTGCATGTATGTATTTATGATTTAAGTGGAAGAGTCCTCCGAACTTTAATTGAAAGTTATTTATTATTGTTATGTGCCGTTGGGTCATTTGCAACTCATAGTGACCTTTGTATAAGAGCCCTAAACCTTGCTCTATCCTGTGACAATCTTATTGTCTCTGACACACCTACTCCTATTACCCCAGTTATTGAGTCGGTCCATTACGTCAAGGATCTTCCTCTCCTGAGCTTCCCTCCACTCTCCCAAATGTGATGTCCCTCTCCAAGGACTGATCCCTCCTTGTAAGAACATGTCCAAAGTATGTGAGATGGAGTGTCAGAATCCTTGCCTACAAGGAGCAACCTGATTTCACCTTCACCAGGACAAACCTGTTTGTTCTCCTGGCAGTCCATGGTCTATTCAATACTCTTCTCCAACACCAACGTTCAAAGGCATCAATTCTCTTTCTATCATCCCTAGTCATTGTCCAGTTCTCTAAGGCATAGTAAGCAATTGTGAAGACTATGGCCTGGATCTGGAGTACCTTCTTCAGACTGACATTGCTGTTCTTCAGTACTCTGAAGTGGTCCCTGACAGCTGAATTTCCCAATGAAATTCGTCTTTTAATTTCCTGACTTCCGGTATCAAGAGTGTTGATTTTGGAACCAAGAAAACTAAAACTGTCAGCAATCTCAATCTCTTCACCATCCATAATGATGCTGCCAATTGGCCCAGTGGTGAAAATCTTTGGGTGTTTGTTTGTTTGTTTTGTTTTGTGTTGTGTTGTTTTTATGTTGAGCTTCAATCCATACAGAAGGCTGCAGTCCTCTACCTTCTGCAGCAAGTGCTTCAGGTCCTCCTCAGTTTCCACAAGCAGGGCGGTATCATCTGCATAATGCAAGCTGTTGATGAATCTTCCTCAAATCCTGATGTCACATTCCTCCTCGTACAACCCAGTGCCCCAGATGCTCTGTTCTCCATATAGATTGAAAAGGTACAGAGAAAGGACGCATCCCTAACAGACACTCTTCCTTATTTTAAAGTTATTTTGCAAACCTTTATTGAACAACTAATATGAGCCAAAACCTTGTAAGTAGGACCTGTCTTTTGCACTGCTAGGTATTGTTTTATAGCTCATTAGCTGTTTGATTGGACAGACAGTTCTTGTCACCTATAGATAATACACCACTGCAAAGTTAATAAAAACACATCTAGGAGAAAATAAGTTGCCGTTCACAAGCAATTAATTTATACTTCAATATTAAGGAAACATAGGATGCTCTAACTCTTTCTTGGGCACTACTTCTGCATCCACCTGGCATGATATGAATACAGTTTGCCCGCTTTTCCCTGACTGCCCAGCCTGACCTGAAGTAGATCTCTGCCCCACTCACTTGTCCCCTTTCTGACTGCCCACGTGCTGCTGGGGCAAGTGACCCTATGGTTTCTGTTCCTTAATGAAGAAGAGGTATCATTTTAGGAAGTTGTTGTACCTCATCCTGGTCTCAACCATCTCAAACACAGACCATATGAAAGCTGAGAGTCCCAAATGTGTCCTTGGTTCAACCTGTCTTTGCCTGGGAGCTGTTAAAAGGACACAAAAGTCTCCAAAGGCCTCTGCTTTCAGCTCCCATTTCCCCAGAACAAACCCCTATCTCTAATAGGGATCAAGCATTAATGACAGAGACAAGTCCTTGGGAAGATTAAAGGCCTTGTATAATTAAAAAGATAAGAGCAGACCTGGGAGAAGGAAATTGGGATTCAATTAACAGGAGCACTCTCCCCCCAGCTGCTCCCCCCCCCCCCCCCCTCCCCGGCCCTATCAAATGTTCCTCTCAGAAGAGCCTTCTTGACTTGCCAGAGAGTGAAAGCCTGAAGGACTCTTATTTATGGCCTGTTTGGAGTTCAGCCTGGGGCCTTACTTGGCTGGGGAGTTTGTTTTCTTAGAGTTCAAGAGGGGAGGGGAGAAGCAACACAAATCCTGCAGGAGGAGGCAACAAGGTGCTTTTGACTCCCTTTCTTTCCCTGTCTCAGTTCCTCTGATCGTCTTGACAGGGGAAGAAAAATACTCAATAGAAGGTCTATTTCCTTCCTCCCTCAGCCTGAGGCTGACACACAGGCTAAGGGTCACTGCTGAGAAAGCTCTGTGGAGTTATTTGTGTTGGGAAACCATGCCACTTCCCCCTTTCCATCTTTCTCAGGTTTCTGTGGAGGCAAAAGGAAGATAAGGTTGGAGAAGCAGCTGCTCAAATGGCGTGTGGGACTGGACTTGTGGGGTGCCCCAGCCCCCAGGGAATCCCACCTGTAGTAATCTTGCATAAAGAGGGCTGAGAAGGGAGTGGAGAGCAGAGTTCACTCCCTTTTGGGGTATAAACTGGAGCATGTAGGTTGGGAGTAGACAGCATGGTGGCCTTCAAGAAAATAGCAGAAGTCAAAACTAGGGCTGGAAGATTTGCTCCTACGGTGCTTTGGCTTATGGCCCATTTATTCACAGCTAACAAGTGGCAGCACCGTCAAGTGTATAGTACTGTGTTGGTTCACTTGTTCCTGTTATGCCAGGAAGCTAAGCCACTGGTATTTTAAATACTAGTGTAGTCACCCATAGTGGACAGGCTTCCAGATTGAGATGAATAAGAAGAAAAGTGATGGCGTCTACTTCCAAAGATAATTCTTGCTGTGCTATTTGAGTTGATTTTCCCCCCTCACTTGTGCCTGAATAACCCTATTCATGCAACTTTGACTTGTTATACCTGGTCTTTCAAGTTGTAATATTTTAGAAGCAAATCAACACCCCTTTCTTATAAGCTACTTCCAGGAGAGATTAAGGAACTAACTTGGTAGCAAATATCAAGCCCTGAACTATTTCCACTATCTAGGAATGCCTATTCTGAAGGTAAACCAGTGACAACTTTATGGATCACAACACTGTTGATGTACTTGCTTTGGACAAATCCTTAGGAAATATCATGCACAAGAAGAGGAAATAGTTGGTGAGGAAGAGGACCCATGAGGGTGAAGGTGGCCATTGGTGAGATGACTTGACGGAATAGTCATGAGCATGAGCCTGCTGAAGATTATGAGGGTGGTATAGGACTGGGTAATGGATCAGTAGCTGGAAAATACGGGCTTGGTGAGAGAAATGAGGCTGGAGAGAGAATGATAGAGTTCTGCACATTCTATGATTTATTCATTGCAAATACCTTTTATAAGAAACATAAACACAGGCTATACACATGGATCTCACCTGATGGCACACATAGGAATCAAATAGATTACATTTGTGGAAAGACTCGGTGGAGAAGCTCAATATCAGCTGTGAAAACCAGGCTGGGTGCTCATTGTGGGACGGACCACCAACTACTCATATGCAAGTTCAAGCTGAAGTTGAGGAAAATTAAATCAAGTCCACGGGAACCAAAATTGATCTTAAGTCTATCCCACTCGAATTTCAAAACCATCTCAGGAACAGTTTTGAGGGAGGCCTTGAGCACCAATGAGCGTAGGCCAAACAAGCTCTGGGAGGATATCAAGAAGATCGTCCATGAAGAATGCAAATGATCATTACAAAGGCTGAAGAAGAAGAAGAAGAAAAGACTAAGATGGATGTCAGATGAGACTCTCAGTATTGCATTAGAGTGCCAAGACGCCAAAGCTAAAGGAAGAAACCAAGAAATCAAAGAGCTAAACAGAAAATTTCAAAAGGCAGCCCGGGATGTTAAAGCAAGATACTATAATGAAATGTGCAGAGAGCTGGAGTCAGAAAATGAAAAGGGCCAAACTCGCTCAGCTTTTCTTAAGCTGAAGGAGCTGAAAAACAAATTCAAGCCACGGGTGGCAATACTTAAGGATACTTTGGGTAGAAAGTTAAATGATCCAGGAAGTTTCAAGAAAAGATGGAAGGAATACACAGAGTCACTGTATCAGAAGGAATTGGCTGACACAGAAGAATTTCATGAAATTACATATGAGCAAGAGCCTATAGTGATGAAGGAGGAAGTTTAAATTGCTCTAAAGGAATTGGCAAAAACAAGGCTCCAGGAGTTGACGGCATACCAATTGACATATTTCAACAGACAGACACTGCCCTGAATGTGCTAAGTTGTGCCAAGAAATCTGGAGAACAGCCAGCTGGCGCCTGACTGGAAAAGATCGATATTTGTTCCCATTCCAAAGAAAAGTGACCTAACAGAGTGTGGAAATTATCGAACAATATCATTAATATCACATGCAAGCAAGATTCTGCTGAAAATTATCCAAAAACATTTGGAATAATATGTCAACAGAGAACTGCCAGATGTACAGGCTGGATTTAGAAGAGGTCGTGGTACTAGGGATATTATAGCTAATGTTAGATGGATCTTGGCAGAAAGCAAAGAATACCAGAAGAAAGTCTATCTGTGCTTCATTGACTATGCAAAGGCTTTTGACTGTGTGGATCACAACAAGCTGTGGCTGACTCTGAGAAGAATGGGAATCCCAGAACATTTGATTGTGCTAATGTGAAACCTATAATTGGACCAAGATACAGTCTTCAGAACAGAGCAAGGAGACACTACATGGTTCAAAATCAAGAAGGGTGTCCATCAGGGATGTATTCCGTCTCCATACCTTTTCAATCTGTATGCAGAACAGATCATCCGAGACGCTGGGCTGTATGAAGAGGAATGTGGCATCAGGATTGGTAGAAGAGTCATCAACAACCTGCGTTATGCAGATGACACAACCCTAATTGCTGAAACTGAGGAGGACCTGAAGTGCTTGCTACAGAAGGTCAAGGACTGCAGCCTCCTATATGGATTGAAGCTCAACATCAAGGAAACAAAGATTCTTACCATTGGGCCGATTGGGAGCGTCAGTATGGATGATGAAGAGATTGAGATGGTTAACAGTTTTAGTTTGCTTGGCTCCAAAATCAACATTCTTGATAGCAGCAGCCAGGAAATCAAGAGACAAATTGCATTGGGAACGTTAGCTGTGAGGGACCTCTCAAGAGTACTGAAGTGTAACGACATCAGGCTGGAGGCTAAGGTGAGCCTGATCCAGGCTATAGTCTTTGCAATTACGTGCTATGCATCAGAGATTTGGACAGTGAATAGGGTTGATAGATAATTGATGCCTTGAGCTTTGGTGCTGGAGAAGAGTGTTGAATATACCATGGACTGCTAGGAGAACAAACAGGTTTTTCCTGGGGAAGGTGAAGCCGAAATGCTCCTTGGAGTCAAGGATTCTGAAGCTTTGTCTGACATATTTTGGGCATGTTGCAAGGAGGTCCTTGGAGAGGGACATCATGTTTGTCAGAGTGGAGGGGCTGCGAAGGAGAGGAAGACCCTCGATGAGATGGATCAATTCTGTGACTGGAGTGGTGGGAATAAGTGCGTTTGAAATGGCTAGGTTGGCACAGGGTAGAACAGCGTTTAGAGCTCTCATACATAGGGTCGCTATAAGTCGCAAATGACTCAATGCACATAACAACAACAACAATGTTTTGTTCCGTTTTTAATAAGGTTGCCATTACTTAGAGTCAATTGAAAAGTAGCTACTAGCTAGAGGTAGCTAAATGCTAGAGGTGGACCTCATACTCAGAACCTTATGGAAATAGAAAGAAGGACTCTGTTTAGATATGTTGTGTCTTGAAGCACTCAGTTTTTGCTAAAGAATAATTGAAGTCCATTCCGTGGCAGCACCTCCCAACCTGTCTTTTCACAAGACCTCAAGGGAATTCTCTCTCAGGACACTTATGCTGGAGCACGGTTTCGGTCCATTTGTGAAAAGATATTGAGATATTAAAACAAAAATATTTGAGACCTGATCAATGACATTGATAAGACTAAGGAGGTTCATCTTAAAGAAACCAACTCAGAACTCCTGGGACAGAAGAGAGAAAACAGTACAGTATCTTGAAAGAGCAACAGGATTTTCAGATAAAGCAAATAATCACAGCATGAGATTCAACTCCAAGTCCAGTTAACCATTTGGAAGCTCAATCCAAGGCTGCATACGCAGATTTCTAACCCCTCCCAAAAATGAGATAATAAAAGCATCCTCTACAATACATTAAGACATTGTCTATTTTATTTTCACACTTACGTATTCTGTTTTATAAGAAACTGAGGTTAATAGCCTTTCCCACTTAATATTGTGGGGGGGAGGGGAGTGGTGGGGGGTGTGATGGTAGGAAAAGATGGAGAAGCTAAGTATTCTGACATCTAGTATTTTGTCTTTACACACAACCCAGTAGCTAAAATGATGAGATATATTTTTTACAATGTCTAGGGTGTTCTCTGTATTTTGAGAAAGGTTTGTTGAACACTATAAGCATAGATGGGGGCAACATCACAAGAGAACTAAAGAGTTACCTTTTCCTTGACATAACCTGCCAAACTATCCTCAATATTCCCAGCCATCATCGTTCAACAAACCTCAAGTGAGTGCCTGCTGTATGACAAGTGTCAAAGGACCACGTCTATAGGATGCATTTCCTGGAGGCACAGTTCAATAGAGAGCCAGAGAGTGAAAAAAGAGAGAAAAGAAAAAATAAGAAAACTATTACATTTGAGCTTGAAATGTCACAGGGAGCCAAGGAAGTTGTCTGATGGATTGCCCTGTCATCTCCAAGCCATAAGAAAAAAAATCAGATCCATCAATTTCTTCCTGCCCTTTTAATCCAAACATTATTTTACAGCATCAGAATGCACAGAAATTATTTTCTTAGACGTTCAACACTGTGTGTGGATTGCTGAACACATCACTAGAAAGCAGAAAGTGAAAACGAGGTTATTCCCATGTCTGCACATCTGATAGACCCAGATTATATAAAACAATGAACTAACATATATAAGAGCATGGTTTTTAGTACTATATTCATTCTCTGAATTACAGATCTCAAGTGGCTAGACTATAGCAAGTGGTGCTGCTCACCCAAACACTGGGTATTTCTGGGAGTTGGAATTCACCCGCATCATTGGGGGGGGGCGGGGAGATGGGTAGCCTTCTCCTGTTGCAATCTACAGCTTCAGAAATTCAGTGAAGAGTCTCTCTGAGATAGAATCAACTCAGTGACAGTGAGCTTTAGTTAGAATGTTATGCTCCTAGGCTGAAGTGACATGGTTGAAAATAGCTCTGTGCCCACTCCTCCCCAGTCCTGGCTCCCTGATTACCTTTGTTGGTAAGATTCCTCTAGTACCCTTGCCTCGCCTCAGGTAACACTTGAGCCTTCTGCCATCAACCTCTTGGACTGGGTTGTCCAAAAGCACTGGGTCCTTGGACTCAGGCCCTCTTAAGACACAGATTTATTTATAAAATTCCTTAAAGAAGCCTCTTCCTTGAACAAAACAGATGTTGATAGTATGACACGTGTACGGAGAGAAAAGCGCTATGAAGATAAGAGGCATCACTGGAAGGCTTCCCCAGGGAGGTGGGATTTCAGGTGTGTTATGGCTATTTACTGGTCTTTAACAAGCCCTATCCCTTGTCACCTTCGAGTATTTACTCACTCCACTTTTGTCTTTTCCTCTCTCCTGAGTCAGTGCTTTTTCATCTTCACAACCAAGGTTTGCTACCTCTCACTCAATGATCTGTTTTGCATATGGATTGTGTGTGTGCACATCTGCCTCTCACACTAGGTGGTCAGTCACCATCTAGGGAGACAGAACAGTGAGTGTGTGTTTTTTGTCTTTGTCTCCTTATACAATGTCTAACATGTTGTTGTTGTTAAGTGCCATCAAGTCATTTGTGACTCATAGCGATCCTATATACAACAGCCCTAAACTCTGCTCTGTCTTGTGCCAATCATACTGTCTCTGACACTCCCATACCGATTAACCCAGTCACTGAATCAATCCACCTCATAGAGAGCCTTCCTCTCCTGTGCTGTCCCTCCACCCTACCAAGCATGATGTCCTTCTCGAAGAACCGGTCTCTCCTCACAACATGTCCAGATTATGTTAGACAGAGCCTCAGAATCCTTGCCTCCAAGGAGCCACCTGGTTTAACCCTTTACAGGATGAATCTGTTTGTTTTCCTAGCAGTCCATGGTGCTCTCAATACTCTTCTCCAGCACCACAGCTCAAAGTTATCAATTCTCCTTCTATCCTCCCTAGTCCTTGTCCAACTCTCTGATGCATAACAAGTGATTGCAAAGACCATGGCCTGTATCAGATGCACCTTAGTCTCCAGAGTGGCATCATTGTTCTTCAATACTTTGGAGAGGTCCCTAACAGCAGACTTTCCCATGGCAATGTGCCTTTTCATTTCCTGGCTTCTGGTGCCAAGAGTGTTGGCTGTGAAGCCAAGCAGACTAAAGTTGTTAACAATCTCAATCTCTTCACCATCCATCTTGGTGCTGCCAAGTGGTGAGAATCTTTGTCTTCTTGATATTGAGCCTCAATCCATACTGAAGGCTGCAGTCCTTGACCCTCTGCAGCAGGCTCTTCCGGTCCTCCTCAGTTTCAGCAAGCAGGGTTGTGTCATCTGCATAACACATATTGTTGATAAATCTTCCACCAATCCTGACGCCTCACTTCTCCTCATAGAGATTAGAAATTTTTATTACAATGACTGAAATATGGAGAAATGGAGAGTCAGCATGTCTGGGGTTCCTTGTGATACAAATTGAATGAAGGGTGTTAGGGAACACAAGGCATAATCAAACCACAGTGAGGAGATTGACTTGATGAACCTACTGCCATGACGTCAAGTCTGAGTTATCCCAACCCTATAGGATGGAGAAGAACTGTCCTAAGGGTTCACCTCACACCCTTTGGGCATGTCCCTTATGCTATACATCTTTACCGAAACCCAATGCCCCATCTTTCTCTTGTTGAGCTGCTGGGGGTTTGGACTGCTGGCCTTTGGTCAGCAGCCCAGAGTTTAACTCACTACCATACCATAGGCACTTCTTTTGGCTTGGTTAGTATAAGCAGAAAAGGGGAGTAAAAAAAATAGACACAATAATTTATTTTAAAAGTTAAATATACTTTTATCATGTAGATATTACATGCTATTGAGTCACCTGTGATTCATAGCAACCATATGCACAGTAGCTCTTGACTCTGCTCTATCTTGAGCCAATCTCACTGACTCTGACATACCTTCTCATTACCCCAATTACTGTCAATCTATCTGATCCAAGGTATTCCTATCCTGCACTCTTCCTGCCCCCTTCCAAGTATGATGTCCTTCTCCAATGACTAGTCTCTCCTGGCCATGTGTTCAAAGTATGTGAGGTGGAGCTTCAAATCCTAATCCCCAAGAAGAAACTCGGTTTCACCCTCTCCAGACCTGTTCTCTTGGCAGTGCAAGGTATGTTCAATACTCTTCTCCAGCATGACAACTCAAAGGCATTGATTTTTCTGTCATCCTTAATCATTGTCTAGCTCTGTGATGCATAGCAAGTAATTGTGAAGACCATAGCTTGGATCAGGCGACTCTTAGTTTCTAGACTGACATCATTACTCTTTAGCACTTTGGAGCGGTCCCTGACAGCAGACTACCCCAGTGCAATTTGTCTTGATTTCCTGACTGCTGGTGCCAAAAGTATTGATTGTCTAGAAATCCCACCCGTAGGTGTTTAGCCAAAAGAAATGAAAGCATGTGTTGATATATAAAAAAGAAATGTACATTTACCTTCATGGAAACCTTATCTATATTTGTTCCCATTCCAAAGAAGGGTGACCCAACTGAGTGT
>NW_006400025.1:2977236-2978613 GCF_000299155.1 Elephantulus edwardii
ATGGACTGCCAAGAAAACAAACAGATTCATCCTAGAGAGGGTTAAACCAGGCTACTCCTTGGAGGCAAGGATTCTGGGGCTTCGTCTGACATACTTTCAACATGTTGCAAGGAGAGACAGGTCTTTGGAAAGGGACATCATGCTGGGTAGAGTAGAGGGACAGGGCAGGAGGGGAAGACCTTCTATGAGGTGGATTGATTCAGTAATTGGAGTAATTGGATGGGTGTGTCGGAGGCAATGTGATTGGCCCAGGAGAGAGAAGGGTTTAGGGCTGTTGTACATAGGGTCGCTATGAGTCGCAAACGACTCGACAGCACATAACAACAACAACAACAGCAATACCCTAATAGAAATCCAAATGTCCACATGCATAGCACTAGGAATGAACTGTTAGTATACAGAACAGCATGGATGAATCTCAAAGTTATCACACTTAAAAAAATTAAATTTAGTATATCATACTAGCTAATTCTACTTATATGAATAATATATTATCAGGTGTTGTTGAGTCAACTGCAACTCACAGCTACCCTTTGAACAACAGATTGATCCTCACTATCTCTGCCATCACAAGGCCACAATCAGGGTCACTGGGTCAATTCATCTTGTTGAGGGTCATTCTCTCTTTCACTGCCTATCTTTCCCAGCATAATATCTTTTCCAAAGGACTGGTCCCTCTTGACAACAAACACAGAGTGTGGGAGATAAAGTTTGACCATCCTTGCATCTAAGGAGAACCCTGGTTCACTTCCTCCAAGACAGACTTTCGACAGCCTCTGAAATATTCAGTACTCTTCTCCAACACCAAAACTCAGACATCAGGCCTTCTGTAATCTTTATCCATTTTCCAACTGTCAGATGTATAGCAAGTAATTGAATAGACCATGGCTTGTATCAAGTGCACTTTAGTCTTTAAATAGACATCCTTGGTTTTTAGGACTTTGGAAAGGTTTTTGACAGAGGTTTTCCCAATGCAACATATCTTTTGATTTTATTTTTTACTGCCCTTATGAACGGGTGTTGATTGAAGATCTAAATAAAATGAAATAGTTGGAAATATTAATTTTTTTACAGGTTTGAGGCTTAGAACACTAATGACCGAAGGCCAGATGAGTTGTGGGAGGATATCAAGGGTATCATCCAGGAAGAGTGCAGACGGTCATTGCAAAGACAGAAGAGGAAGAAAAGACCAAAATGGAAGTCAGAAGATACTCTGAAAATTGCACTGGAGCTCAGGGAAGCCAAAGCACAAGGAAGAATTCAAGATACTAAAGAGTTGAACAGAAGATTTCAAAAGGCAGCAAGGGATGACAAAGTAAAATATTACAATGAAATGTGCATGCAAGAAGTTGGAGTCAGAAAATCAAAAGGGCCGAA
>NW_006400025.1:2980597-2985877 GCF_000299155.1 Elephantulus edwardii
GGCACATAACAACAACAACAACATCATAATTAAAAACATTCATGTAGTAATGAGGAATTTTCTTGATGTACAGCAGCAAGTGCTGCAAGTATGTTTCACTTTCTGCAAGCAAGGTTATGTTATCAGTATAATGCAGTTTGTTGATGAGACTTCCTCCAAATCTAATGTGCTATTCTTCCTCATATCACCCAGTTTCTGAAGTGATTTGCTTTGGATACTGATTGAATAAGTGTACAACTCTGAAACACATCTTGACTGACTTTAAGACATCCAGTGTTCCCTTTCCTGGTCTGATCACTGCTTCTTGGTCTGGATAAAGATTCCTCATAAGCATAATAAGTGTTTTGGGATTCCCACTATTCTCAATAGTATCCTTACTTTGTTGCAACCCACAGAGTCAAATTCCTTTTCATAGTCAATAAAATACAAGTAAACATTTTTCTGGTAGTCACTGCTTTCAGCCAAATCCATCTAACATTCGCAATGTCAGATATGCCTCATGTCAAGATCTCTTTGGAATCCAGCTTGAGTTTCTGGAAATTTGGTGCCATTGTATTGTTTCAGTAATTTTAAAATAATCTTTAGCAAGATTTTACTAATATGTGGCATTAATGATATTATTCAACAATGTCTGTACTTTATCATCTTTTTTTAATGAGAACAAATTTGAATCTTTTCCAGTCAGTTGGCCAATTAGATATCTACCAAATTTCTTAGCTAGTGGGAACAACCAAGGCTGCCTCTATTAAAACACCTCAATTGATGTTCCATCAATTTCTAGAGTCTTATTTTCGCTAATGTCTTCAGTACAGCTTGGACGTCTTTCTTCAGTTCTTGATCATATGCTACTTTCTGAAATGGTCCTGTGACAGTCAATCCTTTTTAGGGAAGTGACTCTGGTATTCCTTCTCTCTTCTTTTGATACTGGCATCATTCAATACTGTGCCAGTAAAATCTTTCCGTTTTGCGACTAGAGACCTGAATTTTTTTCCCCTTCAGTTCTTTCTGCTTGATAAATACCAAACATGTTCTTCTCTTTTGGTTTTCTAGCTCCAGCTTTTTGCATTTTTGTGTTATAATGTTTTGCTTTGTCTTCTGAAACTGTCCTTTGAAATCTTCTGTTCAAGTCTCTTCAACATTTCTTCCCTTTTCTTTTGTCTCCTTATATTCTAGTGCAAGTTTCTACATATATTTTAGTATTTTTTTTCTTTATAATGACTTTTTGCTTTCTTCATGGATGATTAATCATATACTTAAAAGCAAGTTAATAGTGAATACAAAGTAGATTATTGTTTTCCTGGGACCAAAGGCCATACGAGATGAATTAGTGATTCAAAGAATTACTAAAAGGGGGCACAAGTGGATATTTTAAAGTAATAAAAATGTATTAAAAATTGATTGTGTTGATGGTTGCATAGTAGGTGTGTGTATGTATATGCATGTACAGAGAGATTTGTCTTAAATGCACATATTTAACTATGAGTGCGTGTGTACGTGTGTGTGTTCTTGTGTTGTGTGCCGTCAAGTTAGAACTGATCCATAGCTGGTCCTCTAGCAGATTTTCAGAGGCAGTAAATCACAGCAGAAGACATTGTCCATCCTTCTCCTGCATAAACTCATATTTAAAACAGGAAGATCTTATTATATAAAATTATACCTCAAGAAAGCCGAAACAAAGTTGTCCAGATTGTGAAAGACTTTGGATACAATTTAAAGTGTCTCTACTTTGCATAACTGTATAAATGTTGAAACACTTGAGAAAAGAAGAAATGGATGATATATGGAAGAGAGCATGGCATTGGGTATAAAAATTTTATTCAGTGAGTTATAGAATGACTTTATTTAGTGAGTTATGGAATGTAAGGGACAAGATTACTATCTAAGTAAGGGTGGTAACAAAAAAAACAGAATGATGAGGCAGATGTGGGAAACAAGGAAATGGCAGAACCACTGGTTCTGATGGATGAATAAAAAGGTTGACTCTCTAACTTTTACACTTAGCTTAGTAACCTTAGAGAAAGGTGTTAGTGCTTGTTGACATCAAAATTAGGGTATGGCCTGAATTTAAAGAGTAGTTGATAGAGATGGTAAATATAGAGGCAGAAACATATTTTAAAAATTAAAGGATATTCATAAAAACTTCACACACAGCACTTTAAGATGTGTAAAGCTTGTTCAGGTTCATTCTCTCATTGGATATTACTCTTACCAATCCTAGGAAGGTGGTGTTGCCATTTCTGGTTTACATGTGAGATACCAAAGACTTTAAGAAGAAAAGCAACCTTCCTACAGTCAGAAAGACATGTGTTTTTCTAATGTCTTTGTTTTAGTCCCTATGACTGCAATCTATTGTACCCCATACCAGGAGACCCCATAATATGTGAATAGAGAACATACTCCAAAAGTGAGGGTGAGAGAAATGGAGGCTAAGACAGTGAAGATAGTTGATCATATGATAGCAAAATCGGAATCAATGAGGAATATGTGAAAAACTTGTCCAGTAGCACAGAGAATATTGAAAGGGACAGCATCAGTTTTCACTGGCCCAAAGGAATCCAGTACTAATCTTTTCTGTGCCGACTGACAAACTGTCCTTAAATTCACTCCAAGGACCGTAGTGAGTATCAAAGAGCATGATAAAAAGAGCAGTGATTGACCCAATGCAGGGTTTTGGTGTGGCCAGTGACATGATAACGGCATACATGAACTGGGCCAATGGTCATACAAGGCAGGATGCAACCAAAAAACTAGTATCTCATAGAAACTTAGAGGAAATTGAAAGACCTCATGGAAATGAGTGGTATGAAAACCTCTATAGAGTACTGAGCACAGAATTTCATCCATTTATAAGGATGCTGATAAAAATAGCTAGAGAAACTCAGACAACTTGGAATTTCTAGATGGGTAAAGTCAACTCTTAGTATGCAAAAGGATTAAAATCAGATTTTGGCTTTGTAAAATCTGACGTGCACACAAGGCATGTTGAGTCAATAGAGTGATGAGATTCTCCAAGTTAAATCAAGTCAAGATGGAACTAGAGAGCGATTCTGGAATATTAGACTAGGATATGGGGTATAAGGGAAGTTCTGGTGGCTTAGAGATAAAAGTTGGGCTGCCAACAAAAGGCATGTGGTAAGAATTCATCAGTTGACCCACAGAAGAAAGATGTGAAATATCCTTCTGTGCTGTTTACTGTCTCTAAAAACTCAGTGGAGGGTCAGCTGTGAATTGATTCCTCAACATCCCACAACAACAATGTCAATGGGGAGTAATAATGAAAAGAAATGCTATAATGGAAAGAATTAATAAGCTTTGATTAGTAAGACCTAGAAAATGAAAGAGAATCAAAGTTGGCCCTTGATCAAGGAGATGATGGCAACATTAATGGATAAAAAATTTTAAAGAAGGAAAAAGCTGGAAAGATCCTGTGTGAAAAATAATGTATATGAATTTCATAAGTAAGCCAGTATAAAATTTAAAAAGAGAGGAAAATAATAATGTTCAAAGCAACTAAAAAACTGAAAAAGAAAATTTCATGGTGATGGAGACGAAGTTTAAGAAAATGCAGGAACACTGCAGTGAGACTCATATCATTATCTGGAAAGGTACACAAAACTCTCATAAACAGTCAGGCCAATGTGAAGAAGATATAGACATTATTGGCAAGGAGGCATATAACTCCTTAAATGTTCCAAAGGACTGACTGTGATGTCTTCATTCTACCCAGAGAGTGGGTGAGTAATCACAAATTGTCCATTGGAGTAGTGGGAAGAAGCATTTTAGTGAAAACAAACTAATAACAAAAAGATGCTGGAGAAAGGAGCTGAAGGCATTGAAACCTATCATGACAAAGATGAGATGTCCTTGGTGCTACTGGATCCTGGGACTAGAGTAGAAAAAGGTGTTTGTTTGAAGTCCATGCTTGGAGTAGAGACACATAATTTCTCTAAATTATTCTAATTAGGGTTCCTTTTCTTCAAGAAGCAGAATTATAAAGCATTAGCAATTAATTTGACTCACAAATATCATCTTAAAAAGCAAGGATGTCAGTTTAAAGACTAAGGTGTGCCTAAGTAATGGTATTTTCAATTGCTTTGTGTGCGTATGAAAGTTGACCAATGAATAAAGAAAGTAGAAGAATTGATGCCTTTGAATTGTGGTGTTGTCAAAAAGTATTGCATATCCCATTCAAAAGAATATCAAAAGAATAAAGAAGTCTGTAATGGAGGAAGTATGAAATAGATGCTCTTTAGAGGCAAGAGTGGTGAAACTTAATTTCACATACTTTGGGAATATTGTCAAGAGATGCTGGGAAATTCTGGGGAACATAAAGATTCAGTGAAAGAAAGGAACCCCCTCTGTGGGATGAGTTGACCTGGTGACTGCAACAATGGACTTAAAAGCATAGTCCAGATTGTGAGGATGGCCCTGGTCAGGACAAGGTTTCTATTTGTTGGTTATAGGATCAACATGGCAACTGTGGGAAGGAGTTGTACTGTCAACCCAAAGGCATGTGGTTAAATCCAGCAGGTGTTTCATAGGAAAAAGATGAACAATCTCAGCCCATGCAATTTATAACCTTTGTAACCGTCAGCTATGAGTCAGTTATGACTCAAGGTCACATAACAACAACAACAACATGGAACCTGTAGTTTTGTACCATTGAGTGGACCCTCCAATGGTTTGGTTGTCCATATTTCTCTCACACAGCAGCTGGTGGATTCAAATCATGTGCCTTTGAGACTACAGTGCAACTTCTTACTACTAGGCCACCATTTAAAGGGAGGAGGGAGAAATCATATTAAAGAAAGTCCAACGAATTCAGAGTTCTTTCCTTAATTCTATTTTATTTAAGAATATTGCTTCAAACATGATACCAGTTTAGGATTAAGTATCTGGAAGCCCAGCCCGTGCCACTAACGTGTGTCCTGGTCTTTCCAGCATATCCTTCACCCCAATCTAGGAGCAGGCTTCCGTCAGGCTCCTATTGTCTCAAATCCAACATGCCAACTGAGCACTGGGGCTCCTGCTGGGACTTTACATTATATAAAACAAGAGAAATCTGTCAGAAAATATTTACATATGCATTCAAATAATAGCTTTTAAAACTATTTGAGGTGTGGTTTGTGTGTCTGGTTTTTTTATTAGTCCTGTTTTATTTTTGTGTGGGTATGAAGATTTGCAGAGTGGATTATATTTGGGGGTAGAGGGTGGGGTTTGGGGAGGTGCGGGGGGATTGTGTACCAATGAGGGAGATTTTGTTTTGCTTTTCAAGGAGAG
>NW_006400025.1:2987949-2998670 GCF_000299155.1 Elephantulus edwardii
GTTCTAATGTGAAACCTATACTTGGGCCAGGAGGCAGTCGTCAGAACGGAGCACGGGAATACTGAATGGTTCAAATTTGGGAAGAGCGTACGCCAGGGATGCATCCTATCTCCATACCTTTTCAAACTCTATGCAGAACAGATCATTTGGGAGGCTAGGCTCTATGAGGAGAAATGTGGGGTCATGATTGGTGGATGATCTATCAACAATCTGCGTTATGCAGATGACACAACCCTGCTTGCTGAAACTGAGGAGGACCTGAAGCCCCGCTGCAGAGGGTCAAGGACTGTAGCCTCCAATATGGATTGAAGCTCAATGTCAAGAAAACAAAGATTCTCACCACTGGGCCAATTGGCAGCATCAGGATGGATGGTGAAGAGATTGAGATTGTTCATAGCTTTAGTTTGCTTGTCTCCACAGTCAACACTCTTGGCACCAGTAGCCAGGAAATTAAAAGATGTAGTGCCATGGGAAAGTCTGTTGTTAGGGACCTCTCCAAACTACTGAAGAGCAATGGTGTCTCTCTGGAGACCAAGGTGCACCTGATACAGGCTATGGTCTTTGCAATCGCTTGTTATGAATCAGAGAGTTGGACAATGATCAAGGAGGATAGCAGGAGAATTGATGCCTTTGAGCTGTGGTGCTGAAGAAGAGTATTGAGAGTACCATGCACTGCTACGAAAACAAACAGATTCATCCTGGAAAGGGTTAAACCGGGTGGCTCTTTGGAGTCAAAGATTCTGAGGCTCCGTCTAACATATTTAGGACATGTTGTAAGAAGAGACAGGTCCTTGGAGAAGGACATCATGCTTGGGAGGGTGGAGGGACAGCGCAGGAGGGGAAGGCCATCTATGAGGTGGATTTATAACTGGGGTTATTGGGATGGGAGTGTCAGAGACAGTGCGATTGGCACAAGACAGAGCAGAGTTTAGGGCTGTTGTACATAGGGTCGCTATGAGTCGCAAGCAACTCAACGGCACATAACAACAACAAAAAGAAGTTGTTTGAAAGAACTGAGTGACAATATTTTCTGAACCTCAAATTGTGGTGCTTGATCTGAATCCATGTTATTCGAGGAAGATCAGACAATCTATTTAACATTATCCAAAGGCACACAGGCAGAGTCATCTCTGGCAGAGGAACAAAACAATGTGATTTCAGTTTAAATCCAGGCAACCTTATTTGCTTTGGTCTGTGAACATGAGCATATCTCAGGATCCCAGAGGGTAATTCCTATCTTTGATCACTTTGTGTTGTGTAGAGAATAAAATGAACCAATTGCTATTAAAAACACTTTCTAAATTATGAAGTACCACATATTATCATTATTATATTGTCAATCATCTTATTGTCAATCACATTATTGTCAATCTGGAAACTCTATGTACAAACAGTGCTCAGGCTGTTCATTCATAGGGTCGCTATGAGTCGTCTACGACTCGACGGCATTAAACAACAACAACAATATATTGTCAATCAATAGTAAGGAAAGCCTTTCTGAAGTTTGATGTCAGAGCCTGGAGGTTAAACTTTTGCCGATGACCTTCCTTGTTTGACTTTGTCCTCGTCTGCCAAACCCGACTCCATAATTCATGGCAAGTTTCCCTTTGCCAGTTACCCTCAGTCATCTTTTTTTTCATTATTTTTTTAGAGCAGAGAAACTTCACAGCTTAATACTCTAAAATGAGTTTGGAACTAAGTCAGAAGGATTGGTAAGGAAAGTTCAGTGAGCTGAAGCAAATCATTCATTTCAGAGACTGATGTCTCATTTTCTTGTGGGGTAACTCCAAGACCCGACTCACTTTGCTCCGAATCTGTTGCAAAACATGTAGCATTCATTTGAGAGCACTGCATGATTCTTTGGGCACATTCTTTACACCAGGCATACTTGCATCCTTTAAAATTTAACCTAATACTCATCCTCTGAAGTTAAAATTAATACTATGGCTTAACAAGGGAGGATACTGAGGTTCAAAAGTGTTGAACAATATGTCTAAAGTCATGCAAATAAATGTCAGATGTGGAACTTTAACTTTTGTTCAAGTATTCTTTACATGTTGTTGTTGTTGTTGTTGTTGTGCCATCAAGTCATTTGTAACTCATAGCGACCCTATGTTCAGCCCCTTTGAACCCTGCTCTATCCTGAGCCAACCTTATTGTCTCTCACACACCTACCCCATTGCCCCAGTCACTGACACAATACATCTCATCCAGGGTCTTCTCTCTTGTGCTGTTGCTCCACCCTTCCAAGTAAGATGTCCTTCTCCAAGGACTGGTCCCTCCTTACAACAAGCTCAAAGTAAATCAGACAGAGCTTTAGAATTCTTGCCTCCAAGAAACAGCCTGGTTAATCCTCTCCAGGACGAACTTGTTTGTTCTTCTTGTTGTCCATTCAATGCTCTTCTCCAACACCACAGCTCAAAGCCATCAATTCTCCTTCTATCATCCCTAGTTATTGTCCAGCTCTTTGATGCATAATAAGGTAATTGCAAAGACCATGGCCTGTATCGGGCACACCTTAGTCTCCAGAGTGACACCATTGTTCTTCAGTACTTTGAGGAGGTCAGGGACAGCAGACTTTCGCAATGAAAAACATCTTTTAATTTCCTAGCTGCTGGTGCCAAGAGTGCTGATTGTGGAGCCAAGCAAACTAAAGCTGTTTACAAACTCAATCTCTTCACCATCCATCCTGATGCTGCCAATCAGCCCAGTGGTGAGGATCTTTGTTTTCTTGATATTGAGCTTCAGTCCATATTAAAGGCTGCAGTCCTTGACCTTCTGCAGCAAGCACTTCAGGTCCTCTTCAGTTTCAGCAAGCCGTGTCAATGCAGGTTGTTGATGGGTCTTCCTCCAATCCTGTTGCCACATTCCTCCTCATAGAGCCCACCCTCCCAGATAATCTGTTCCACATATAAATTTAAAAGGTATGGAGATAAGACACATCCCTGGTGTACACCTTTCAAAAAACTCCACTACCTTTGAGTCAAAACTGACTCATTACTGACTCTCTAGCAGGTTACGAGGTTGTAAATCCCACATTAGGAATTGCTCATCTTTCCCCTTCATAGCAACTAATGGATTTGAACTGACAAAGAAGTGTTGCCTTTAAGATAGCAGCGCAACTCCCTACTGATTAGATCACCAGAGCTCCCTATCAGGGAGCTTTATAAAAGACTATACTTATTATATGAACTATTTTTTTCTTCATCTCACAGTATTTTGATCCCAGAGATAAACTCATCATCCATCAGAAAACGTTAGAGAACCATGAGGTAAATTCCTGTGTGTATGGATACTTAAACTACACCAGTATTGGCACAGCAGATCAAAGAGAAAGAAAAGATTCTTCGAAAAATCTTTCTTGGACAAATAGTTAACCATAAGGGAAAAGAATGAAATTTAAATTATATTTCACAGCATACACAAAAATCAGTTCTAAATGGCTTCAGAATTTAAAGGTGAAGGATTAAAATTCCAGCAGAAAATATGTAAAAATAGTAAATATTTTACTATGAAGATTTAATATCAAAACAAAGATCATAAGCAAAAGATTAATTTTGACTATGTTGAAATTAGGGAGCTCCAATAGTCTAGTGGCAAGAGCTACACTGCCAATCCAAAGGCAAGCAGTTTGAATCTACTGGCTACTCCTCAGGAGGAAAATGGGCACTCTCTTTCTGTCCAATTTCTTGCCTCTGAAAATCCACTGGAAAGTCAGCTGTGCATCACTTCCAACTTGATGGTACATAACATGTTAAAATTAAGACAGTGAAGCGAGCTCTGGTGGCTTAGTGGCAAGATGCTGCACTGCAATCCCAAAGGTACTCAGTTCGAATCCATCAGAAGCTCTACTGGAGAAGGAGGGGCAATCTCTTCCTGTACCACTCAGATCCTATTTGACAGTACACACATACACAAATAATAATAAAATAAGATAAAAATTTTAAAAAATTAAGATGGTGAGTTTCTCAAAATTCACTATAAAGAAAATGAAAAGGCAAGCCACAACATTGAGAAAATATTGGCGATATGTGAGCTCAATAATAGACTAAACATAAAATATACAGACATATTTTACAAGTTAATAAGAACAAGACAAATAACCCAACATAAAAATAATAATAACTTCAAAAAAGCGGGGACACAGGTTTCCAATAAATATTTTTTTAAAACCCTCACTCAATCTCGTTTGTAATCAGGAAAATTAAAATTGGAAACACAATTAGAGAAAACTTTAAGCTAGCAAAACTTTTGAACTTGATGGTGAAGAAGGGAAGCAAACAAGCTCTCATTGCTGATGGGAATATAAACTGATGTGACCACAATGGAAAGCAATTCAGCAAACCTAACAAATTTGCAAATGTCAATCTGCAGCTACACTCCTAGAGGCTGTCAAGCCATCCCTGATATGTGGTGACTACATCTTACACATCTGTTCCAACTAACAAAACATTGGCCACTTCTATACCATGCACAGGATCAGTTGTGGATCTCACAGTGTTCCATTATTATCTATATGGTTTACATTGTCTGAATTTTAGAAGATCAAAGCCTGTCTTATTCAGTTTATGTTAATCAGAAAACGCTACTGTAACCTCTCCAGCATCAGAGCAACACAGTTTGAGAATCAAACCCAAAACTTCCATGAAGTGCAAGAATCTTACATGTGAACCACTGTTGTCTCATAGAGAGATGTTGTTGTTGTTGTATGCCATCAAGTCAACTCTGATTAACTGCAACCCTAAATATAGTAGCTCTGAACCTTGCCCTGTCCTGAGCCAATCTCACTGACTCCGACACACCAACCCCCTTACCACAGTTACTGTGCTAGTCCGTCTCACCCCGGGGTCTTCCTCTCCTTGCTGTCTTTCCACCTTTCTGAGCATGATGTCCTTCTCTAGGGACTGGTACCTCCTGGCCACATGCCCAAAATATTAGATTTGGAGCTTTTACATGCTTATCTCCTAAGAGCAACTTGGTTTCAGCCAGAACAAACCTGTTTGTACTCCTGGCAGTTCACTGTGTGTTCAGTACTCTTCTCCAACATCACAACACAAAAGCATTAATTCTTATTCTGCCATTTTTTTTATTGTCCAGCTCTCTGATGCAAAGCAAGCAATTGCAAAAACCATAACCTAGATCAAGCAAACCTTAGTCTCTAGACTGACATGGTTATTCTTCACTACTTTAGGGAGGTTCTTGACAGTAGATTTTCCCAATGCAATTTTTCTTTTGATTTCCTGACTGTTGATGCCAAGATTGTGGGGAAAAGTAAGCTGACATTATTAACAATTTCAATCTCTTCTCCATCTGTCATGGAACTTACAATTGGCCCAGTGATGAGAATCTTAGTTTTCTTGATGTTGAGCTTCAATTCATACTGAAGATTACAGTACTTGACATTCTGCAACAAACACTTCAGGTCCTCCTCAGTTTCAGAAAGCAAGGTTGTATCATCTGCATAATGCAAGTTTTTCCTAATTTTGAACCATGAATTTCTGATCACTGCTTCCTGTCCAAGTATAAATTTCATGTGGACACAATCAAGTGTTCTGGGATTCCCATTCTTCTTGTAGTTAGCCACAGTTTGTTATGATTCACACAGTGAAATGCCTTTGCATATACTATGAAACACAGTTAAACATTCCTCTAATACTCTCTGCTTTCAAACAAGATTCATCTCACATTGGCTATAATGTCCTTAATGGCATAGCCTCTTCTACACCAAGCTTGTATTTCTAGTATTTTTTTGTCAATGTATTGTCCCAGTAATTTTTTTATAATCTTTAGAGGGATTTTACTTGTGGATTCGAACCGTATGCCTTCAGGATTGCAACACAGCTTCTTGTCAGTAGTCCTCCAGTGCTCCCTCATATTAGTGATATTGTTTGATAATGTCTACACTGTATTGGATCATCTTTTTTTTGGAATAAGAGATACATAAAGAGATTCACTTAGGAAAAAAAATAACAAAACAAAACAATAACTGTTCTATACACCAGTCGAAATTGCTGTATTAGAAAAGCAAACAACAAAAAAATCCCACTGGAAACAAATGAGCAAACTACATGTTAATTAAAAAAATAAGTTATGGCATATTTCTATACTGGAATAGTATAGAAACGTGAAAATAAGTACAGATCCAAATATGAACACACAGAAATGTCCTAAGGCAGTATGAGATGAAAAGAACAAATTCTAAGCTGCACAAATACAAATACACATTGCATGAAAATATTCACAGAAAAGTAAAAACTAAAAACCAATTAGCACTATGTTGGCTTCATTACATAGATATGAATCCTACTCCAAAGAAAGGGAGCTTGGTGGCCTAGTGGTAAGAAACTGCACTGCAATTCCAAAGGCACGCAGTTTAAGGCCACCAGCTGCTCTGCAGGAGGATGAGCAATCTCCTCACATGTGATTAACTGCCTCTGAAAACCTGCCACAAGGTCAGCTATGGGTCAGTTCTGATGATACAGTAAACAATAACAACTCCAAAGAAAAGGGCCATCTTGCTCAAAGATAAGCGTATAGGAGGACATTGTGTTCCTTCTTGGAATATGGAAGCTCTGTGTTAGAAAACTTCTTTGGCCTATCGTATGTCTCTTTTTGTTTGTATACTTGTTGCTATAATAAAGGAAAGGAAGGGAAAGACAAACCCAGAATTCCTCCTGGTGGTCACCCCTAGTGCGAGGATAGATCTCACGAGTCATGTTCTGTGTCCTGAGTTGTGTGGTGTTTATACTGGTGCCTATTAATACAAATCCCTATACTTTATATATAGTACATTAACAGAGAACTACCAGCAATACAAGCTGTGTTTAGAAAAAGCCATGGCTCCAGAGACTTTATTGACGATGTCAGATGAATTTTGACAGAAAGCAAAAAGTACCAGAAGGATACCTATCTGTGTTTCATTGACTATATAAAGGCATTTGACTGTGTGGATCATAACAAATTGTGGCTAACTTTGAGAAGAATAGGAATCCCTGAACACTTGTGTTTATGTGAGACCTGTACTTGGATCAGGAAGGAGTCCTCAGAACAGAGCAAGGGAACACTGCATGGTTCAAAATCAGGAAGGGAGTCTGTCATGGATGTAACCTGTCTCCATACCTTTCAATCTATATGTAGAATAGATAATTCAGGAGGCTGGCCTTTATAAGAAGGAATGCGGCATCAGGATTGAAGGAAGACTCATTGACAACCTACGTTATGCAGATGGCACAATATTGCATGCTGAAAATGAGGAAGATCTGAAGCATTTGCTTCAGAAGGACAAGGACTATAGTCTTCAATATGGATTGAAGCTCAACATCAAGAAGACAAAGATTCTCACCACTAAGCAAACTGGCAGTATCACGATAAATGGAGAAGAGATTGAGATTGTTAGGAGTTATATCTTGCTTAGCTCCACAAGTAACACTCCTGGCACCAGCAATGAGAAAATCAAAAGATGAGTTTTATTAGATAAATCTGCTGTCAGGGACCTTTCCAGAATACTGAGAAGCAACAATGTCAGCTAGAGACTAAGGTGCACCTGATCCAGTCCATGGTCAATGTAATTTCTTGTTATGCATCAGAGAACTGGATAATGACTAATGACCAAGGATAATGGAAGAAGAATTGATGCCTTTGAGTTGCAGTACTGGAGAAGAGTCTTGAACATATCATGGACCACCAAAAAAAACCAAATAGGTCTGTCTAAGAGAAAGTGAAACCAAGTTTCTCCTTAGAGACTAGAATTTTGAAGCTCCATATTACATATTTTGGTCATGGGCCAGAAGGGACCAATCCTTGGAGAAGGACATCATACTCAGAAGGATGGAGGGACAGTGCAGGAGAGGAAGACCCCGGATGAGATGGACTGATGGGGGTAGATGTGTCAGAGTCAGTGAGATTGGCTCAGGACAGGGCAAACTTTAGAACTATTGTACATAGGGTCACCATGAGTCACAGGTGACTCAATGGCTAATAACAACAACAACATACCTTATATATGCTGAATAGGCTATTCTTGCCATGTGTGAGTTTGGAGGGGAAAACAGACAAGAAAATAAATGTTTCTAATTCAGAGTGAGAAGCTCTCCAACACTCTGGCCACATCCCAACCCAACATTAACACTGGAAACAACTACAAAGCCGAAACAGGTCTTAGTGAATTCTATATTTCTGGTGCCTGGAACAACAGCTAGAACATTAGAGATGTGCCATCATGACTTGTTGGGGGAATGAATGACGAATAGTTGGATGGGTTGAAGGATAAGCGGATGGGTGAATGAAGGTGCGGACAGCTCTGGTGTAAATGTAGTGAATAAGAAGTCTGGAGCAAACAAAGGGAGCTTTGATGGCCTAGTAGTAAGGGGTTGCACTGCCAACCCAAAGGTGTGCGATTCAAATCCACTAGGTGCTCCAAGGCATAAAGATGGGCAATATCCTCCTGCCTTTGAAAACCTACCACAGAGTCAGCTGTGAATCAGTTTCAACTCAAGAGTGGATACCAATAATGACAAACAAGAGCAATTGAGGAAAGGAAAGGCTAAGACTTGCGATCTGCAACCAGAGCTTCTTTCTCCTATCTTATGAGTATACTCCATCAGATAAAATGAGGGACATTTAATCTAAAACAAGCCTAACTGAATCCCTCTTTATTAAATGGAAAGAAGAGTGTATGTGAATTATATGTAGCCACAACCCCACTTTCATCAGTATTTCCTCTTCTTCTTTGACTCCCTCGAGACACTCTATCTACTCCTTTAAATGTACTTGGGTTACAGCTACTATTTGCAGATTACAAGCCTGATGTCCCCCTAGGCTGTGAACTTGATGAAGGAATCTCTATTTTATTCATCTGTTAATCTCATGCCTATTACAACACTAACATATCACATGCACTAGGCACATATTTCTTTTAAAAAAATCAGACATTGAAATGCATAGTTGCAAAAGTAATGAATCTAAAGTCAATGATTAAAAAATGTAAGTATTATTAGATTAGCAAAGTAAGGAATCAGAAAATTAGAAAAAGGGCAAAACTACAAAGTAGACTCTGGACTGATCATGTTTAAGACGTAAAATCATTTTCTCCTAAAAGCAATTTAAATTTAAAGCCCTGAAGTCTTGCTGAAACCCCTGCTACGTCAAGCAAGTTGGATGCACATATGACACCCACCAGGTCACACACAGCCCGGGGGATAATGGTTCCATAAAGTTTGTGCTGGATATCTTTTGAAGAATGAGTAAAATTCAGCTTTGTGGAAGTAGAAGGCAGCACAATCCTGATGGAAATTCTTCTCTATCTATCAAAAACAATTTAAAACACCCTGGAAAGGGCAGGCAGGTGACAAGGCCCCAAAAGATGTGTAGACATGCAGGGAGATGAGCACAGAGGGCAGAAATTCACAAAGAAGGGTGAACGGAGGGATTAGTTACAGCTCTCATTAGGCAGGTTACTGTCTCCAGTAATCATGTGCTAATTCTGGAAGGGTGACCAGACTCAGCTCAAAGTCTTCCAGCAGAAATAGCTGGAAAGTGATTCATTTAATCTCACTGGAACTGTACTCATAAAAAATATAGATAATTGAAAAATGTTATCTATATTTTTATAACAATCAAAAAAAATTTTAAAAGGAAAGCGCTTGGGAGTAAGGAAATTGTGCAAAAATGAAAGAATTTTTTTTTTCAGAGAGAAAAGTGAAGTGTGGGGTGGGCAGGGAGGAAAATGTGCAACAATGAATGAATGGAAATGCAAGTTCTCTATAAACTTTCATTAAAGTCTCAAAATAAAAAATACTAAATAAAAAATAAAAGGAAAGAGCTATAAAATTCACTTCTATAATCTATTCAAACTTCGTTTTTTTCAAATATACATTAAATGCTTCTTACCACCCAAATGTAAAAGCAGAACTGGGCGGGGCGGGGGGAATCAGATTAGAGTTCATAACTAGAAATTTCTTGAAATCTTCTCAAATCTTGGTTGATTTAGCCTCGTTATCAAATGTTTTCATTGTTCAACTATGGTATTTAATGCCTAACAACAACTACAACAAAGCAATCACATTTTGATTGTCAATTCCAGCTCATAGCAAACCCACAGGACAAAGTAGAACTGACCCCTAGGGTTTTCAAATCTTCGTGAAATCAGACTGACACATCTTCTCCCATGGTTGGCTCAAACAGTTGAGTGCTTAGCCTCTCTATACCTTTAAGGCTACTCCACTACGTGTTAAAAACAAAACAATATTTTTTTTATACTAGTTTATTTACAAAATTCAAATACATTGTTTTTTAGACCAAATTCCCTAAGCTCCCAACCCATCAAAATGTACAACCCCATGATTAATACACATACACACATCCTTATCCCTCTGTTTCTCCTGTACCCTCCGTCCTTCCCTTGGATCTTCATACTCATTATACAATAATAGTTTTATAAGTATTTGTCCTTTGTGGGACCAAGTTAGTTCACTCAGCATAATGCTCTTCAGTACCTCCCAAGTTAGGTAATAATTTACAAATTTATTGCTCCTGCATGCTGCATAGTATTGCATTGTGTGAACAAACCATAATTTCTCACTCCATTCGATTGTGGTTGGGCATCTGGGCTATTTCCATGTTTTTGCAATGGTGAATAAAGGATGCCCACTATCACCTCTTTTATTCAATATTGTTTTGGAAGTCTTAGCAATAGCAATAAGACAAGAGAAGGGAATAAAAGG
>NW_006400025.1:3001810-3028707 GCF_000299155.1 Elephantulus edwardii
GACTCGACGGCACATAACAACAACAACAACAACTTTATATTGTAGACTAGGGCTTCTAAGTTGGATACCAGTTTGTCTCTTATGAACTTTATAGTTTTGAGCTTTACTCCCAAGTTTCTGATACACCTTGAGTTGATTTTAGTGTATGGTGTGAGATGTGGATCCTGTTTCAGCTTTGTGCAGGTAGAAGTCCAGTTTTGCCAGCACCTTCTGTTGAAGAGGCTGTCTTTTCCTCATTTGATAGCTTTTATTTCATTGTCAAATATCAATTGACTATAGATAGCTGGGTCTACTTCTAGGTTCTCCATTTTGTTCCGTTGGGCCTGTCTTTCTTTGTACCAGTACCATATACTGTTTGGTGACTACTGCTGTGTAAGTAGGTTTTGAGGTCAGGGAGTTTGATGTCTCCCACCTCATTTTTGCTTCTCAGAAGTGTTTTTCTTATTCAGGGTCTCTTGCCTCTCCAAATAAATTTGACAACATATATGCAAAACAAAGAGCCAATATCATTCTCAATAGAGAAAGGCTAAAAACATTTTCCTTGCAAACAAGGACTAGACAGGGATACCCAATGTCACCCTTTCTATTCACTGTTGTATTGGAAGTGCTGGCTAGGGCATTATGACAAGAGAAGGAAATAAAAGGCATCCAGATTGGCAAAGAGGTGGTTAAACTATTGTTATATGCAGATGATATGATAGTATGCACAGAAAATCCCAAATACTCAACAAAAAAACTCATAGGCCAATTCAGTAGAGTGGCACAATATAAGTATCAAAAAATCAGTAGGATTTCTCTACAGGAACAAAGAAAATTCAGAGAAGGAAATTAAGAAATCAATACCATTTACAATAGCCAACCATAAAATGAGATATTGGGCGTAAAGCTAACTAGAGATACAAAAGCCCTATACAAATAAAGCTACAGAGTATTTCTGTAAGACACAATAAACAACCTAAAGAAATGGGTAAATGTTTCCTGTTCATGGATAGGAAGACTCAATATCATGAAAATGACAATCCTACCAAAAGTAACCTACATATTCAATGCAATCTCAATCCAGATACCAAATTCATTTTTCAAGGAGATCAGAGCACAGCTGACCATCTTGTCCCCAAGGCTGTTGGTGTTTACAGAAGCTGCCTGCTTCATCCTTTCCTCCAATATAGCTGGTAGACTTGAACCATCAACCTTTGGGTCAATAGTTGAAATCTTTATCCAGTATGTCCCTGAAGCTACATTATGTGATAACATTATGGATGAATCTCCACCCTCTGTGCTCACCTCCTTACATTTCCACATATCATTTGTGGCTTTGACATCTGCCAGTCCCTTCCAGGGTGTTTTAAATTCTTTTTGATGGCTAAAGAAGAATTTTCATCAAGAATGTGCTCCCTCCTACTTACACAAAAACTCAAAGTCATTGCCATGGAGTCTTTTCCAATTCATAGCAATCCTACATCAGTTTTCAAAGCTGTAGATTATAACAGAAGTTGACTTCCCATCTTTCTCCCTAAGAACTGCTGGTAGATTCAAATCACCAGAAACACACAGCTTGTGGTTCAGCTGCACAATTTGCTACAGACCCCAGCACCATTTTAATTGATGCTCATACATCATTCTTTTAAATAGTCACCATAGTACCCTTTGGTCAGGATTGTTATCTCCTTTCTTTAGAGAAAAAAGAATCTTGAGAGATAAAGTAGCCATTAAATAATAGAACAAAGTTATTCTGTAGGACCATTTGATTTAATCTTCATCTACCTTATATCCATCGCTTCTCTAATGAATGTTGGAGCCATCTCCAAGAATTGCCAGAATCCCTTCAAACAGAGTAGAGAATAAGTAAAACGTGCAAGAACTCATGAGCAGAAACTAGTGTAAATCTGGATTCTGTGCAATCAATGTTGGCTGACTGAGTTGTGCTTCAAGGCCACAGAGAACATCTTTGATGACCTTTGATGAAGGGAGCACCTTGAGCATGTCAGCCAGTGAAGATTTCCAACTTCCTTTTTTCTTTCCTTTCCCTTACTTTTTTCCTTCCCATTTATCCTTTTTTTCTGTTAAACAAATGTTTACAATCACATGCTATGTGCCAGAGTGCCCAGACAATATAGACAGCATGTGCAACTGCTAACCAAAAGATTGGAAGCTCCAATTCACCCAGAGGTGCCTTGGAAGAAAGACCTAGCAAGCCATTTGTGAAAAAATCAACCACAGAAAACCCCATGGAGCACACTTCCACTCAGACACCCAGAGTCAACTCAACCTCAACAGCTGGTCAACAGTTGTGCTGAACAGCTGATTTTTGCTATGTGTCAAGAATTGTGTAAGGTGCTGGGTGCAGAGATGAAGACAGAATCCCACTATCAGAATATGAAACCTCTCACAGCAGGGTTTAAGAAGGATACTCAGCCTCCAAAGGTCATTTGTTGCTCTCGTTGGTGTTTAGTGCTGTTAAGTTGACTAGGACTCTTACCCACTCTATGAACAACAACAGATCTGAACCCTGCCTTATCCTGTGCCATCCTGGCTACTGCTAACATACTTAAGCCCACCGTTAGTCACTGCGTCAATTCACCTCATTGAGGTTCTTCCCTTCCTTTTCTGACCCTCTACATTTCCAAGTATCATGTCCTTTTCCAAGGACCAATCCCTCGTAATAACATGCCTAAAGTATATAAGATGAAGCTTCACTATCCTTGCCTCCAAGGAGCATGATGGCTGCAACTTTTTCCAAGTTGAGATACATGTTTGTGGTTTTTGCAGTCTGTTGGATATTCAACACTCATTCTTCTTTATTACCATGACTCAAAGGCATCAATTCTTCTTCTGTCTTCCTAACTCATTTTCCCACTTTCGGACACATAAGAAGTAATTGAAAAGATTGTACCCAAAACTCACTGCTTTTGAGTTGATTCCTCTCATGGGTTGAAAGTGCCAGGCACTTAACCATTGGGTCACCAGTGCTCCTAACGGTAAACAGAGCCATTTTTCTACAGGAGAGGGAGCTGTGGTACATGAGGGTCAGTTGTTTTAGTGCTTTAGGGCAAGTCTGCAAATGATCCAAACCAATTGTCTAAGTAGAGGAAGGACAGTGCAATCACAGGAAGGGAGAGTCACTGAGATCAAAGTGGAGGCAAAAGAAGAGTCTGGGTAAGAGGTAGCCAGCCTCACCTAGTCTTGGGGAAGAAACGGGACCAGAGACCCAGGAAATAACTTAGTGACCAGCAATAACTCGTCGGGTACCCTCGCCCTCCACATTCAGCTGCATTGTTCCCTCACAAGGAGGACTTTGACTTCCCTGTGTCCTTAATCTTGTAAACAAGAGTAGAAAATGTAAATTGCCACCAGCACCAATGAGTACAACAGGACAGGAACTCGCCTGTTGAGTGGAGAGGGAAGATCTATTCTGATATTTGTTTATTATTATTATTTCGAGGAGAGAATGGGGGAGGGGGAAGCCAGAAATATTTCCAAAATGTCAACACTATTAAGGAAATCTGAACACCTTAATCCATTTAAGTGTCAGCTGGAACCAGAAGAGGGTTTTTGGGAGGGGAGAATGAGGAAGTAAGGAGGGGCAGAGGGAATTAATGCCAGATTCTACATAATCTATCAAAGTTTCTTTCTTTTCTTAATATATTAAATATTAAATGCTTCTTTGCATCTGAGTGAGAGAGGGGAGAGAGAAGGACCAGGGTGGAACTCATAAATGCCTAGATAATTGGTTTTGAGGGGGTTTTTTTCTTCTTTCTTTCTTTCTTTCTTCTTGGCGGATTCTCAATTTCCCTATAAAAGAGAAAATTCATTTCCAGCTGCTAATGTAATGTCAGCGTGCTGTTTACTAAGCATGGAAGATGTATAGGGGGACACTACTTTCAGAGGACTACTTAATGATGCATAGAATTAAATCCTGAGCTCCTCAGCTGAGCCTCCACCCTCCCTTCTGGTTCCCAGGATCCCAGTGCATCCTGGGAGAAGCAGGATTGGCATAAGCTGTCTCTCTTGTTTAGAGAATTCTGGGGTCTCTGCCGAAGAAAATTCAAAACAGCCCTTGAACCTCAGCCAATTCCTTTGCCCTGGCATAGCCTGGGGTGAGCTCTTGATCTGTAAGAAGCTGGTAAACAAGAAGAGAGGGAATTGTTGAGGAGGTGAGGAGGACTGAGGGAGAGGGGTGAATAGAGGTTAAAGGAATACACCAGGACCCTGGGGCACAAGGACTGGAAGGGGCAAGTGAAGCTGGAGAGCCCTGGTAGGGAACTGGCTGATCTGATCAGGAAAAGGTGGCGTTGGACTTCTCTGAACTCACCCTCTATGCTCTGGAAACCGCAGCAAGGAAAATAAAATGGCAGTTATGTTGCATTCCCCAGGGGACTGGGAGGCTGTCACTGCCAGAGCTGCTCATTAGTCCTTCCCTTTGCACCAGGATCTTGTGTTTGCTCATGCTACTGCCATGGGCTGGGGGTGGAGGGAGAAGGGAGCCCTGGAGGTGGGGTGGTGGGGTGCTTTGGAGGGTAGGGAGAGAGGGACAGTTTGGCACATCCTGGCTTCCTCAAGGAGCAAAATCCTGTAGTAAGATGGTCCTAGAATCTAGGCTGTGTCCTCTGGGAGAAGTGGCTCATCCATGACATCCAAAGTAACCACTAACTCAGGTTGACTGACTCAGTCACTAGGAAATTGAGACTACACTAGAAAGGTAGAAAATGTGGCTCATGGGTTGAAGACAGTTTTGGAAATGCACCTCTGGAGAAAAAAAATATGTGTAGGTGATGTCTGACCACGTGGCTCCTTCTGAATCTCTGCCCATGTTACTTTTGCCCCCAACATGCTGAAATTACCCTTGTGTTCCTTCTGGATAAAGTCAATGAGCTTCTTGTTTTGTTGATTTTGTGTGCACGTGCTGGGGAGATTTGTTGATTTTCTCCAGGGCACTTGGCGTCATTAACCAGTTTCTCTTTCTCAAAACTCCCTACCCCTTTGGCTTTCTCAATGCTACTTTTCCTTTGACAGTTCATTGCCCTGTCCTCCTCCAGAGGATACTGCAGACTTTCTGCAGGACCCAGGGATCTCTCCAAGTTACTAAGTAGCAATGATATCAGTTTGACAAGACCTGTTTAAGGCTCTTTTCAAGCACTTGCTATGGATCTGAGATCTAGACAATGAATGAAAATGACAGGAGAATCGATGCCTTTGAGTTGTGGTATTGGAGAAGAGTGCCGAATTTCCTATAAATAGCAAAAGAACAAATATGTCTTGGAGAAAATGCAGCAAGGAAGTTCCTTAGAATCAGCTATGGTGACTCTCTGTCTCACATCCTTTGGACATGTTGCTAGGAGAGGCTATTCCTTAGAAAGGGACATCATTCTTGGAAAGGCTGAAGGTCAGCAAAAGAGAGGAAGATTCTCAATGAGGTGGACTCACACAGTGACTACAGCAATAAGCTCAAGTGTGTCAGAGACTGTGAGGATGGTACAGGGTTCAAATTCATAAGCTCTCTGTGAGTGGTAATTGGCTTGACAGCACCTAACAACAACATATTTTCTTACACTCTTTCACGACCCTGAAGTCAACCTGTCTAATCTAGCCATGATCTTGTGTTCTCATCACATTTGCAATTTTCTATAGGACACAAATGCTTTCATCTCCATTACTAATTCAGAAGCTGGTGGTTTGAATCCACCCACCAATATGACAAAAGAAAGCCTAATGATCTATTTCCACAGAAACTAGTGCTGTGAAAGACCTATGGAGCTGAGTGCTACCCTGCCATGAATTAGAGTTGACACAAAAGCAATAGGTGTCCTGCTTCTTGTGGTAATAAATGTACTATCATTCCATGCAGTGAATTTACTTTGCCCACCTCACCATTTATGCCCAGGCAACTGCCATTTCTCCAAGTCAGACTAAATTAGGGGTCAGTGTCTCTCTTCTCTTCTTTAATCAAGTTTTGGAATGTCTCCTAGCTTCACTTTTTCCCAATTAATTGCTGATCCAACATCACTCTAATTCAGGTCTGATATCTAGACTTCTGCTAATGTCTCCCATATTTCCCCCTGCCTACAGTCTAGTTACCCAATACATTCTTAACTAGGATGTTTTGCTCATTTTCCCAGTACTTCATTTCCAGCTCTTTAGTGACTGAATCATACCTACTGATTAATATCCAGTCAGAGAATATTTTGGTCATAAGCTTCACATTTCAAAGAGATTGAAGGCACACTATAGAACCTTTAAAAATCCTTCAAAATTGGGAAGACAGCACAGACACTCTGGTTCCAAATGCTGAAATGGGAAATGAGGAGGAAATAAATATGTGGTGTTTTATTCAAGTATCTGAAGAGCTTTTCTGCAGCAAAAAATGGGGAGGTGCTGATTGACCCAGAGATATATCTGAAACCAGCACCCACGAGAAATAGTATACTAAATTTTCTCAGAACTTTCCAACAGAGACATTTAAAGGTAAAATTGGATGCTCCTGTCTCTTTATATGTTCCTGCAAAGATTGATGTGTCCATGCAAGGCTGTGACAGAAGAAGCCACACATTGAGGTGATGAGGCAGAGTTTTCCTGGAAGGGTTTTTAAGTTCCTTGCCATAAAGGTTTTGTGGTGTTTACTTGGCATCAGAGTCCTCCTTTATGTGGCAAAACCTCTGTGACTAACTTCTTTCCAAGCACCCATTCATGGCTCTCTACATATACTTACTGCCACCCTTTGCCTGTGTGGTTCTCCTGCAATGAGGGGCTTACTGTTGATCTTTCAAACCTCTCTTCTCCAGGAAGTCTACTTAGGCTTCACTGGCACTCCCATCTCTGATGTAAAGCTATTCAACTGCAAGACTGTCCACTGTACTCCCTATCCCTCTTAATTTTTCTACATGTAATATATTCTGACCTCCCATGACTCGTGATGCTTTCTTTGTCATCTCGCAGTATCTAACACAGACCATGGCACACACTGTCTACTAACAGCTATTTGATCAATTGACTGATTGATTAAACACCATTGCACACCAATCCTGCCTACCTAGAGTATTGTTCTAGTAGCCTTTCTAGCCAAATAATGTTGCTCAAAGAGGGATTCTATGTGATGACTCACACTGGCATTTTGTGCTAAGTATGATGTTCAGATCCCATCCTCTTCAAATATTTCTGCAACCTTTACAAAGATCTGACTTCATGCATACCGCAGTTCCTACTGTCTCTCTAGCCTGGAATACCCTTCCTATCTTTATTCATTTGTGAAATTTCTATTTGTTCTTCAAAAGACAACTCAGAAATTAGCTCTTCAGTAGTGTTTTCCTTGGTAGCTTGTAAAGCAGTTCTTCATTCAATCTTTTTTGCTTCCATGACATTTTGACCGGATGCTTGTTTTATCAACTACTATATTGAATTGTATTAAAACTAAATGTAGACACACCTGCCTTCCCTACTATAGGATATACTTCAAGGACAAGAACAATCTTCTCCACTGCTCACCCAGCAGAGTGTAAAGCATATGTGAAGTGTTAAATTAACAGAATAAGAAAAAGAAGGAATGTGTTTTAATTTCTTTGTGCTGCTATAACAGAAACACCATAGTGGATGGCTTGTTGTTAGGTATCAATGAATTGAGCACCACCCAGAGCAGCCCCACAAACAACAGACCTGACCTCTGACCTATTCTGTGCCATCCTCACCCTTCCTAACACATTAGAGCCCAGTGAGGCAGTCAACATGTCAATTCACTTGGCCAAGGGTCTTCTCCCTTGCTGACTCTCTGCCTTTCTGAACATTATGTCTGTCTCCAAGGAACAGACCTTCCTAGAAACATGCCAAAATATGTAAAGTGAAGCTTTGTCTTTGCCTCCAAAGAATGCTCTGGCTGCACCCTCTGGAAGACATATTTGTTCGTTCTTTTGGCAGTCCATGTTCAGTACTCTCCAACACCACAGTTCAAAGACATCAATTCTTTCTCCGTCACCTTTATTGCTTTTTCAGCTTTAATATGTATAGCAAGTGTTCAGAAAGACCATGGTCTGAATCAGACACATCTTAGTCCTCAAACTGACATCATTATTCCTTTATAATTTGGAGAGGTCCCTAACTGCAGACTCCCAGTGTCATGTCCCCTGACTTTCTGACTGCTGGTACCAAGTGTGTTAATTGTGGATTCAAGTAAGATGAAGTTGTTAAAAATTTCAATCTTTTTCCCATTTGTCATGGTGTTATCTATTAGTCTAGTGGTAAGAATCTTTTTTATCTGACATTGAGATGTAATCCATATCAAAGGCTATATTCTTTGACCCTCTGCAACAAGTGCCTCAAATCCTCCCCACTTTCAGCAAGCAAGGTTGTGTCATCACAGATTACTGATGAACCTCGCTCTTATTCTGATGCCACATTCTTTTTCATAGAGTCCAACATTTTTAATAATTAGCTCAGCATACAGATTAAATAGGTATGCAGAGAGAATAAAACCCTGTTACCCTCCCTTCTTAGTTTTAAACGATGTGGTGTCCCTTTGCTCTGTTCTAACAGTAGTCTCCTGGTCTAGGTATAGGTTTCTCATCAGGACAATTAAGTGTTCTAGGATTCCCTTTCTTCTGAATGTCAGCCATAACTTGTTATGATCCACACAGTCAAATGCCTCTGCATAGTCATTAAAGAATAAATAGAAATTTCTCTGGAATTCTTCACTTTCAGCCAGGATCTATCTGACATCAGCAATGGTATTCCTAGTGTCATAGCCTCTTCTAAATTTTACTTGATCTTCTGGCTGTTCCCTATCTATGTACTGTCCTAGCCGTTTTTTTTTTTAAATGAGTGGATGGCTTAGAGAACTGAAATCTATGTTCTCACAATTTAGAAGGCTAGGAGTTCAAATTCAAAGCACTTGCTCTGGGGAAATTTCTTTCTGAGTATTGGGAGTTTCCTGTGCTAGCTTCTCCTGATTTCCATTACTTGGAGATCTTTCTATGTGGCATCAGCCACATTTATGCTTGCTTGCTTCTGTGGCATATCTGCTTCCTTTATGTATCAAAAATTATTAGCCCAAGACATATCCTGCACTAATAAGGTCTCATTAATATAGAAAAAAAATTCTATTCCCAAAATGAATTGTGCCTATAAGTATAAAGGTCATTACTCCAGCACATGCTCCCAGAACAGGAAGGAGAAAAGGAAAATAAGGGATAGAGGGAGAAAGAGAGGGAAGTTTTGAGGGAAAATGGAAAGTTGAGAGAGAAAAGGAATACACAGAAAAAGTGGGGCAATGAGACTGTTATGACAAGGACCTGATATATAAGCAGGGTCCTTTGGCTCACATAATTAAAAAGTGACCAAGTAGAATATACTTAGTAAGACTTCATGGGCCCAGAAAATAAGAACTCAGCCTTCTGTCAGGAATATTCACTCTTGTCTCTACAAACCAATACCTGGTTATTGATTCTGTCCATTGTAATTCACAATAATTAAGGCAAATCTCTCTTGCTCTTTTTGATCCTTTGTGTATCAGATAGAAGAGTGGAGTGTCAGAACCTCTGTGAATTGGCTTTTCTAGGCATTGTGTTAGCCCCTGTTTGGGGTATGGGCTCCAGCTACCTTAACTGCAGAAACATGGTCTTGCAAATCATCAACAGCTATGGGATCAATATAAAAAAATGTTTTTAATACTACCAAAAAAATTACTATGTTGGTGGAGAGCCTGTGAAAAGACAGTGGCACTGTTCTCAAGAGACTCTGTCAAGGTACAATCAGAGGAAACTTGGAGATAAAGACCACAGCTAAAGGTTTCATTTGCTGGATGATAAAAGAAAAAGCTGACTTGTAACTTCTGTCAGATAAAGGCCACAGTTAAAGATTTTGCTTCCTGAATTAATATATGAAAAGTTGACTTATAAATGCTGTGACATAAAGTTTGCTAGATGATTGAGAAAACCAGAGACTTCTGGCATTTGTGCTGTTGAACTGAACCTGGACGTTCACTAATTGAGGAAATGTGCCTTGATAATCTTGCTTGGGACTGCTAGACTAAACCTTGATTTACACTGTGAGATAGCCTTTGCCTTCTCCACTCTCCAACCTATTTTCCTTAAAAACCCCACAATTGTAAGTAAAGTCTGTGAGTCTTGCAACAAACTTTGAACTCAACAATTGATAGAAATGAGTGCAGGAGCATGTGGAGTGGCATGTCTGACTGTGAAGCTACTTGTATGATTCTACTACCCTGAAATATCAAAGGCAAATCCTCAAGCTACTCCACAGGAGAAGGATGGACAATCTCCTCCTGTGCAATTAGCTGTTTCTGAAAACCCACTGGAGGGTCAGCTATGGGTCATTTTTTACTAGATGGTACACAACAACAATAACATGGACATTATTAATAAGGACAGTTCTCTTTTATGAAGCTTGCAGAAGCCAAATTTACCATTCTTACATTATATCTGCTCATTTAACAAAGAGAAATATTTTTTTTTGTAAAGGTGGAAATCTTGGGTGATGGAACAATTCATTGCATGGGTTTTGGGGGGATGGCTTGTCCTGGAATTGTTAATTCAGTCTGTAAAACGGGAAGATGTCTTGACTGCATGGTGATGTCTGGGTAAATAGGAGCACTATTCCTTGGCACTGGTTTTCTGTAGAGTTGGTTCTCAGGAAAGCTTTATTTCTGGGCTCATCATGCTTAGCAAATATTGCTGCTGCTGCTGCTGCTGCTGCTGCTGCTCTTGAAATAACATGGTGTCCCAGCTAGGCCAGAGCAGAGAATTGGGTGCAATCTGGTGGATGAAACAGAAAAATGACTAGTTATGACAGATGTAGAAGACTTCCTGAAAAAAAAAAACCTGAGTCTATTGACACTGTCTTTTTTCTTCCTTTGAGAATATTTTATTAGGATTAAGAAGCTTATAAACTTTGCCCCTTATTAGCTTTATAAATGAACACTTTTACCTCATATACCACTGGAAATGGTGTCAGAGCAAGCTCAGCCTCCTCGAAGGCTCCTTAATATCAAGGGACAGTAATTTCAAGAAACCCCAAAGAAAAGCAGTCACTTTGCCATTAATTAACCCAGCCCTTGTTAGCATCTGATGTGTCTATATGAATGTGGATACCAAGCCAAAGGTGAGTGACTTCTAATCTGGCCCTCAAGCCTATTTTCCATTGTTTTTGTTCTAACATTCTTCTAGGTCGTATAGCCCTGGTGTGTCCACTTACCATATAGAGGTAACTTGTGGTTGCTGTGAAGCTGAACACTGTGACACTGATTTGTCAAATGTGATAATGGTTAACCATGGCAGACAGTGTGTGGTGGAGTTCCCCAATTAAAACAAGCTTGGAAGGAGGAGTGGCACCACCTCCTTAATAGCTTGCCTCTGGAAACCCTCTGAACCTGGAGTAAGGATAAAAGTCACACAAGTGTTGAGGACTTTCGTTCATGGGGTCACTATGAGTCACCTATGACTTGACAACACTTAACAACAACAACATCATTAATATCACATGTAAGCAAAATCTTGCTGAAGATTATCCAAAAACAACTAAAACAATACATTGACAGGAAATTGATATGAATAAATACAAGCTGAATTTAGAAGAGGCTGTGGTACTAGGGACATCAATGATGATGCCAGATGGATCTGGGCTGAAAGCAGAGTACCATAAAGATGTCTACTTGTGTTTTATCTACTATGCAAAGGCATTTGACTATGTGAATCATAGCAAACTGTGGCTAACCTTGAGAAGAATGGAAATCCCAGAATACTGCATTGTTCTCATGCAAAATCTATACCTACATCAAGAAACTGTTTTCTGAACAGAGCAAGGAAACACCACATGGTTCAAAACCAAGAAAGGAGTGCATCAGAGATGGGTCCTTTCTCCATACCTTTTCAATCTATATGCAGAACAGATCATTCAGGAGGCTGAGCTTTATGAAGAAGGATATGACATCAAGATTAGAGGAAGACTCATCAACAATCTTGTTATGTAGATGACACAAACTTGTTGTGCAGATGATACAACCTTATTTTGCTGAAACTGAGAAGGAGTTGAAGCACCTGCTGCAGAAAATCAAAGACTGTAGCCTTAAATATAGATTGCATCTCAACATTAAGAAAACAAAATTTCTCAACACCAGGCTAATAGGCCACATCATGATAGATGGTGAAAAGTTTGAAGTTGCTAACCATTTCATCTTTCTTGGATCCAAAATCAAGACCCTTGGCACCAGTAGTTAGTAAATAAAACAACGAGCTGAATTGAGAAAATCTGCTGTTAAGTACCTTTCCAGAGTGCTAAAGAGCAACCATGTCAGTCTAAAGACTAAAATGTGCCTAATCCAAGCAATAGTCTTCTCAGTTGCTTCCTATATATCTGAGAACTGGACAATAACTGAGGATGACAGAAGAAGAATTGATGTCTTTGAGTCGTGGTGCTGAAAAAAAAGTGTTGAATATAACATGCGCTATCAGGAGGACATACATATCTGTCCTAGAGAGGGTGAAACCAGGTTGCTCCTTGGAGGCAAGGATTTTAAAGCTCCATTTGCACATAGTTTGGGCATGTTGTCAGGAGGAGCCAGTCCTTATAAAAGGACATCTTGCTTGGAAGGGTAGAGAGTCAGTACAAGAAAGGAAGGCCCTGGATGAGATGGATTGACACAGTGACGCCGCAATGGGGTAATGTGTGTCAGAAACATGTGAGGCTCAAGACTGAGCAAGGTTAAGAGGCTTTGAGGGTGGCTTTGAGTCATAGTCGACTTAACAGCACATAACAACAACATATCTCATTTCTGTTCCATAATAAGTAAATAACTGCTGGGAATCCAGTAACCTCTGCATGACATATCCTCACCAACCCTATATACTCTGTTCTGGTCCATCTCAGATGTGTTGATCTCACTGATGCTGGAGAGTCTCTTTGGAACCATCACTAGCCTCATAAACAACTATCTCAAATGCATAATGTTTAATGAACCTGACTTGTCAAAGAGCAAAAGAATGAACTTCCCCTCTTCTTCATCTCTTCCTCTACCATCTCTTTAATTCTTTTTTTAAAAGAAAATATTCCATCATTCATTCTTTCTTCCCTTTAAGACAATTCCATGAAATTTTCAAATTTTAAGAAAGGTTATCTTGAGATCATATTTGAATAAGAAAAATTTCATCTTTGTGTATGAGTTTTGAGACAGTTACAAATGACTAAAATTAGATAAGTAGGATGCAAACACTTTTCCAGCTGTTACTCTCACAGCCAAGAATTGAGACATGCCCTTTTTGAAGGGACCAGGGAGAGGGCAGGGAGGATGGCAGGGAGGGGCATGAAGAAAAGTGAGGAGCTTAACAAACCTCGTGAGACCAGGAAACACGATCTGACTGGAACACTACTCCAAACCCTTTTCAGGTCATAAAGGCTCAGTCATGCTGCCTCCCACAATAGCCCTCCCCACGCAATGTGTGTAAACAGAAAGGGTCAAGGGAAGGAGTACTCAGTGCAGCCTGAAGGGGAGGGAAAGGGAATGTTTGTCTAAACTTCAAGGTTTTCAGTCCAAAGTCAGCTGATTCCAATGTTCTCTATGTTAGGCTCTGGCAAAAAAGTGCCTCAGTTTTCCCACTTGTCAATTGTACTAATCAACGCTAACACAGCAACAATGGGCTTGAGCATACTGAAGATTCTGGAGATGGCACAGGAATAGATTATGGTTCAGATCTGTTGTTCATCAGGTCTCTGTAGTCCACTTGATATTATCTAACAATCACAAATACAAACATCTTCTCTGTTAACAGATTCTGCAAAACATTTTTGCATGCCTTCACTTATGTAATCTTCACAAAAATCCAATTAGGTAGGTCTTATTATAGAGCCTGGGGGTCTGGTGGATAAGAAGTTGCACTGTCAATCCAAAAGCAGCTAGTTCGAATCCATCAGAAGCTCCTTGGGAGATAGATGGACAACTTACTCTTATGCATTTACAGCCTTTGTAAACTTGCTATAGGATAAGTTGCTTCTGACTTGATGGTATATGATAACAACAACATTAAAAAGATGAAGAAACTAAGGCTCAGAGAGGTAAATAATCAGTCAGAGGTTACATAGCACAGTTGTAATTCAAACCCAAGTCTGGCTATTCTATGATACTTCTCCAGAGGCTTTTAAAAGAATGATTATATCTTTTTCCCTTGGAATATAGAGAACTCATCAGGTCTTTTCTCCTCTACACTTCCATCCTCCAAGCAGACTTGAGTGGAATGACAACGAGTGAGTGCCCTTAGGTGCTAAATGGGTGCTTCAACTAGAAAGTTAGCTAATGACCACAATCCATGTATGTGAACAATACCTTGGAGTCTATAACAATTTTTCTCATGTGCTGTGTTTTGACTTTCACAGTATCCTTAATATTTAAATAGAGCAACATTTCCTCATCCATAAAATGAACATGAAAAGAGCTGTTCTGCAGCATTGATACAAAGATTAAACTATTATAGGAGAGCCATTAGGACAATGCCAGGTACAAAATATACTCCTCCAATAAATCTAAGGTCCCTTTCCAACTCTCTCCAAAGTGATAGGACCGATAAGGATCCAAGATCATTATCTTGCAGTGACAAGTCCACTGTCTTACATGTCCTCTCAGGAGGCCCTGAACACCCTGTGACCCTACTCTGGATTATCTTTCTTTCCTTCTCATTTCTCCTCCGCCTCTTTCTCTTCATCTCAAATGTCCTATAGCTGCAAGTCCTAACTGGACTTTCAACATAGTTGTGAGCTTTAGAAAAAGAACCCAGAAGAAGACTTCGAGCAAGGAACACGTTGGGATGATAGGAGAATGATGTGTTTAGGAAAGTAAGGAGTTAGAGAGATAAGGGAAGTTACAAAACACTGAATGGTGAATTGGAGAATACAAGCACAAGCCAATACTAGTATGCGCATGCGCACACACACCCCACCAGGGCAGGGGTAGAGAACACCTCTGCAATCAATGGTCTCAGTAAACTAACTTGGTTCTGTCTTAATGAAAGTTAATCAACCGACCTGCTCTTCCAGGAAACTCCCTTTCCTTCCCAGGGGATCTTCTCAGAAATTTCCGTATAAAATTATAATATACGCAGTCATGAATATTGTTGTTGTTGAGTGCCGTCGAGTCATAGACAACTCATAGCAACTCTATGAATAGAAGACCTGAACACTGTTTATAGAGTTTCCAGAGGCAAGCCATTTCGGAAGTGGATGCCACTCCTGCTTCCAAGCTTATTTTAATTAGGAAGCTCCACCAAACACTGTCCACCATGGGTAACCATTATCACATTGGCACATCAGTGTCACAGTGTTTAGCATCACAGCAACCACAAGTTACCTCTGTTCAGCAATGCACAGACCAGTGCTATACCACTTAGAAGAATGTTTCACAAAAAAAAAACAATGTGAACCAGGCCTGAGGAGTAGATTAAAATCGCCCACATTGGGCTTGGTAGTATAACTTTCTGTCTACTAGGCCGAAGTAGCTTTCTCTATGTTGTTGTTATTGTTGTTAGGTGCCGTCAATTCGTAGACAACTCATAGAGACCCTATGAAAGGAAGACCTGAGCCCTGTCATGAATATTATAAACATAAATAACTGCTCTTGTCAAAATGTACCCAAGTGTGCCTAGGAAAACCTCTTTGATCAGTCTTTCTGCTTCTTCATCCACCGCTGAGATCCTGCCACAATTACTAGGACTCCATGGAATACACTTGTTAAAACACTGCCTTAAACCACAGATTGAAGAAATGTAGGGTTTCTGCCTAGAGGCAGGATTGGCCCTCAGCTCACAAAAGCAGGGCAATTGCCAATCCAGCTCTGGAGGGGCCGGTGGTTTAGGGGTCTTCATTGGCTTAGTAGTGTCCCTCCACCAGCCTTTGGCTGTCACATCCACATTCCTTAATTAGTCACACAATAATAAACCTCTATTTCATTCAGACCAAATAGTGTAGTTAGTGCATTATGTGTTGAGCTATAACTGAAAGGTCAACAGTTCAAACTCACCAATTGACACATCAATTGCTCCCCAGAAGAAAGATGGGCAATGTTATCCTGTAATGATTTACAGCCTTGGGAACTGATGGAAGGTTGCCATGTGTCAAAATCAACACCACTGCAGTGGGGTTGAGGGGGGTTTGTGTTATTTAAACCACAGATGTTTGGATTTCCTGTTACATGCAGCTGAACCCAGGCTCTATCCAATCTACCATTTCTCTCCTGGCCTCATGCATACAGCCTAGTGTCCTCTTCTGTTTAAGTACACATGTTTTTCCTGCACACAAAACCACTCAAGACACCACCCTGTCTGACCCATTCCTTCTTATCCATGTATGGTACACCGGCTCACAAGAATGATCTTAAACATACACATGAAATTCCTAGCCAGCTTTGCATCTATCTGTCTCATTATTCAATGACTACTCTATCTACATCTCAAACCTTGAGCCCCTGCACCTCTCCTATCTCATATTTCTTATTGTCTATGGGAAATTGCTGTTTGGGTGACCTTCCAGACTCTGAAATAAAACTTGTCTAAAGCTGAACTTGTGATCTTTCCTCCCAAATAAGAGCCCCTTCCCAAATTCCCTATTATTGCTAGCAGCACAATTAGCCCCAAGACCGCACAGTCATAGCTCTTCATTTTTCTCTTTCCTTGGCATTTACTCCCTCATTGGGTCCTGCCTGGTCTTTCTCAGTAAGGTCTCTCAGAGCCCACTTTGACTGACACAGACACCTTGAACTGGGTGGGAGGAGGGGACTATCAGTAAGTCTTTCTCTGTACTGTGTTTTGTACCAACACCATTCAGATGCATCTGCTGTCAGTTTCTTGATATAAACGTTCTAGAAACAGGTCTTGAATGTTCACATAATCACAAAAATCACTCATCAATAATTGTCTGCTCAAGAAATGATCCTTGAATCTGGATTTTCCTCAAGAAGGGTTATGATGTCTGATGTACAGCACAGGAGAAAATTACCTCAGATGAGATGGACTGACACAGTAATTTGAATATTGAGGGTAAAAGACAGTGAGATTGGCTCAGGATAGGACAGGGTTCAGACCTACTGTGCATAGGGTAGCTATGAGTTATAGTTGACTTGACAACATATAATAACAACAAGGGCTGGCCAATCCTTTAAAACAAATCCTTATTTAATCTTCAAAACCAATTTGGAAACTTTTTCCCTTTCTCATACCTTCTCATACCTTCACATACCTTCTTCTGATTCTGGACCATTTGCTTCCATTGAGTGTCACCATCAGAACAGCTGGTAACCCCTGGGCTTCTATTACTGGGAACCACTAATGAATTCAAAAGCCTGCCTGCAGGAGCAAAGCTTCTCATCCCCCCACCTTTCCACCTCTATGTCTGCTTCTTCTAAATTCTGGAGCCCTTAGATTACTTTCTCACTATTTCTAGTAAAAGACATTTTACTGACTTACTGGATCCACAATTAACATTCATGGTTATAGTAGTAAACAAACTAAAAGAGATGGTGTATTGGAAAAATCTGCTGTGGGGGACCTCTTCAACATGTTAAAGAGCAAGGACATCAGTGTAAAGACTAAAATGTATGTGATTTAAACTACGTTATTTTCAATTGCTCCATATGCACCTGAAAATTGGACAATGAATAGAAGAATGAAGAATTTAATTGAATTGTGCTTTTGAATTGTTGTGTTGGTTAATAGAATTGAATATACCATGGACCACCAAAAAAACCAGGGATATCGCATGAAATGGTGGGTGAAAAGTTGTGCTATAGACCCAAAGGCAGGCAGTTCTGATCCACTAGGTGTTTCAAGGCGGGAAATGAGCAATTGCCTCCTATGTCATTTATAGCCTCTGAAATCTACTGGAGGGGCCAGTTATGAGGCAGCTACAACTTGATAGCAATGAGGTTTTTTGGTTTTGAGTCAAAAGAACAAAAATTCTGTCTTGAAGAAAGTGCAACCAGGCTGTTCCTTAGAGACAAAGATGGATAAACTCTGTCTCACATACTTTAAACATTTTATCAGTAAATGCCAGTCCTGGGGAAAAGGCTAGAAGATCAGCAGAAGAGAGGATGACTTTCAAAGAGATTGGTTGATGTAGTGACTCCAACAATGGACTTGAGTGTGGCAGAGATCATGAAGGTGACACGAGATAGGGCAAGCTTCCATTCTGTTCTTCTTAGGGTCACTGAGTCACAGTTGAATCAACAGCACCTAACAACAACAACAACAATTGTCTAGAAAAGGTTTTGAAGATTTCTGATTCCTTTAATGTTTACCTTCCCACGCTATCTTTCAGAAAAATTATAAGTGACAGAAAGGAGGAGGAAGAGGAAACTTCTTTACACAGCAAACCAGACATTTCCCTCACTACCCACCTCCATTGCAAATTACCATTAGTAACCCAGTGCTTAAATACTTATAGTATCAAGTGACTCCAAGAAAGGGAAGGATATTTCCTATTCTGTAGATTTTCAGGTTATAATTGTATTGAACAAGTAGTAGCGGCCACTCTTTAGAGGATGAGGATGTAACCAAGAAGAAAGTAACATCACAGATAAAGAGATCAAACATTCATGAGGGCATCATGATGCCAACATTAGAGATGGATGGGAGGAGCCATGAGGGGTTGAAGTGGTGGACTGTTGGTGACCAAGAGGGGGCAGCAGCAACCTCTGTAGCACCAGGAGGGAGTCAAGCTAGTACATCACTCACTGGCCACTTGTGCCTACAGACTATGAAGTCAAGGAGCATTCAGATTACATAAAGTATCCTTCAATTCAAGGTACATCAAGCAAATTAAAAAAAAAACAAACAAATAAGAGAAAAGAAAAGATGTCAGGCTTCCAAAACATCAAGCATATGTGAGAAAGCTGAGGGCAGGTAGTGCTGGGACAGAGGTGAGGTTTGGCCACGTTTGAGGTAGAATATGGAGGGAGAGAGGGAGGAAACCAATGATTGAATCAGCCCATTCAGGTTACTGCTCCTATTCTCAGAGGGGTAGAAAGTTAAGGCAGGTTCCAAAGTGGAGTTAGCCTTCAAGACCATGTTGTTGTTGATTGTCATTGAGTGGAACACGACTCATAGTGACTTTATGAACAAAAGGCCTGAAGCCTTTCTGTAACTATCATAGTTTCTCTAAGTTCATAGTATCCAGACCATGTTGTTTTGGAAGTGGATCCAGTTTTTCCATTTCATGGAAGAGGCAATGAACATTAAACAAAGGAAAAAAGTTAAAAGTCATATTTAGACTTCCCTCCACATACACATAAAACAAACAAAACCACAAATACATTGCTGTCAAGTGGGTCCTTAGTCTTCATGCCATTGCATTGTTTCCAAGGCTGGGAATCATAATGTGAAGAGACTGCTCCAACTTTCCTTTTCCTCCTGTAAAATTGAAAAATTAGAACCTTCAACACTTTGATTAGCATTCCAACATGTGACTGACTACTCACCAGGTTCCTTTTCTATACAATCACAGTAACCTCATTTGGTAAAGATATCACTTTAAATACAAAGAACTAAAGGTCCAACAAGGATGGTGTTATTATTGTTGTTAGGCCTGGGTATTGAAAAGTCAGCTGTGTCTTGACTGAATCTTCCCTTTGGAGACTCAAGGATTCACTTTGGAGGCTTATGTGTGAAGCCATCAGAGTTTGGATTTTGAAAGGTGGGTTCTTCTTGTTTTGGTTGAAGGTCAAGTGTGGACTGTCTGGTTGTTTTTCTTTTACTTTCAACCTTGTGTGAGCTGATTGGATTTTCTGGATTTGACTATCAATGAGCTGTTAGCTGGAAGCCTCTTATTTAGAGCCAATCAGGGTCTGGGGCATGGACCTGGGTATTGAAAAGTCAGTTGGGCCCCAAGAATCTCTGGCCTTGTTTTAATTGTGTTTAGAATGAACATTCTTCTAATTGGTTTGTCAATTTGCTCTACTGAGGAACTTGGGGTTGTTGTGATGCTGAACGCTGTGCCACTAGTGTGTCAAATGCCATAATCTCACCCGTGGTGGATAGTGTTTGCTGGAGCTCCCAGACTGAGATAGGCTTGGAAGCAGGAGTGGGATCCACTTCCTAAACAAGATGCCTCTGAAAACTCTATGAGCTTTGAGAAATGACAATAGTTATAGAACAGGATTCAGGCCTATTGCTCATAGGGTCACTATGAGTCATGTGCGACTCTATGGCACTTACCAACAAGAACAACAATAATGTGAGGGTGAACATGAAAGATAGAAGCAGAGGTCCAAATTGTATGATCATGTCGGTGGGCTTATAACTAGTAAACTTTCAGAGACACACTGTGGTCCAGCAGTTCTCAAAACCTTAATCTCAGAATCTCTTTATACCAGGACAGTCCAAGAACTTTATACTTACTGTCCGTAGGGGATTATGCTGCTAATTCAAAGTAGCATTTCTCTGGTGATTCAAATCCATGAAGGGCTCCTCAGGGAAAAGTTGAGCAATCTCCTTCCACGTGCAATCTCTTCTCGTGTAGTTTACAGCCTCCAAAATCCTGCTAGAGGGTTGGCTCCAACTCTACAGCTATGAATTTGGGTTTTGAGTATAAAGAAAAATGAGTCCCTGGGTGGAACAAATAGCTAACACTGAACGATCAGCCAAAAGATTGGGGGTTGGCATTCATCCAGAGATGCCTTGGAAGTCAGGCCTGGTGATCAGCTTCCTAAAGGTTACATCTGTGAAAACCTTACAGGCAGTTCTAAGGTCATCAAAAGTCACAATAAATGCAACAGCAACTGATGACAACAATGGTATTAAAGTTGGTGATTATCCAACTATGTCAATTATAAACCCATAAATGTTAAGGCCAGGATTATATGTTGGTGGAAAGTGACTGTTTTCAAAAACAGTAAAGAGACTTTATTATATATTTTTTTTACTTTTTCTGGTGAAGATTATCCAAAATCAACTGGAACAGCACATCAACAGGGAAATTTTAGAAGGGATCGTGGTACTAGGAATATTGTAGCTAATGTTAGATGGATATTGGCTGACAGCAGGGAAAGCCAGAGGAATATCTAGCTGTGTTTCATTGATTATGCAAAGGCATTTGACTGTATGCACCACAACAAACTGTGGCTGACTCTGAGAAGAATGGGAATCCCAGAACACCTGATTGTGCTAATGCAAAACCTATGCATGGACCAGGAGGTAGTCATCAGAACAGAGCAAGGAAAAAACTGCATGGTTCAAAATTGGGAAGAGTGTATGCCAGGGAGGTGTCCTATCTCCATATATTTTTAATATATATATATGCAGAACAGATTATCCAAGAGGCGTGGCTCTATGTATAGAAATGTGGCATCAGGATTGGAGGAAGACTCACCAACAATCTGCGTTATGCAGATGACACAACCCTCCTTGCTGAAACTGAAAAGGACCTGAAGTGCTTGCTGCAGAAGGTCAAGGATTGCAGCCTTCAATATGGATTGAAGCTCAATATCAAGAAAACAAAGATCCTGACCACTGGGCCAATTGGCAGCATCAGGATGGATGATGAAGAGATTGAGTTTGTAAACAGCTTTAGTTTGCTTGGCTCCACAATCAGCACTCTTGGCTAGGAAATTAAAAGATGCATTGCATTGAGAAAGTCTACTGTCAGTGACCTCCTCAAAGTACTAAAGAGCAATGGTGTCACTCTGGAGACTAAGGTGTGCCTGGTAAAGGCCATAATCTTTGCAATTACTTTCCTATGCATTAGAGAGCTGGACAAAGACTAAGGATAATAGGAGAATTGAGTATTGAATATGCCATGGACTGGTAAGATAAGAAGTTCACCCTGGAGAGGGTGAAACCAGAATGCTCTTTGGAGGCAAGGATTCTGAAGCTTCACCTGACATACTTTGAACATGTTGCAAGGAGGGACCAGTCCTTCGAGAGGGACATCATGCTTGGAAAGGTGGAGGGACAGAGCAGGAGAGGAAGACCTTCAATGAAATGGATTGATTCAGTGACTAGGTTAATGGGGGTATGTAAGTCAGAGACAATAAGATTGACACAGGATAGAGCAGGTTTTAGTGCTGTTATACAAAGGGGCACCTATTAGTCACAGGCAACTTGACGGCACATAACAACAACAACTCTTCAGTATCTGGATTAACAGAAAATAGCTAGATTCTCATATATGTGGCTATATTAAAAGAGTTGTGATATATTGTTTTGGTTAAATTATTTCAATCAAAATCAAGTCTCAAACAGATATGTGGATGGCAAGGGAAAGAGTATGTTAATCCCTTTTCATATAGTTCTGGTTATTCTTCTTTAAGAAGGCAAAACAAACAGGTAAGCCCATCACCATGGAACTTATTCCAACTCATGGTGACTCTACAGGACAGAGTAGAAGGGTCCCATAAGGTTTCCAAGGTTGTAACTTTATGAAACAGACTGCCACATCATGCTCCTCTGAAGTGGGTGGTGAGCTTCAACCACCAGCTTTCAGTGAGCAGTGTTCAGCCTCTGCACTGCCAGGGCTGCTTTCTTCCTAGATACTACCTCAAAAATAAAAAAAAAAATGTAATTTCTTAAAGAGAACTTACTTGTCAGATGGACTCTTAAACTCTGAATTTTTTGTGTTTTCCTACTTTTTAAATGCATTAATATTTCCTCTACTTTGAGTCATTAAGTTATGGAGATCTTCCAAGTTTACAATAGGAAATTCCACTGTTGTTGTTGTTGTTGTTGTTGTATACCATTGAGTTAAGATTGATCCATAGCTGGACCCTCCAGTGGGTTTTCAGAGGCAGTAAATCACATCAGAGGAGTTTGCCTGTCTTTCTCCCACAAAGCAACTGGTGGATTTGAACTCCATACCTTAGCATTGGCAGTGCAAATTGTTACCACTGAGCAAGCCACTAAGGCTCACTCACACTCATATTAAGCAAACAAGAAGAGCAAGTTACTCTCATCAGTTACAATGGGGTTAATACCAAGTCATGGCAACCCCACTTGTGTCAGGGTAAAACTTCATACTGTGGTTTTAATGATTAATGACATCAGCAACCAAGCCTTCATTCTGAGATGTTTCTGGGTGAACTCAAACCACCAGCTTTTCTGCTAGCTTCTTAGTATGTTAACCTTTGTACAACCCAAGGACTATATTGAGCTCAGAGAACTCCTGCAAGGGTTTCAAGATGCCGAGGCATCTTCAACAACAAAACAACTCTTTGGAGAGTATTGACTGGGTATAACAAAAAGTGCACTGGACCAAGTAAGCAGATAACTTGGGATCCTGTTCTTACTCCACCCTTCATTAGCTTGGATATGTCACTGAAATTCTCTGAGCCTCTTCAGCCAAGCTTGATGACTCATTTCTTTAAAAATCTCAGTGAGTATGGCCCTTGATTTGTCTTAAATACTGCTTGGTTCAAAATTGAGTACAGTGTACGCCAGGGATTTGTTCTATCTCCATACCTTTTCAACCTATATGCAGAACAGATTATCTGGGAGGCTGGGCTGTATGAGGAGAAGTGTGGCATCAGGATTGGTGGAAGATTCGTCAACAATCTGTGTTATGCAGATGGCACAACCCTGCTTGCTGAAATGGAGGAGGACCTGAAGTGCTTGGTGCTTGGTCAAGGACTGCAGCTTTCAATATGGATTGAAGTTCAACATCAAGAAAACAAAAATTCTTACCACTGGACCAATTGGCAGCATCAGGATGGATGGTGAAGAGATTGAGATTGTTAACAGCTTTAATTTGCTTGGCTCCACAGTCAACCCTCTTGGAGGCAGCAGCCAGGAAATTAAAAGATGCTTTGCAATAGGAAAGTCTGCTGTTAGGGACCTCTCCAAATTGCTCCACTGAGGAGCAATTGTGTCAGTCTGGAAACTAAGGTGTACCTGATACAGGCCATGGTCTTTGCAATCACTTTGTATACATCAGAGAACTAGACAATGACTACAGAGGATAGAAGGAGAGTTGATGCCTTTGAGCTGTTGTGTTGGAGAAGAATATTGAATGTACCATGGACTGCTAAGAAAACAAATAGGTTAAAACAGGCTGCTCCTTGGAAGCAAGGATTCTGAAGCTTCATCTGACATACTTTGGACATGTTGCAAGGAGGGACCAGTTCTTGGAGAGGGATGTCATGCTTGGGAGGGTGGAAGGACAGTGCAAGAGAGGAAGACCCTCGATACGGTGGATTGATTCAGTGACTGAGATAATCGGGGTGGGTGTGTCAGAGACAGTGAGGTTGGCACAGGATAGAGCAGGGTTTAGGGCTGCTGTATATAGGGTCGCTATGAGTCGCATGTGACTCAACGGCACATAACAACAACAATGCCCAAATTGCCACCTATCACTTGTACCCATTTGAGAAGGTACACTAATAACCCACACCCACCATGGCATATTTCTATTTTCCCTTCAGACAAATGCATTTCTCCTCCTTAGTATCTCCACTGCCTTTATTTGGACTTCTCTAGAGGATCTCATCTCACCTGGGTTTGAGTTGAAGTGTTCTGATTTCTCACTCCTACAACTTGCATAGTTATTGCTCCCCCCTCAAGTCAACTGTGAGTCCCTAAGGAGCAGGTATTCCTAGATCCTATTTGTGCTGTGTCGGCTTCAGTCATTAGTCCAACGCCTGACACAGAGTAGGCACCCTGTGAAAGTGAAATTAATTAGTCAGCATGTTTCAGAAAGATCTATCTGTAAGGCTGAATGGATATTTATGGGAGAAGAGGTTGGAGAAAGGTGACTGGGAGGTTAAGGGGGAATAATGGTAAATGGAAATGATGAGAAAACTGATAGAAGGGGATGGGGTCGGGGGTGGGGGGAGAGGTTAAAGTATTCATCTATAGACCGCAGAGTGAAATAAAGAGATGGAGAAGGATTGGAGTGTGATAAGAGGATGAGAGAGGCATTTAAGGTGAGAGTCTTAGGAAACAGCATTCCTTTGGGTCAAAAACTAAAGGATCCTTAGAAATCCTGTGATTCCAGTGCTGGGATCGCTGCTTGTGTGGATGAGGGAAATTAGTGGTGTGATGAGAAGTTTGTCCATACAGCCAAGCTTTTTTACTCTCTCACCTCACCATGCCAAGGATTCTGTGGGCTCCCTTCGTGAGGTTTCCTGAGAATTTGCCCTCCCAGGTACCGAGAAACCCCTGACAACCCTCACACATCTTGAGAGGAATAAGCCCACATGAGGTGGAAATGGAAATGAGCAAGACACTCGGAGCCTCTATATCTTTTTTCTTTTCAAATATTTGCAGAGAGGGATCATGGTATGGGCCCAGTGAATACGGTGCTTATTGCTCACACTACATTAAAATTCAGATTGGCTTGTTCAATATTCCCTGCATAACCGCTCTGTACTGATATTTTTATAACTCTTAATATCAAACAAATTGCCTCTTCACTGAGACAGTTTAATGTGACGGGGGCTGTGCCCGCCAGCTTCCTCACGCCAGCCCCATAAAGATCACCATTCTGTTACTGGGGACAGAGGAGCTATGAATTTCCTATCAGAAATATGACTGGATTATGCAGAGTAAATCTTGGACTGTATTAAAGCATTCCTGGTGTTTTAATTTCTTTCACTCTGCCCCCACGCACACCACCACATCTTTTCTCTCTAATGAAATGAGGGAGGCCTCTAGGTTGAATCAGCTGTGAATCATCTTTGCAATGCATGCCTCTTTCTCAGGCATCATGTTCTCTGTTCCACCACCTCCCACCCCCATGGATGCTATCTTTCCTTCATGACCAGGGATAGAAATTTTCTTTTTCTAGAGCATTTCAAACACACTGTCAATTTCAGGATCAACACAGCCCTTTTGTTTGGGCAGGTTTTATCTCAAAGGTGGGAAATAGAAAGGGACTGTAAATGAACATTATAGACAGCTTGTTTTATCAAAGCAACAAAAAAAAAAGGTGCCACAGAGGTGACAGTAACTCATAGTGGCCCCATGTGTGTCAGAGTACAGCTGGGCTCCATTCAACAGCTGATTTCTCTGTACACCTTCAACCCTTTCATCAGAAGTACAGCTGAGACTTGAACACCCAGGTCAAGTTGAGCACTTTAGGCACTTTCGCTCCCCAGACACTCCTGTTCCATCAAACAGCCCCTCAATTACCCAACCTTCACCTTCTCTGTTGTTTTCAGGCTGTTGAGAGGGTTTTCAGAGGAAGTATATCACACAGGAGATTGACCGTCCTTCTTCTAAGCAATAGCCGAAACCAACTGAGTTTATTAAATAGGTTCTCATTTACTTTTTAAAATCAAAGCTCTCGTGTCATGACAATAACACCTAATCATATGTCCCTTTTAAACAGGAGTCCAGAATGAAGGCTGCATAGTGGAGTACACTTGAGGGGAGGGATTATATAACAATGAAAGAATTTTTCTTTCACTTTTCAAAGAGCGAACAGGGAGGAGGTTAGGCAGGGAGAAAAGTACAGCAATGAATGAATCCCAAATCTCTCTAAACTTTCATTAAAATTAATAAAAAAATTTTAAAAATCAAAGCTTTCAAAAATTGTCAATCAGAGCCAGTTCACTTGAGCTAAAGGTTATCCCCAAACTGTCTTTACAGAATTGAAACTTGAGATTTTAATTGCTTGAGACACGTTGTTGTTGTTGTTGTTATTATGTGCCGTCGAGTCCCTTGCGACTCATACCGACCCTATGTACAACAGCCCTTAATTCTGCTCTGTCCTGTGCCAATCACACTGTCTCTGACACTCCCATCCCAATTATCCCAGTTACTGAATCAATCCACCTCATAGAGGGCCATCCTCTCCTGCGCTGTCCCTCCACCCTCCCAAGCATGATGTCCTTCTCCAAGGACCGGTTTCTCCTCACAACATGTCCAAAGTATGTTAGATGGAGCCTCAGAATCCTGGCCTCCAAGGAGCCACCCAGTTTAACCCTTTCCAGG
>NW_006400025.1:3030907-3041694 GCF_000299155.1 Elephantulus edwardii
CCTCTTCCTTGGCTCTGGTTGTTGGTGCATATATTTGAATGATAGTGGTATTCACTGGACTTCCTTGTATGCGTATAGATATTATCCTATCACTGATAATATTGTACTTCAAGATGGATCTAGCAATGACTTTTTTCACTATGAAAGCAACTCCATTTTTCCTCACCTTTTCATTTCCAGAGTAATATATCATATGGTCATCGGACTCAAAATGCCTCATGCCAGTCCATCTCATCTCACCAGTGCCTAGTATGTCAATATTTATGTGTTCCATTTAGTAAAGATAAATTGCCCCTTTCCTAAGAGTGAAAAGAATTCATGGACTTACCTACCTCACCAATGTTACTTCTTTTTTTTTTTTTTAACTTGTTCAGGCCTTTTATTAGCAACTTTCAAAACAAATATTTACAACATGAATCAGAAGCAAACATCAGAGGCCCTCAAATCCTTTTATTCTTCCAATCTACCCATTTAAAGCAGAATTTAAACCAAGTGAAATCCACTGCAGCCACAAATACTCTACAGACATTGTTCTCTAGACACAATTGCCTAAGAACTGGGTTCATTGAATCCAATGCCTAATTCCAGGGTGTTCTTGGCTTCCTCAAGTCTCTGTATACCTCACTCATCAAAGGCGGTGCCACTGGCCAGAGACCGAAGCATCCCCTTGACCCATAATTTGGGCAAGTCGGAAGCGCAGAGCACCACCCTGAAGTTCAAACATTCCAGAACTTTCAGCTTGAGCATAGTCTTGCTCATTTGCTCGAAGTAGGGGATTCAGGATCCATTTTGGGCCAAATACCAGCGTCAGCACGTTCATCAGGACCTCTAACATCTCGGGAGCTTTTCAGCCATCCGAGTCTTTCACTCCCTGGAGGATCTCTATCCATTGCGGACGCCCTTCCATTTTAAATTCTTCGAAAACAAAGGTAACAGTGCAGACATCTGACTTAACTCAATGTTGTTTTAGAGAACAACTTAGGGCACCAAAATTTAGAACAAACTCAGCTCACAGCAGTTGAGCCAAAACTGACACTCCAGGAGGTTTTCAGAGCCTGTTAACTGCTCCCAAACCGACTACCTCTCTCTTTCTTACCCACGAGGCCACTAGAGCACCTCAGATTGAGAACAAATAGTGTATTCTGAAAAATCCTAAAAAAATAGATTAGATTAGCAGAGTCACATCAGTAGACATTCCAGTACAGTACATACACATTTTCACTTGTTTGGAGTGAGGCAGTGCAAATACAATATGTAAGGCATCACATGATTTTGCCCCCTCTTCAGATCTTCTTGAAACTCATCTGCCGCAGATTAGCATACAGATATGCACCTACCATACATTCTATTCCTCATACATGTTACCCAAAGGAAGCAGATAAATCTGCAATTCACTGGTGCTCCATAACTTGAAAGAGTTTCCCATGAGGGATCCCTCAATTTTGAATGTTTTCTCCAACAACTTAATACTATATAATTGTTTGGGGTTTTGTTTTGGTTTGTGGGGTTTTAGGTTTTGTGGTTGTTTTTGTTGTTGCTGTTTTGGGTTTGGTTTGGTTGTTTGGGTTTTTTGGTTTTTTTTCATTTTCCAGTTAGATGCTTCCAGATTCTTTTGAGTTTAGACTCTCAAGATTAACCTCATCACTTCTAACTTTTACATTTTCATTCTCTTTAATTGTCATATAAAATACAGGAATCAGAGCTAACTTTACATTTTCTTATCATTTGGCACATACTTTATTTCTAGAAATTTAGAAATATAGACATTTACTTATTCAAATTCAGTAATCTTGTTTTTCAAATACTATGTATTTTCTGTTCTTATGTTAACTGATGCTTTATGTACCTCCTTCCCTTATAGAACAGCCTCAGATTGCCCTGATTTGCAGTTGAAAATCTACAACCTTCTAAAAATGCTGATCTGGGCTGATATCTCAGGTCAGGCTCCGCGGAGCTGATTTTTAGTATATGTCCCAGCCTTTCTTACGAAGTCAGGAAAGGGCAGAATTCTCTCTTTCTCTTTGGCTTGGGGGCAAGAGATTGTGCTGTCCATGCAAAGGGATGTGGTTAAAATCCACTAGCTGCTCTGTAAGAAAAATATGGACTATCTTCTCCTGTGTGATTAAATATCTCTGAAAATCCACTAACGGGCCAGTTATGGGTCAGCTCCAACTTCATTGTACACAATAACAAAAATGGAAGAGGGGAAAACAAGAAGAAACACGATGATGTAGGTAATATGTAAGTCAACAAATGTTTATAGTAGCGAAAATATTTAAGCAATCAAAATAAAATATCCTCTGTTTATAAATAAATAACTATAAAACTACGCATAAAACTTAAAAACAGTATAAAGTATTCTTTAAAATTATGTTTAATAATAATACTTAGTCATGCAAAGGTATTAGCAATATAATATTTAAGGGAAAATAGGTTAAAAATAAGTACAATATAATTCAACTTTAGGATAATTATGAAATTGTCAGTTGTATGTTAAGAAGTGATTTTTGTTATAGTCTCTTTACTTATTTGTGTTTTCTTAATATTTGACAGAAAGAGATATTGCTTTCATAGTAAGAAAAAAGTAATATTAAAACTAGTTCCATGGCATATTCCACTGGAGCTGAAAATGGAATTTTGAACTTGTGTTCTTAGATCCACACACTCACTCACTCCACAAGCAGCATGTAAGGTCTGTGGTGAATGAGGAGTCTCTGGTTAGCGCAAATGGTTAATGTGTTAGGTTGCTAAGTAAAAAACTAGAAGTTTGAGTTCATCAGTCCCAAATCTCTCATTGAAAATCACAGGGGAAGAGAGTTTCATCTTTACCCCATGGAGCAGCTTGTAGAATCAAACGATCTGCCTTTGCGTTAGTAGAACATCTTCCTAGGCCAACAGAATTTCCTTAATTCATCTGAGTTGTTGTTGTGTGTCACTGAGTCAGAACTGACCCACAGCTACCTTCTCATGGGTTTTCAGAGGAAGCTCATCCTTTCTCTACAGCTGGTGGATTTGAACCATGTGCCTGTATGATTGCAGCACAGCTTCTTACCACTAGGCAACCAGAGTTCCTTTAATTCACCTATTGTTGTTGTTAGGTGCCCTCGAGTCGAGTATGATCTATAGTGACCCTATGAACAACCAGTCTTAACCCTGTCTTATCCTGAACCATCCTCACACTTCCTGACACATGCCATCATTATCACACTTATTGTGACAATCCATCTGGTTGAGGGTCTTTCTCCCCTTCACTGACTCTCCTCCTTTCCAAGTATGATATCCCTCTCCAAGGAGTAGCCTTTGCTAGCACCATGCTCAAAGTAAGTGAGGCAAAGCTTTATCTTTGCCTCCTTTATCAAGGAGCATTCTGGCTGCACTTTCTCAAAGACATATTTGTTTATTCTTCTGGCAATCCATGGGATATTCAGTACTTTTCTCCAGTATCACAGCTCAAATGCATCAATTCTGCCACCCTTATTTATTGTCTGGCTCTCAAATGCATAGCAAGGAATTGAAAAGACCATGTCCTGAATGAGATGCACCTTAGTCCTCATATTGACATCATTGCTCCTCAATAATTTGGAGCGGTCCCTGACTGCAGGCTTTCCCAGTGCAATATGTCTCCTGATTTCCTGACTGCTGGTACCAAGGGTTGATTGTGGATCCAAGTAAGATGAAGCTGTTGACAGTTTCAATCTTTTCTCCATCCATCATGATGTTGCCTATAGGTCCAGTGGTATGAATTTTTGTTTTCTTGACATGAGATGCAACCCATATTGAATGCTGTCTTCTTTAATCTTCTGCAGCATGCATTTCAAGTCCTCTTCTTACAGCAAGCAAGATTGTGTCATCTTGGTAACACAATTATTGATGAATCTTCCTCCAATCTTGAGGCCACATTCTTCTTCACTGAGTCCAGCTTTTCAAATAATTTGTTCAGCATACAAATTGAATGGGTATGGAGAAAGAATACAACCCTGAAGCACTCCTTCTTAATTTTAAATCATGTAGTGTTCCCTTCCTCTGTTCACACAACAAACAGCCTCTTGGTCTAGATATAGGTTTTGCATGTGCACAATTAATTGCTCTGTGATTCCCATTCTTCTCTGTGTTAGCCATAACTTATGATCTACAGTCAAATGTCTTTGCTTGAGCAATATAAAGCATAAATAGACACTCTTTTAATATTATTATTATCATTATCATTGTTGTTGTTAAGTGCTGTCGAGTAGTCTGCAACTCATAGCAACCCTATGTACAACAACCCTAAACCTTCCTCTATCCTGAGTCAATCCCACTTTCTCTGACACACCTACCCCCATTACCCCAGTCACTGAATCAATTCACCTCATCAAGGGTCTTCCTCTCCTGCACTGTCCCTCCATCCTCTCAAGCCGGATGTCCCTCTCCGAGGACTGGTTCCTCCTTGCAACATGTCCAAAGTATGTCAGATATAGCTTCAGAATCTTTGCCTTGAAGGAACAGCACGGTTTAACCCTCTCCAGGTTGAACCTGTTCATTTTCTTAGCAGTCCATGGAATATTCAATACCCCAACACCACAGCTCAAAGGCATCAATTGTCCATTTATTCTCCCTAGTCATTGTCCAACTCTCAGACAATAATAACAATGTACATTTTCATTATTATACTAGTTTACTGACCAAATTTGAGTACATTGTTTTTCACACCAGTTCCTTCCCATTTTCCTTACCCCCACCCCCCATCAAATTGTACAACCCCATGATTAATTCCCCCCTCCCATACAACTTCATCCCTCTGCTTCCACACACTCCTTGTATCCTCATGCTCATTCTACAATAATGGCTTTATACAGTATTTGTCCTTATGGGACTGAGTTAGTTCACTCAGCATAATGCTTTCCAACCCATCCCAAGTTAGGTAATAATTTACAAAAGTATTGCTCCTACAAGTTGCCTAGTATTCCATTGTGTAAATATACCATAACTTTTCAATTCGTTCGTTTGTGGTTAGACATTTGGGCTGTTTCCATCTTCTTGCGATGGTGAATAATGCTGCTAGGAACATTGGTGTACAAGTCTTTGTGCCTCAGTTCTCATTTTCTTGGGCTATATTTCAAGCAGTGGAATAGCTGGATCATATGGAATTTCTATGTTCAGCTTTTTGAGGAAGCACCAAACTGCCTTCAGAGTGGTTGTACCATTTTACAATCCAATCAACAATGTATAGGAGTCCCTATCTCACCACATCCTCTCCAACAATAGACATTTTTCAGGTATTCTTTACTTTTAGCCAGGATTCATTTGATATCAGCAGTGATCTCTTTGGTGCCACAGCCTCTTCTAAATCCTATTTAAACTTCTGGCAGTTTCCTATCTATGTAGTATTCTGGTTTTGAAAGATTTTCAGCAGTATTTACTTGCATATAATATTAGTGATATCATTTAATAGTTTCCACATTCTGTTGGATCACTTTTCTTGGGAATGGGAACAAACATGGACCTCTTTCAATCCATTGGTTAGATAGCTGTCTTCCAAATTTTCTGGCATAGACTGGTAAGCAAATTCAGAGCTACATCAATTAGATGAAACAAGTCAATTGATATCCCAACCATCCTTATTAATTTTTTTGCCAGTGCCTTTAGTGCAGTTTTAAATTCCTTCTTCATTACCACTGGTTCCTGCTTAGATGGTACTTCTTGACATTTTTCAACGTCCATGAGTTCTTTTTCGTATAGTGACTCTGTATCTTCTTTAATGCTTCATGAGTCATTCAACATATTGTCCATAGCATCTTTCAATATTGTGAGTCAAGATTTAAATTTGTTCTGTTTTCCATTCTCTCAGCTTGAGAAATGTAGAGCAAGTTCTTCTCTTTTTATTCTCCAAATCCTGCTCTCTGCACATTTCATTATAATACTTTGCTTTGTGTTGTGGGGCTGCCCTTTGAACTCTTCTGTTCAACTCTTTTACTTCAGCATCTTTCCCTTTGTGTTTGCTTCTCAACACTCTAGTGGAATTTTTAGAGTCTCTTCTGACATCTATTTTGGTATTTTCCTTTCTCCTCTGTCTTTGTAATGATATTTTGCTCTCTTTATGGATGATATACTTGATGTAATCCCACAATTTATCTAGTCTTCTCTCATTAGTGTTCAATAGTTCAAACCTATTAAGATAATTTTTATATCAAAGTAGAATAGATTCAAGACCATATTTTGGGTTTTATGGGCTTTATTTCATTTTCTTTGACCTCAATTTGAACTTGGTCATGAGTAATCAATGGTCTGACCCACAGTCCACCTCTGGCCTAGTTCTGACTGCTAATGTTGAGTTTCACTAATGATTCCTTCTACTAATACAGTAAGTCACTTTCTATCCAGCCCATCAGGTGAGGTCCATGTGTAAAGTCATCATTTGTGTTTGCAATGAATAAATCATGGAACATATACAATTTGATCATTCTATAACCAGCCTCATTTCTGTCACCAAGACCATACTTTCCAACTACTATTCCTTCCTAATTGTTTCTAACTTTTGCATTCAAGTCACTGATAATTATTAACACATCTTGTTGCATGTTTAGTCAATTTCAGCCTGCAAGCTTTGGTAAAAATTTTTAAGTTTTTCCTCTTTGCCTCTAGACGTAGAAGCATATGCTTGAATAATAGTCGTATTAACAGGTCTTGCTTGTTTGAGTATGGATAATATTCTATCATTTACAACATTGTAGGTCAGGGCAATGAAATATAATGCCATGTAGGAAAAAAAAAAAAAAGACCTGACAATCTACTTCCTAACACTCAGCCACTGGACGCTGTACTGAGTACTGTTCTGCTCTCACACTCTGGGCTGCCACAGCGAGAAATGACTCCATGAAAATTATTTTTTGCTTGGGTTTTTTGTATGGTTAAGAACTTCCCTAAAACACTAATGAGCAATGATGTCAGCTTAAAGATTAAAGTGTACCTGACTCGGGCTGTGGTCTTTTCAATCACTTGCTATGCATCTGAAAGTTGGACAATAAATAAGGATGACAAAAGAAGAACTTATACCTTTAAGTTATGGTGTTGGAGAATTGTACTGACTATTCCATGGACTGCCAAAAGAATAAGGAACTACATCTTGGAGAAAGTACAGCCAGAGTGCTCCTTGGAGACAAGGATGAGGAAGCTTCAGTCTACATAATTTAAGCATATTGTTCAGAGAAGTCTGTTCCTTAGAGAAGGACATATACTTGGAAAGATGGAGAGCAGTGAAAAGGAGAAAGTCCTTCAATGAGCTTGACACAGTGACTGTAATAATGAGCTCAAGTGTGTTAGAGATGATGAAAGTGGCACAGGCTAGGCCAGGGTTCAGATCTGTTGCTGATAGTACATTATGAGTACTCCGATCAAAGGTACCTAACCACAACAACAACATCCACAGGCTGTAGGGAGAGAGCTAGAGAGACCCACCACCTGCTGTCAGGAAACCTGAAGCCTCATCAACCAGGCAGCACCTCAGATAAAACCCTTATTTCCCTGGAGTCCAGTGGTTTTCAGAGGCTATACATCACACAGGAAATTATACATCTCTCTCCAGCGAAGCTGCAGGTGGATTCACACCCCCAGAAAGATACCCCCTTTGCCTTAGAGGTCCCTATAGACAACCCCTGGGGTTGAGGGGTGGATGCAAAAGCTTGCCTTTGACAAGGGCCAAGGTCTTCCACAGCCCCAAAGACTGAGGCAAGAGCCAGCTCTACCGCCTGACCTTTAGAGGTCCCTGTGATCTGGGTATGAACCGCCTTAGCTTCTATTAGGATCAGGATCTGGCTGAAGCTGGGTAGATCTTGGGCTAGGGTGGGGGATCATTGGGGGCTGACCCCCAAAATCCGGCAAGCCCACTGCCCTTTGGAGTCCCCTTCTCACACCACCCTGTTCAGCAAGCCTCCAGAAACCTGTGCTTCACCCCAGGCAGCTGGGCCCCACTGCAGAGGGGTGCACTCGTTCACTCTCCAGGTCCCTGGAGGACAGGCACTTGCGGGCCTGGGGCTGGAAGTTCTCCTCTCCAGGAGGGAGTTCCCTGGAGCCTTGGGCAGATGGGGAGGCCCCAGTGGGGCGCACATGGGTGAATTTCTGGGTGGAAACCATGTACCATCAGCTCTTGTTCACTGCCATCCAGTGTTTTCTTCCCCCAGTGAGTCTCTTAATTTTGCTCATTTATCTTAAAGAGCTCTGTAAGAGCCGTGGGCTCCGGTGGGGGGGGGGGGGAGGCCCGCACAGGGCTCCGACACCCGACCCCCACGCCTGCCTCCCAGAGGAGTCATCCAGCGAGGACCAAATCTCATTTTCCTACAAATAGTTTGTCAGAAGCAGCAGGGCAAGTAATAAATCACCGAGAGCAGAGCGGGAAGGGGGGGAGTGGTAAAGGGGAGGGCGGGATTAGGGGTGGGGGGAGGCTGCGGGCACAGATGGGGAGACTGTGAGAGGGGGTGAGAGGGTGGGTGAGGGCCACGGGGGAAGAAAAACAAACAGAGGAGGAGGGAAGGAGATAAGAGACAAAGAGAAGAAAACAGGGAGGTAGAGGGAGCAGGGGCCAGAGAAGAAGGAGAGGAAAGGAGGGGAAAGAGTGAGTGGGGAGTGGGAAGGCAGGCCCTGGGAAAGCTAGCAAGGGGGTGGTGGGAATATGGAAGCAGAGGGAGAGGCAGGGAAAGGAAACCAAAGAGGATAAGAGAAGGAGGCAAGAGATGTTCCCAAAAAAGGCTGACCAGAAAAGAGGATGTGAGGGAAGCCATGCTCCTTCCTAGGACCTTCTGTGCTGCCAAAACTCCTGGTGAAACATTCATCGGATGATGCCCTGTCCATCTCTGCCTGCCCTGCCGGTCCAGGGGTATACTCCAAGGGGTCAGGTGCAGGATGGAGGCCAGGAGGGGTCATCTTGGGCCTCTGTTAGCGAGTTCCAGAGAAAGGGGTGTGTGTGTGTGTGTGTGTGTGTGTGTGTGTGTGTGTGTGTGTGGTGGGTTGGTAGGACTTGCTCGCTCTCTCTCTCTCTCTGTGTGTGTGTGTGTGTGTGTGTGTGTGTGTGTGTGAGATGAGTGGGTTTGTAGGACTTGCATTAAGCCACTTCCCTTCTCTGAGTCTCAGTTTCTTAATCTAGAAAACAAGAATAGTAATCATTCCCCTTTCCCAGATTTGAGGGACCTGAACGAGAGCTCACATGGCAAAGCATCAGGTGCAGACTGTTGGTTAGAAAAAGGAACCTCCCTTGCATTTCTGTGATCAGTAAACTTGGCCTGGGGGACCCACAGAAAGGATGCCCACAAGCTGCTTCGGTGGACCTCCAGAATCTATTCTGAGCTCAACACCCCCACAGCCTGTGATCTTGAGCCAGACACTCTGATCTGTCAGCTGTCAACGGGACCACACTCCAGTGCTTCCTGCTTTACCCTTTGGTCTTGTACAGGAAGCTTTGAAAATGAGTGTGCTCATTGTCAAGCTTTCTGGGCTTCTGGTACAAGGACAGGCAGATAAGGAGGACCATGGAGGTGCCTGTCTTCCACTCACCACTGTCCCAGACCCACCTCCTCCCACCTTAACTCAGAAATTATAAACTCAGAGGAAAAGTCTCTGCTTCTACTTTTAGGAAGAACTTCTTCCTGGGGACCTTCAGGGTTTGAGGAGGGGGAGATCTGGAGGACTGGTACCTGTGGAGCCTACATTGTTGGTTGGTCAGTTACTGGTGCAAACTGCATGTGGTAGGAGCTTTATCTGGTTCTCAGAACTCTCTTAGCATCTAGTACACCTAGGTATATAGTTGTTCTTGTGTGCCATCAAGTCAACTATGACTCATAGAGACTCTATACACAATTGCTCTGAACCCTGCAGCCTCACAATCTCTGATGCACCTGACCCCATCACCATAGTCGCTGTGTCAATCCATCTCATCCAGTATCATCCTTTCCTGCATTGACCACCCACCCTTCTAAGCATAATGTCCTTCTCCTAGGACTTGTTCCTTCTGGCAACATACCCAAAGTATATGAGATGGAGCTTCAAAATCCTTGACTCCAAAAAGCAACCTGGTTTTACATTTTTCAGGACAGACCTGTTTGTACTCATTTAATACATTAAGATCACTTATATCATGAGCATATATATTCACTCACTCAGAACTCATGACTGCAAAGAGCTTGTGATTATTCAATTTTTTTGAAATGGCAACTGAGACTTAAAGTTACCACAACAGGAGGTAATTGGGTTCCAGGGCACTATATCCTCAAATGAATCCTCAAGCTCTTGGAACTTCCTGCCACCAGCAGCGTGCTGTGTGGCCTTTGCTGACCTGAGGCTTTCAAGTGTCCAGGGTATCAAAAGAGTACAGATGGCAGAGACACACACTTGCAGTTCTTGCCTTTTTCTTGCTCCAGATCCCAGAAATTGTATGACAGAGTAGTCTCTGTGAATGAATCATGTACTCCCAAGAGCCTCTCCTTTGGTGCTCTGGGCGTCAGGCTACGGTGTGCCTGCCGTCTAGTCCTTTGCCTTCCTTGAACTTAGAGGTGAGGTCATCTCTCTCTTCTCAGCTAGTAGGTCCCAGGCTATGCCTGCTCTGGCCACCCTCTCTCTGACTCTCCTGAGACCCCATGCCTACAATGAGAGGGAACACAGTACAATGAGGACAGCCAGGCTCTGTTCTACTACTTCTACCACTTCCCAGATAGATCACTCAGGTAGGGAGTTTGTATTTAAAAGTCGGTTGATATTATATTTTGGGGGAACATTCTTCTAAGTACTACAGCACTCTTCTGTCAATATGCATTTATTGACAT
>NW_006400025.1:3042250-3050654 GCF_000299155.1 Elephantulus edwardii
CTAATAAATGGTTGCTTTTGTTATTTCATCTTATTTTTTGCCTTCACTCCTGGAGAATTAATTCATTACCAAGCTAGGCAGCTTCCTCAGTGTCACTGTCTCTGTACCCCAGTCCACATCCTTGTTCTCTCCTCCTTCTCCTCTGGCTGCTGTCTTCCACCAGCTTCTAAACCACTGCTCTGCTCTGTTCTGGCTTATTCCCAAACTGGAGAGCTGTGAAGGAAGGTAGAGGAGGTGAGCTCACAAGTGCTGAATTCCTCTGAAAAGTCCAGAAGGTGAGGGAGGTGAGATGATCTGCCCTAAGTCTTGAGGCCAACTCCTATGGATTAGCCCAGCCTAAGAGTCTAACTACGGAGCTCTGGTGATCTAGGACTGGAGTTGCACTGCTAACCTAAAGACACACAGTTCAAATCCACCAGCTGCTCCACAGGAAGAAGACGGAAATCTACTGTGGAATTTACTGCCTCTGAATACCTACTAGATAGAGGGTCAGCTGTGAGTCAGTTCCAACTTGGCAGTATACTATAACAACAAACAGGAAAGCCCTAACTTGGCCATTGCCTCCCAGCACTGGATTTCCACTGAGCAAGACCTTCCATTTCAGGGTCCCTTACAAGAGAGCCTAGAAGGCTTGGCCTCCCTCACCATCAGTCCATCTTTTTGCCCCTTGGTGTCATCCTCACTCTCAGCCTCCTCTGTTGTTTTGCCCTACCTTTGAACACTCACCCACACAATTTTTTCCTCTCTCTTTAACACTGCCAGCTTTAGACTGCCTGGTGAGAACCTGAGGTAGCCTGCTCTCAAGAAGTACAAGTCTGGTGAGCAGACTTTTTAACCCAAGGGTCAGTCCCTGGGGCACAGCTCCTCCAGGAAGCTCTTCCAGATTGGCTGACTGATCAAATTTGTTCTCAAACTTCTCGAATAGCACCATTCTTCTCTGACGATACTAGACACATGAAGTATTTTTACCTCCTTTTAAAAAAATTATACTTCTCTCTCTTTTAATATATGGAGAATGTTTCAAAGAGTGTGTTTTAAATGTACACTATTTTGTCTGTTTCCTGAACATAGATGTCCACACTTCTGTCTAGATTGCATTTTAAAGCCGAGAAGGGGAAAAAAAATCTCAGTTCTCTGCAATGCCTTGGGTGAGGAGGGAGGAAGCAAGAGAAGGAAGGTACCACGGGGCTGAAACAGAGTCACATAGACACTGGCAGAAATGAGTTAAAGTACTGTGGGTGTCAGAGAAAGAAAAGAGTGTTTCTAAATGCGAAGCATTCTGCTTGTCTTCAAGGATCAGTGCAAGAGCCATGTCTTACCTCCCACTTCTCTGAACCCCACCTTTCCAGGCAGCACCCTACCATGTGTGGTTCAGCTCTGTGACAGTGAGTAGACTCCAGGTGGGAGTTTCGATAATTTTATCTGTACTGTGTCTACTTTCCTTCTAAAACAGGCTTGCATAAGTTCCTTTAGCCAACAAGAAGAGACATCAATTTAGTATCCTCTCCTTCCACAGTATCTCTCCTAATGCGAAGCTGGTACTTCTTAGAGTTCAATAAATATCTGTTGAAGGAAGAAGGGAAGGAAAAGGGAAGAGGGGAAGAGATGAGGGGAAATGGGAGGGGGCGGTCTAAGGGAATGGAAAAGGGGAGGATAAAGGGTAAAAGTAAATTGTTATGTGGTGTCAAGTCAGAACCAACTCCTAACTGATCCTCCACTGGTTTTTCAGAGGCTATGCAATGGGAAAGTCTGCTGTTAGGGACCTCTCTAAAGTACTGAAGAACAACGGTGTGTCTCTGGAAACTAAGGTGCATCTGGTACAGGCCATGGTCTTTGCAATCACTTGTTATGTGTCAGAGAGCTGGACAATGACCAGAGAGGATAGAAGGAGAATTGATGCTTTTCAGATTTGGTGTTGGAGAAGAGTGTTGAGGGTACCATGGACTGCTAAGAAAACAAACAGATTCACCCTGGAGAGGGTTAAACCTGGCTGCTCCTTGGAGGCAAGGATTCTGAGGCTTCATCTGACATACTTTGGTCATGTTGTAAGGAGAGACGGGTCCTTGGAGAGGGACATCATGCTTAGGAGGGTGGAGGGCAGGCACAGGAGAGGAAGACCCTCCAGGAGGTGGATTGATTTGGTGACTGGGGCAATCGGGATGAGTGTGTCGGAGACAGTGCGATTGGCACAGGACAGAGCAGAGTTTAGGGCTGTTGTACATAGGGTCACTATGAATCACAAGCGACTCGACAGCACATAAGAACACAACATAAATCACATGGGAGAAGATTATCCAGGTTTCTCCTGCAAAGTGAAGGGAGGAAGGATTGGGGACTTTTCTTAGAAAATGTGTTCCAAGAAATGCAAGGAGCCTCCTCTCTGTGTTCTAGAAATGTACAGAGTGTCCTTTCCCTCCAAGCAACTGGGGACAGACTGAATTATTTATTATCATCATAGAGATAGAGCCTCTGATTCCTCAGCACCCTAAGTAGAAGCCAATGCTTTATAGACAGCATTTAATATATGTTTCTGGTGAGAAGTAACAGCTACAAACTCATTTGGATGATTAAGGTTGCTCAGATCAATAACCTTGAGCAGGATCCAATAAAATAAAAAGAATCCCATCAGCAAAATAACTCCCTTTTAGACCAGGAGGTTGCCAAGCAGAGAGGAGGAAAGTCAGTGGCTGGAGTCCTCTGGCCACTGTGCAAGTGGATCATCCAGGTGAGAACATAGCCACCAGATGGCAGACATATGGTAGGGGACGGCTGGAAGGTCCAGGGGCTGGGAAATCCTCGCAGGAGGAAGTGAAAATGGAGTTCACTGAAGTGTGAACCAAATGGAAATTTATTCTCATATTTCCCTTCCTTTTTTCTGAGAAGTAGGGAACCTCAGATTCTCATAACTGCATCTCAGAAGACCCAGAAACCTCACTGGTTAAGGGCTTGCTGAAGAATGTGGAGGTGAGTGGGAGAGGGCAGCAGCCTCTTCCAAGGCTTGGTCTCAGGCCCCTGGCAGCATGGCCATAGGTCTTTCATTTTCCCACCTTTGTCCTCATCTCTAAAAAGGTAGTCCCTAAGTCTTACCTCCAAACTTTACATCTTCCCTTCTTGAGCTAAGAGTTGTCAATGGATTTTTAAAGATTTGTTTTTAAAAACTTTATACGGCAGCTCTCATTATTTTGCTTCAAACGTGGTTCTTCTCCTAAGCCATATGCTAAAGGCGATCCTCCCCACAAGTGTAAGTGAGAAGTTCCATCACTCTAAACTCACTTTTACTCTCTATGTCAAGATACTGGTGCCTTAGTCAGGGTTCTCTGTTGTTTCTATGTGCCCTTGAGTTGAAACTGACTTATATCTAACACTTCAGTAGACTTTCACAGGATGTAAATCACACAAGAGGAAATTGTCTGTCTTTCTCCCATGATGCAGCTGGTGGATTTGAACCACCTGCCTTTGGATTCACCTTACCACTAGGCCACCTGAAATGTATGGAGCTCTGGTGGACTAGTGGGTAAAGAATTGTACTGCCAACCCTAGAGCAGGTAGTTTGGATCCACCAGTTGCTCCTTAAGAGAAAGAGGGGCAGTTTCATCCTATGTGATTTATAACCTCTGAAAACCCACTGAAGCTATGAGTTGACTATGACTCAATGGCAGTGTTTGTGTTCATACAGTATATGTTCATACACACACACAAAAATAATACGGGCTTTCTTTAAGAGCTTGTCCTAAACTGTTGTGGGGGCTAGCAAACTAAAAAACTATACCCCAGGGATCACGATGGAAACTTCTGTAGGTTCAAGCCCAAACATCCATAGGTCAGGTAACAGAATACAAAGTGGAAAGTGCAAGTTTTTCCAGAGTATATTTATATTCTAATTACAAAACACACTTTAAAGAAACTCCATGGATCCTATTACATTGTGACACTATGGAAGGTGATTGCATTGCATTTTCTTAGGCTATATTGTGAAACAGTAATTAGTGTAGTGTTTGACCAAACCACTGGAAACCACAGACTCACCAAACTAGTGCATAAAATTAGCCACCACATCTGGTTACTTCATCACACACTTTCATAAGGTCATTATTTATTCATATATTTGGCAAATCTTTTGCTGAACAGTGTTATCAACAAAGCTGTAAGAAAAACAAAAGTAAATCAGACCACCCCTGTCTTTAAATTTTTTTTCTAGGAGAAAGAATTAAAGCAAATATGAAAACTATTATATGTAAATTACTAGAGAGGTCTGGTAATGTAGGGGTAAGAAACTGCACTGCAATTCTAAAAATACAAGGTTCCATTCTACCAGTTACTTTGCAGGAAAAAGATGGGCAATCATTTCCCACGAAATTTACTGCCTCTAAAATCCCCCAGAAGGGTCAGATATGGGCTGGTTCTAACTCTATGGCACAAAAAATATGTAAATTACTGTGCTTTTAATATTAAATAATGCTCTAGAATGTTGGCTTTGATATAAATCAGTTTAGGTAATTTAGTCTTGAAAATTTCTAGCTCTTGGAGCAATGACTTTGTAAATTATTACCTAACTTGGGAGGCACTGGAGAGTATTATGCTGAGTGAACTAACTCAGTCCCATAAGGATAAATATTGTATAAAACCATTATTGTAGAATGAGTATAAGGATCCAAGAGGGGTGAGAGATGCTGGAAGCAGAGGGAGATGGATGTGCAGGGGGAGGAAGGGATTGATCATCGGGCTGCACAATTTGAGGGGAGGGTAAAGGAAATTGAAAGAATGTGTTCAAATTTGTATTTGAATTTTATAAATAAACTAATAGAAAATAAAAATTTTATAGCATCAATATTTAGAGGCAAGCTATGCAATAAACAAGGTAAACGTGGGCATACTTGTCCTGACATACTAATTTAAATGTACTAAGCATCTCGATATTGCACCTGACAACAACAACAACAACAAGCTTACTAACAGTTTCATGCTCGTGAAATTATTTTCTGCAGTAAAGTATCTGCACAAGTAAACCTGTGTTTACCTTGCTTCTTGTCACTTTCAAAAATTGTAAATTTAAAAAGTGGCTATGGTTTTATAGGAAGACGCTGTGGAATTAGGAAAAGGACAGATGCTGTACATACTCAGAAACAGGATTTTTGAGGGGGTGAAAAATATGTGAAATTGTTCACTACAGATAATTAGGTGCTTGTGGTTGTTGTTGTTTTTGTTAGGTGCTGTCGAGTCGAGTACAAACAATTGTAATGTAGGCACAAATAAACTGGTACTTAGCTTTCTTGTTGGATAACCCACCCTGTGGCCTGTCTGGGCCTTAGCTTGCTTCATTTTTAAGTGAGAGGGCCGGGCTGCATGACTTCTGACCTCCCTTTCAGCTCTAACATTTTATGGTCTATGATTAAGACCAAGATAACATTGCTCAACCTGCTGTCCAGAGGGTGACCCGCCAACTTTCATAAAAACAATCATCATTAACCTATGCTAATTGGTCAATAAAACCATCACAATTTTATAGCATGAAACTTGGGATATGCTGAGATCAACGCTACTGATGAGTCAAGGGGAAGTTCATCCTTAGAAATTAAAATAGCTGACTGGTACTCGCCAGTGTCATATAGTCAAAGTGACATGAAGTCAAACTTATTTTGGCTGAAATAATAAATCTTGGTAGAGAAACTGAGTAATATCTAAGACAATCTCAGAGTGGGAAATTTTTCCACTGCAGATGACTAAGCAAGCACAACTAAACTGACACTTACACACAAGCCAATTATATTTGGTAGAGAGAACTCCCAGGGATAGATGTTGACACACAAAAAAGTAATCTAGAGGGTTTTCTTTACCTCAAAATATCTCAAAAGACATATTCTTGTCTCCCTATTCCTGGGCCCTAGGTCAATTGATCTTGTGGTCAATAAATAGGGGCCGAGCCTGTCTTTCAGCTTTACCTGAGATAATTTACTCCCAAACTTCCTATCACAGCTTGATCTGTTCAGTATTAGAGGTCAGATATTAAATTCAGGAGCCTCTCACATTCCTGATTCTTTACTTTCCCCTTAAACATAATGCTGCTCATCTTAAACATAATGCTGCTCATCTGTTAGAATCATTTTTTCTTTCAACATTAGGATTTTCCTATTGTGTATCACTCAACACATGGCAAAACAATTGCTTCAAATGTTACCTACCTATCATGTGCTAAGGTTAGTTGGTTACAATGCTGGAAGCTATGCTGTTGGTATTTCAAAATACCAGCAGGGCCACCCATGATGGACAGGGTACAATGAAGTGATCAGACTAAGAAAGACTTAAAAGATCTAATGATCTATTTCTGTAAATTAATTGTTTGTCAAGCTTAAAGAATGCAGTGTAGTGTCTTCCCACTAGGCCACCAGAGCTCCTTTATAAGAATGGAAGAACGATGTATGCCTCAAGCTACAATCCATCACAATGCCAAATAATTAAGTGAGCAAAATTTTCAACGATACAGTATGTATCTAAAGAAAATGGAAGAAATGTAGTCGATGTACCAAGAAGTAATCAATACATACCATTTCAGAAGGTAGTGCAAGTCCAGCTGCACTGATGGTATTGACAAAAACAGGTTCCAAGAATTGATAGAATACCAAATTAAGTGTTTTCAACAAACAGATGCAGTAATGAACATGGTCATGGTAAAATTGGGAACATTGTCACCTGGTCAATCAAGTAGAACCAATCCTTATTTTTACATGTCATAAAAATAGATAACCCAACAGGATGTGGAAATTATCAAACAAGATCAATAAAGTTATCTTGTTGTTATGTTCTGTCAAGTCAAACTAACTCAGAGCTGACCCTTCAGCAGGTCTTCAGAGGCTGTAAATTCCAAGGGAGGAAATTGCCCATTTTTCTCTCATAGAACAGCTGGTGGATTTGAAATTTGTGCTTTTAGGTGGTAAGTGAGAGGCCATACCTTGGAAAGGGACAGCATGGAAAAGTGGACAGTTTGCAAAGAAGAGGAAGACCTTCAACAAGATGGATTGACACAGTGACTACAGCTATGGGGTCAAGGATGTCAGATGATGAGGCTGGCATAGGATAGGACAGAATTCAGTTCATAGGGTCACTATTAGTTGTCCTCAATTTGATGGTACCTAACAACAACAACTAGCCATATACAAGTAAAATCTTTCTGAATATACAAGATGTCTGAGCAGTCCAAGAACTATTAGAAATTCTAGATATATTCAGAAAATGTAGAACAGAGAATATCATTGTTGAACACAAATGGATCTTATATCAAAGTAGAGGATAGGAAAGAAATGTTAATTTGTGTTTTATTGATTATGCAAAGATGTTTGACTATGGACATGAAACATGATGGATAAAATTATAAAGAATAGGAATTCCAGAACACTTAATTACATTCATGCAGAACCTGTACATAGACCAAGAAGCAAACATTCTAACATAACAAGGAGATGCAACATAGTTTAAAATCAGGAAAAGTCATGCACCAAGGTTGCATCTCTTCACCATACCTATTCAATCTGTGTAGTCAGAAAATAAGCTAGAAACTGGACTATAGGAAGAATACAACATAAGAATTGAAGACTCATTAACAACATTTGATATGCAGATGACACATAATCTTGCTTGCAGAAAATGAGGAAGACTTGAAGTTCTTACTGAGGACACTTAAAGATCTTCAGTATAAACTACACCTTAACATAAATAAAGCAAAAATCCTCACAACTGGACCAATAAGCAGAATCACAACAAAAAGATCAAAGATTGGTGTTGTGAAAGATTTCATTTCATTTATACCCACAATCATCCACTTCATAAGAGCAGCTGTCAAGAAGTCAAATGATGGATTTCACTGGGCAAATTTGTTAAAACACCCTTTGCAAGTGCTAAAGATCAAGGACATTATATTGAGGCTAAAGACGCACCTGACCCCAAGTATTGTTATTGTTATCATATATTGTCAAGTCAGAACTGACTCAAAGCTGACCATTCAGCAGGTTTTTTTTACCCCGGCCATATTGTTCTTGTTGTTTGTTAAGTACCATCCAGTTGAATATGACTCATAGCAACATGATAGTATATTTAGAAAACCCTAAAGACTCAGCAAGAAAACTCTTGGAAACAGTGGACCAATTTAGCAAAGTGGCAGGATACAAGATCAACATACAAAAATCAGTTGGATTTCTCTATAGCGACAAAGAGAATCCAGAGCCGGAACTAAGAGAAACAATACCTTTCACAATAGCTAATCACAAGAATAAATACTTGGGAATAAATTTAACCAGGAGAACAAAGGACCTTTTCAAAGAAAATTACAAAACATTACTACAAGAAACAAAAAGAGATCTTGAAAAGTGGAAGAATATCCTTTGCTCATGGATAGGAAGACTCAATGTTGTGA
>NW_006400025.1:3053524-3071892 GCF_000299155.1 Elephantulus edwardii
GTGATAGGGAATGGCAAAGGACACACTAACAAAGGAGATTAATCAGAACTGGCTTTGACAAGCACTGCAGCAATTGGACAATTAAAACAGACATTCGGGGGGGGGGAAAGAAGAATGAACTGGGGAGGAGGGTAGAGAAAACAGTGCAACAAGGAATGAATGAAAACCCAAAATCTCTGTAAATGTTCATTAAAACTAATAAAATTTAAAAAAAAAAAGACTATTGAACATAACATGGACCACCAGAAGAATAAATAGGTCTGTTTTGGAAAGGGTGAAACCAAGATTCTCCTTGTAGGCAAGGATTGAAACCTTGTCAGATACTTTGGTCACACATCCAGGAGGGACCAGTCCTTGGAAAAGGATATCATACTTAGCAGGATGGATGGATAGCACAGTAGAAGACCTCAGATTAGAAAAATTGACAAAATAACTGGAGCAATGGTATTAGGAGTGTCAGAGTCATTGAAACCAGCTCAGAATAGGGTAGAGTTCAGACATGTTGTACCTAGAGTCCCTATAGGTCACAGGTGACTCAACAGCACTTAACAACATTCATTGAGTCACATTGAACCCACCAGTAGCTCTGTGGCAGGAAGAGAAACAATTTCCTTCCATTTGATTTATTGCCTCAGAAACACACTAGAGTATTGGCTTTGAGTCAGTAACAATTTGATAGAAATGAGTTGTTAAATTGAATAATAATAATAATAATAACAACAACAATAATACTGATTTTAAAAGTTTACTCCCACTGCCTCTATGCTTTCTCAACATGTGACCTTTACTTTCAGGAAAAGCATAATTTCACATTATAAATTACTGGTCTTACAGATACTGCATGTCCTCTGCCACCTGTCAGCTGTGTATAACTACCCAGCCAGGGTGTGCTGAGATAAACACACCTTTAACATTAGACACAGAGAGTTGTCCGATTCTGAGCTTCCTCTTCACTGCTTCCTTCTTCATTTTCTCCAATGAGTATATTGAGTTCCTTCCCACTTCACTTCTTTCCTTAAGAATCCAGCACAGTGCACCCAAAGGCCTCCAGTCATTTTGTCTATTGAATCAGCATTAACTAAGCATCCTTAAAGAAATTTGGTTGTGTGTCCTTTTTTCTTTCTTTTCTGTTTTCCCTTCTCATTGTACCGCCTTCTTCTTCTAAGAATTTTATTTGTAAGATAATAATTTATATTCATGTGCAAGCAATGTTCAAGAGATCCATATGAATCAATGAAAAGTAAGGTGAAATTTGATGCTCCAACCAACCTCCAAAGTCCTAGAACTTGCCCAGATCCTTCTCCAGAGTTCCCTTAAATGTCTACCTCTTCTACTTCAAGTTGATTCTATTTCATCAAGGGATCAGCATTCAGGATAAATGCAGAGTTAATTCATTCTGTTTTCCATTGATTTACTTTCTTACTAATACACCAACATTATCATTTCTGACATATTTCATTATATATATGTAACTGAACTATAAGAGGTGATTTAAGAGTTCCTAAAATGATTATTTATAATATTATTTCTATACAAAAGTTCTGGAGCTGTCTTGTAACAATCATCCTCCTTCTCAATAATCTGGAGCAACCTCTTGACCATGGTGAAATGTTGTTTTAGGGTGAGAACACCCAACTCTATCTTAAAAAAAAAAAGTTGCACTAAATTTTGGTTTTCCTTTCTTTTCAGACAATCATTAACATGCATTAATTGATTGATGCAATGAACTTACTACAATGTCTAAGCAAGCTCTTACTGCAGAGTCTCTAAAGAGTACTGGCAATTACTTGAGAATGTTGGGTCTTTGGTCTAAGTATCACGCAGAACTTCTAAACTCTTGAACTGAAACAAGTACCCTGTAGCGTAGTTTTCCATCTTTGATAAATGAGAAGCGTACAGTCTACAGCAAGGCTTCTCAGAACCACTCCCCATCACCCTGAAGGTCATTACTGTGTCTGAGTGCTCCATCTGCTTCCTACCATCCTCATCACACTTCACCATCATGTACCCCTCAGAGAAGCCTGCAATTAGACAGATGATAGACATCATATAAAGAAGCAATGCTTACTATCTAATATGAACAGTTCAAAAATCCCAGGAAGTGTACCTTGTTCTTAGTAAACATTGCCAAAAACCAGTGAAGAAGGAATGATTGCTCCCATTTGACAGATTCAGAGACTAGGGTTAATTTCCAGAGTCTGGGGAGGAGCAGAAGTTGGAACATCAGTGTCTAAAGAGGAGAAAATAGGCTATCAGGCACAGGGCCATGAGCATTCTCTCTGAAAGGGCCAAAGGGAGAAAGAATAGCACAGCGCCTCACTGTCTCAGAGTAGAAGGCAGATAAAGAGCCTGTAGTACAGACTCCTAGTGCCTCTAGAGACATACCAACAGCAAGAGGTTCATTTATTCATTAATGACTCACAGTTGTGGTACCAACAATGAGGTTTATTAAGGAAGGAAGTTGGAGAATTGGAGAGACAAAGAATATCTCACAGTACAAATCCAGATTTTAGCCAAAGTTCCAAGGCACAATTCCTCAATTAGTTCAGGCTCTGGTTTCAATTCAGCAGTCAAATCCAAATCATCTAGCAAGTTTATCTCAGAGTAGTTATAAATTAGCTTTTCCTTCAAGCATCTGACAAAAACAGCAAACACCTCTAACTATGGCCTTTATCTCAAGACTTGTCTCCTTATACCTTGCCACAAGTTTCTCCACAGCAATGCCACAGTCTTTTCAACACCATCAACAGGGTCTCACCAACAGGTACTGATCCAGTCTCTCTCAAGTCTTGCTGCCACAAGCCTTGCTCACCTCGAGTCTTGCTCCCCATGTGTGTAAATGCATTCTTTCTCTTACTCCAGTCACACAGCTGTTGTTGATTTGCAAGCCCATGCTGATTTGACCGACCATGTGTCTGCTGTTAAGGTAGCTTAAGATCAGAGGGAGCTAACGGTAATGTTTTTTTAAAGCCAATTTTTAGGCTAAAATAATAATCAGTCCTTTCTCCCTTTCACTTAACCCTCTGCTCTTCCATCCACTCTTCTCAGAACTGATGTGGAATTACCTAGATTTCTTATCCAGAAAGGGCATTTCATGATAAATCAAGAACAGACAAAAATATAAATTCTTGTTGTGTACTTTCAAATCAGAATGAATTCATAGCTGACCTTTCCACGGATTTTCAGTTGTTGTAAATCTCAGGGGAGGAGAGTGCCCATCTTTTCTCCAGAGAAGTTGTGGTGAATCCAAACCGTTCGCTTTTGATTGGCGGCGCAACTCCTTACCACTGAACCACCAAGTGTGAAATGCATACAGAAGAAAAATCAAGATGAAGCCTAGAGAAGATCTATCAAGGGTTTAGTCAGAGGAGCAAAAGGCTACAACAAGGGAGAAGAGTCTTGTTTCAGAAACTAAAAGGTGAGCAGTAAAGAGCAGCACCTCAAGGAAAAAGAACCAGATAGGAGTTGTGGGGATGGTTGGAGATCCAGGGCTATTGAGCCATATTATAGATTTCAGAGCAACTGGGTCAGATGAAGTGGGTATGTCCCTTAGACCACACTAGAAAAAGAGCAGCTGCTTGCTGGCACACATAACTTTATAAGCAGGTTGGCTCTGCCATGCTATATAAATGGACCGAATCCCATTTTAAAGTCACAGGGGAGATTCACTTGTTAAAAGAACAGTGAGAAGGGGGGAGGTGAAAAAGAAACTTAAGATGGCTAAATAATCAGCAATCCTGGTCTACAACCTTGTGTTCTTGAAAAATAGGCCTTCCAGAAGTGGGACAGCTGGATTGACCCTGGCTGATTCTTCATCAGCTCACCCTGGTTTCCAGTGAGCAGCGAACCACTGATTATTGCCACTGATGTCTGCTGTGTCCTATTTCTTGTGATCTCCAGGGAAGAAGATCTACACAACCTTCTTCACAAACTCATTTCAGCTCTAAACTTCTTCCTGTCTGAGACTTCTCCACTGGCCTTAACATACTCTCCCTCGCACCATTTAGGAGGAACAGGAAGGACTACCATACCCTTTTGTGAACTGTTGGGCCATTTCAACCTTAAAATTTGTCTTTTCTTCTTCCACAAGATGCACCACTCTCTTCCTAGAAAAGAGAGACTCTCTCCAAGACATTCAAGGAAGGTGATTATTCAGGTTAGACTCCTGGGTAGAGTTTCACTTCTCTGATTAAAAACTTTTATCACTTTGTCTTGTAACTAATTGAATGCCTCTGAGTCTTAATTTCCCTATATATGAGTTATAGGTATGCATGTGTGTATTATATGTGTGTGTGTCTGTAATATAAACATACACAATTGAGGCTTGAACAATGTGTGTTTGAACATCACAAGTCCACTTGTATGTGGATACTTTTTTCTTGTTTCTGCAATGAGCTGAAGTTGAAGTATTCCAAGTACCCACTCAAATGCATGTGAAACAAATCACATGCATGTAAGAAATTTGTCTCTCTAGTAAATTGTTGTTGTTGTTGTTGTTGTTGTTGTTGTTAAGTGCCATCAAGTTGTAAACCACTCATAGCGACCCTATGAATGAAAGACCTGAGCTTTCATTATTTCTACAAGTTCATAGAATTTGTGAGGCAAGCTATTTCAGAAGCGGATATTCCTCTTGCTTCCAAGCCTGTTTTACTCTGGGAGCTCCACCAAAACTGTCCACCATGTGTTACCTTTATCACATTTGACATATCAGTATTACAGTGTTTAGCATCACAGCAACCTCTAGTTACCTCTGTATAGTAAATGGACAGACCAGTGCTATACCACTTAGAAGAATGTTTGACCAAAAACAATTAAAACCAGACCTGAGGGCCGTAGATTAAAATCACCCACCTTTGGCTTGGTAGCATCAGTTTCTATCCACTAGGCCAACAGAGCTCTCTCTATGACTCACAGCAATTCTATGAACAAGAGACCTAACCCTTGACCCATCCTACGCCATCCTCACAATCTGAGACACTCGCACGCCCATTGCTACAGTGACCATATCAATCCATCGTGTTGAGGATCTTCTTTTCTTCTCTGACCTTCCACTTCTGTCAGCACGTCATTTCCCAAGGACTGGAACCATAACTATTGTTAAGTGCCATCAAGTCATAGATGACTTACAGGGACCCTATGAACGAAAGACCCAAACACTTGCATAACTTTCAAATTACATATAAAATCACAAACGTGATTGTATACATTTTTCACTGTGTCATGCAGGAGAATATGGGAGGTGAGAGCTCTAACCCCCCAGTTATTTAAGGGTCAATGAACAAATATGGGCAGGTATCACAACTTGAGTTGTGTTTCTCAAAAAATACATGGATGTTTCTGTTCAAATATTTTATATCTGTCAATCTGGATAGGGGATGCATTTCAAAGAATTTGTCCTTTTCCTCTGAGTTTTTTAATTTATCAGAGTATAGTTTTTTATAGTATTCTGATATTATCTATTTAATTTCCTTTAGGTCTGTTGTGACATCAACTCTATAATTTTTTAAAAGAGTTAGCTTTGTCTTCTCTTTTTTCCCCCTTTTGTTAAATTTACCAGTGGTTTGATAATTTTATTGTCCTTTTTGGAAAACCAGCTCCTAATGTTATTGATGGTTTCAACTGTTTTTTTGTTTTCTATGTCATTGGTTTCAGCTCTTGTCCTTATAATTTATTTTATTCTAGAGGTTGTAGGATTACACTGTTGTTCTTTTTCTATTTGTTGAAAGTGTGCAGTTCATCATTGATTCTTCCTTCTTCTTTCTTCCTGAACATAGAAATTCCTTATGACCCAGCTATTCCTCTACTTGGAATATACCCTGAGAAAAAGAGAACTGAGGCACAATGGAGACTTGTACACCAATATTCATTGCAGCATTAAATTTCACCATCACAAGAACATGGAAACACCCCAGATGTCCAACCACAAACAATTGGATTGAGAATTTATGGCACGTTCACACAATGGAATACTATGCAGCACGCAGAAGCAATGATTTTGTAAATTGTTACCTAACTTGGGAGGGACTGGAGAATATTGATATTAGATAAATATTGTATAAAACTATTATTCTAGAATAAGTATAAGGACAAGGGGGGCAGGGTAGAAGCAGAGGGATGAGGATGTGCAGAGAGAGAGTGGGATTAATCATGGAGTTGTACAATTTGATGGGTCTCCGGGAGGGTGAGGGAAATTGGAAAAATCTGTTCAGGAAAAGGATGTGTTTGAATTTTGTAAATAAACTAGTATAATTAAAACAAAAAACACAACAAAACATGGATGCAATGATATAGTATGGAGGCTATATGATGACTCCCCCATGATATGATAAGTCAAATAGTTGTAAAAGGATTAAGGGTGGAATGTAACACATGCATTCTATCACAGCCTTGACCCAGTGTAAGGGAAGTTTCCTCAGGGTGTGGGTTGTAAACTTTGTTGTTATTATTAGAAAAAATTAAAGGGGAGAACAGAGAGCCAAAAAAAAGGAGTTCTTCAGTATCACCATGAAAGAATTGTCCTGAGCGGAGTGTGTCCATTTGAACTCAGGCCTCTGAGTTGAGAAGCTCTTTGACCCTAAGAAGAGGGAGCCTGAAGATGTTGAAGGAAAGAAAGACTTCCCACCAGCACAGACACAGAGAGAACTGATCTCCTATATTTGGACTCCTAGCCTCCTGCAAGGTAAAATAATAAATTCCTCTTTGTTAAAGACATTATTAACTTGTGGATTCTTTTGCAGCAGTATTAGATAACTAAGGGAGGAAGGTGAAAGGGACTATGCTCATGACTGTACACAGCCCTTGCCAGATGATATTTATATATATTATTTGCATGGCTTAGAGTAGAACCAACACGGAGCAAATTTATATAAACTCGATCATACCCAAATATCCTGGCAGAATCAATTGCTGGTCCAAAATCCCTGGGAGAGCAAGGACAATTAACACAAAAGAGGCTGAAAAGACAATGTTCTACATTCTACTTCATAACAACTGGGTTCTTAAAAGCTTATAAGCAGCTGTATAAGGTACAACTTTCATTTTCTCCTTTTTAGAACAAAGAAAAAGAAAGAAAACTAGAGAAGTATAAACACAATTAGTCCAAAGGACTAATGTTGTTACTCTTATGTGCCATCAAGTCACTTGCCACTCATAGTGACACTATGTACACTATCTCTGAACACTATCCTATCCTAAGCCAGCCTCGCTGACTCCTATACAACTACCCCCATTACCCCTGTTACTGTGTCAATCTATCTCATCCAAGGTCTTTCTCTTCCATGCTGTCCCTTCACCCTTCCAAGCATGAGACCCTTCTCAAAGGACTGGTCCCTCCTGGCCACGTGACCAAAGTATGTGAGACAGAGCTTCAAAATACTTACCTCCAAGGAGCAATCTGGTTTCATCCTCTCTAATACAGATCTGTTTGTTCTCTTGGTGGTTTATGGTAGGTACAGTACTCTTCTTTAGCACAACAACTCAAAGGCATCTATTCTTCTTCTGTCATCCTTAGTCATTGTCCAGCTTTCTTATGTATAGCAAATAATTGCGAAGAACATGCCCTGGATAAGGTGCACTTTAGTCCCTAGACTGACATCATTACTCTTGGAGAGCTCTCTTACAGGATAGTTCCCCAGCACAATGTGGCTTTTGATTTCCTGACTGCTGGTGCTAAGAGTGTTGATTCAGCTGAGCAAGCAGAAATTGTTATTAACCTCATTATCTGCTACATCTTTAATAGTATTGCCAATTGTCCTCACGGTGAGAACTTTGTCTTCTTGATGTTGATCCTCAACCAATTTTGAAGACTACAGTCCTTGACTTTCTGCAGCAAACACTTCAAGTACTTCTCAGTTTCAGCTAGTCAGGTTGTGATACCTGCATAATGCAGGTTGTTGATGGACTAATAGACCATGCAAACTTCAACCTTCATGATCCTAAGACAAGAAGAATTAGATGGTAGTCAGCTACCAGGGCTGACTACTCTAAAAGAGATCATAGAGGAAAGTCATTGGCAGAGTGAGAGGAAGCTGTGGAACAAAACTCAAAACATAAATTTAAAGACTCAAGTGTGAGCCTGATTCAAGCCATGGTCTTATCAGTAATTTCCTATGTACCTGAAAGTTGGACAATCAATAAAAATGCAGAATAGAAACTTTTGAACTGTGATGTTGACAAAGAGTGCTGACTATTCCAGGAAAGAATAAACAAAAGAGTAAACAAATACATCTTGGAGAAAGTTCTGCTAGAGTGCTCTTTAGAGGAAAGACTGATGAAACTTTATCTCACATACTTTGGGCATATTGTGAGGAGAGACTAGTCCATGGACAGTGAGGACATGATGCTTGGAAAGGTAGAGGGTCAGTGAAAGAGAGGGAGATCCTCAGTAAGATGGATCAATACCATTGCTATAGCAATAGACTTGAGTATATTAGGGATAATAAAGATGGCACAGGATAGGGAAGATTCAGATCCATTGTTCATCGGGTAGCTGTGAGTTGTAGTTGAGTCTGATAGATACTGGTGATCTCTCTGGGACTATGAAACTCTTATTTCTGAGCTCTCAGACAACCAAAATACACATCTATATGATAAATATTAACATCAGAAAATATTGACAGCTTAGAGTATTTAAGCTTGCAGAATCAAGAGGTAGAGTTTGCCCAAGAATAAAGCTTAGGAGGTAGGAAGCAGTAGGATAGAAAGATTACTACAAACAATAAACACAGGGAAGAAGTAATAAAAATGACGTTACCACATGTTGTTGTTGTTGTTGTTATGTGCCGTCAAGTCGCTTGCGACTCATAGCGACCCTATGTACAACAGACCTAAACTCCGCTCTGTCCTGTGCCAATCGCACTGTCTCTGACACTCCCATCCCAATTATCCCAGTCACTGAATCAATCCACCTCACAGAGGGCCTTCATCTCCTGCGCTGTCCCTCCACCCTCCCAAGCATGATGTCCCTCTCTAAGGACCGGTCTCTCCTCACAACATGTCCAAAGTATGTTAGACGAAGCCTCAGAATCCTTGCCTCCAAGGAGCCACCCAATTTAACCCTTTCCAGGACATGTTGTTGTTGTTGTTATGTGCTGTCGAGTCGTTTCCGACTCATAGCGACCCTATGCACAACAGCCCTAAACCCTGCTCTATCCTGCGCCAACCGCACCGCCTCTGACACACCCATCCCGATTACCCCAGTCACCGAATCAATCCACCTCACAGAGGGCCTTCACCTCCTGCGCTGTCCCTCCACCCTCCCAAGCATGATGTCCCTCTCCAAGGACCGGTCCCTCCTCGCAACATGTCCAAAGTATGTCAGACGAAGCCCCAGAATCCTTGCCTCCAAGGAGTAGCTTGGTTTAATCCTCTCCAAGATGAATCTGTTTGTTTTCCTGGCAGTCCAGGGTACATTCAGTACCCTTCTCCAGCACCACAGCTCAAAAGCATCCACTCTCCTTCTGTCCTCCCTAGTCATTGTCCAACTCTCTGATGCATAACAAGCGATTGCAAATACCATGGCCTGTATCAGGCGCACCTTAGTCTCCAGAGAGACACTGTTGCTCCTGAATACCTTTGAGAGGTCCCTAACAGCAGACTTTCCCATCGCAATAGGTATTGCAATTAATTAATGTCATGAAATCAAACATCTATGAATGGTTGAATGGAAAACCAAACTTCTTTGGAAACTTTCACTCAAAGAGTAATTTTTAAAAACATACTTTTCAATCTTTATTTTAAATATGTACGCTGTAAGTCGTTATTGTTAGATGCCATCAAGTCAACTACAACTCATGGTAACTGATAACAACAGATCTGAACCTTTCCCTATCCTGTTCCATCCCTGTGATCTCTGACATGATCAAGCCCATTGTTACAGTAACTGAGTCAACTATCTTATTTGGTATCAAAGCAAATAAATATTATCTTTAAGACATGTTAGCAAATAGTTTATCATGACCTATAATGTTAAGCAAAGGAACTATTCAGGAGATGAGAATGATTCACCCACGCACACACGCACGCACACAAACAAACACACACACACTTATTTCTATGCCGTACAACAATTTTATTTCCTTGGGTGGTGGAGCAGAAGCAGATATTCTGGTAAAGTCACTGCTGTCTGGTCCTAAGAGTTCTCTATGAGGTCTGAGGATTCCCTTCTTGTAAGTTAGCTTTACACAAAAGTCAGGATCCTTAAGCAAGAGCAAGATGTGGGATGAAGAAGATGGATCTAACATCAACTAAGTCTGTTCCTTGTTCTATATGTGCAATCATTCCAGTACTTAAATTTGACTCTAAAGCAATACTGTTTTAGACTAGAATGGCCAGCCCAAACCTCTGAGTTTGAAAGACTAGTTTCCCAGCTTCAGAACTTTTTGCAGTTGCACTTAGCTGAAGATAATTTACTCACCATGTCAGGCCTCCGTGATAATGACATGTGTGGAACTGGATCCAGCTAGGTCAGTCTGCGCTTGTCAGCCACAAAAGTTTCATATACAGACACTGAGGACCAACTTCTTGGATGGATGGAAAGCTTAGATGGGGGACTTTAATGTCCTGACTCCATTACCCCAACTCAGGACAATACCGAGAATTCATGCATAGTATCTGAGTTCTATTGGCAGTTCAACAAAACTTTTTTTACTATATCAAGTTCAGCTTCTCCCTCTATATCTAGCTGTGCTTTCTTCCCTTTCCCCACAGGTGGTGTTGTTATTGTCATGTGCTGAGTTGGAATCTAGTCATAGCTGACCCTTTTCCAGGTTTTCAAAGGCTGCAAATAGCGTGGGAGTATGTTTCTCACATTCCACAGTAAACTTCTTGCATAACAATTTCCATAGGAAGACATAAAATCTCAAAGAGGTTAAGTTTAAGTAATATTACCTATTGCACATAACTTAAATGACAAGAGCTGAGCTCAAACCCAAGTCAATACAACAACCAAACTCTTCAGTACACAAGTTTAAACTCACTTTTCTCCCAAAGTCCTTATGGACTCAATATATCCCTCAAGGTATAGCCCAGAGAGAGTTACATTGCAAACTCAAGTACTGTTGTTGTTATTGTTGTTGTGTACCATCAAGTCAGAACCAACCCATAGTTGACCTTCCAGAAGGTTTTCAGAGTCAGTTAATCACACAAGAGGAGAGTACTCATCTTTCTCCCATGGAGCAGCTAGTGGATTCAAACCACACGTTTCTGGAATTACAGCACAACTTCTTACCACTAGTCCACAAGAGCTTCCTAACTTAAGGGTTAAGCTTTTCAAATCCAGAAGTCGCTATGAGAATAAAAGATGTGCAGTCTCCTCCTATGTAATGATAGTCCAGAAAATAAGTAGAGGTTAGTTAGGAAATCAGTTCAGACTTTGACAGTAATGAGTATTTTGAGTTCTTAAACTCTCAAACTCCTTGAAATAAGAATATGTACACAAAGGAAGCAACTTCAGGTGAAGAAAGTCCAAATGAGATTAGGTCTTATCAATAGAAGATAAATAGTAGCCTTCCCTCATCCATGCATCCTCTCCTCAATTGAGAAGCTGGTCCTCTGTGTCTTCATATAAAAACTTCATCACTTACATGTGTAGGCAAACTTAGTTGGACTTATGTCCCCACATGTCATCATCAATAATTCTTCCTCAGTACCATGTTTGGTTGTTAATTAAAATACTGGGGATTCAAGGCCATCCAGGTATGCCTTGGAATAAAAGTTTGGTGACTGATTCCCAAAACCCAGAAACTCCTGTAGCACAATTCCACTTTGACATACATGTGATTTTCTGGTTTGTTTATTTTGTGTTATTCTTCCTCTACGTTCTTATTCAATGACAGCACCCTCCATGTGGTTCCATGGAAATCACATAACACCAGATTTCACTCTCTTCATGTAGAAACCCCAGATAAGAGATCTCTTTCTCTTAGTTTTAGTTAAGTCCCAGGGCTGACTCTCTTTGGAACTGTTGGGGTTGCATGACCTTCTCTGCACCACCCATGGTGATCAAGAGAACATAATAAACTTTCAACAGAAACACTTTAGCCAAACTACATGCTGGGGCTGACAGTGTCAGAAGAAGAGATAATCATTGCATCCAAACCATGTTAATAGAAAGTAGAAAACTGAAGTGTGGCCAGAAGAAGGATAAAATAGCACTCTCTATGCAGAAAAAGCTGAAACTGTGTCATCTTCACAACCACCTCATGGCAAGTATTAATATCTCATTACAGGTGAAGAAACTGAAACTAAGGAAGACTGAGTAACTAGTCTAAAGTCACACAGTTAGGAAAGGGTGAAGTGAGAATACAATTTAAATTACAAATTATCTCAACGTTGACCTCACAACTACTAACATCTCCCTCCAAAAGCATTACTTGCTTTCGCTAATACTGAAAAGGACCAGAGAAATCTTGGAAGAATATCTGGAACATCAACAGACTACCTGCTGCTACCTGTGGTGGAAAGAAAATGATGGCAAGAGAAGTCCCAAGACCTCAGTGTTGCTGCCTTCTTAGTCATTTACATTGAACAAGTTCTCAACATCTCAAACTCTTTATTCTCATCTATAAAATGGGAATAATAGTGCTGACCAAAATTACTTTTGGTATTTTATCATATGTTACATGTTTTTGAAGTATTTTAAGTGCACAAAATTATCCAGTACAGGAAGTATAGAACCTGAAAATGTGGGAGAACAAAGGGCATTTACCTAGAACCCAAAGCCAAATAATCAGATTCACAGGATGCCTTGAGATTTCAGAGCTTCATAGGTTATTGATACCAGCCTTAGAATTCTCTAGAGAAACAGAAACAGTGAGAGAGAAAGAGAATATGATGTCCTATATCCTAATGCTAGTTCTTAAAATAAATTCTTTAATATAAATATTTATGTTTAAAGAATTGATTTTTAAGAACTGGTTTTGTTTAAAGAATTGCTTTTAAGACGTGGAAGTTCCCGAAATTTTGCATCAGATAACAGGCTAGAGATTTGTGAAGAATTGTGTCCCAAAATTCGTAGGTCAGACAAGTTCTGGCAAGATGTCTACTTAGAGTCTGGAGACTGAATAGAAGAACTTCAATTGTTGATTGAAGCTCATAATATGGAAGATAATCTGCTTCTTGCATGGTCCTCTGATTGCATGAAGATTATAAAAAAATGGCTAGAAGAGTTCATCAACAGAGAACTACCAGAAATTCAAGCTGGATTTGGAAGAGGCCATAACACCAGGGATATCATTGCTGATGACAGATAGATATTGATCCAAAGGAGAGAATACTAGAAGGATGCCTATGACTATGTAAAGGCATTTGACTGTACAGATTATAATAAATTATCACTGATATTGAGAAGAACGAGAATCCCAAAACACTTCATTGTCCTCATGCAAAATCTATACACGGACCAAGAAGGAACCCTGCATAGTTTAAAATCAAGAAAAGTGTGCAAGCAGGCTGTATCTTTTCCTTGTAACTATTCAATGTCTACACCAGGCAAATCATTCAAGACACTAGACTTTATGAAGACTATGGCATCAGGATTGAAGGAAGACTCATCAACAACCTGCATTATGCACATGACACTTTCCCTGTCAAAAGCAAAGGAAAGTTGAAATGGTTGCTGTAGAGATCAAAGAAACCTTCAAGATAGATTACATCTCTACATAAAGAAGATAAAAATCCTTACCACTGGGCCAATAGGCACTGTCATGATAGCTGGAGAGAAGACTGAGTTTGTCATAGATTTTAATCTAGGTTGGACCCATAATCAACACCCTTGGCACCAGAAGTCAAGAAATCAAAGGACATATTTCATTGGGTAAATCTACTGTCAAGGATCTCCATAAGGTGTAAAGGAGCATTTACTTCAGTTTCAAGACTAATATGCTTCTGATTCAAGCCATGCTCTTTTTGATTACTTATTATTATACATCTGGAAATTGGAAAATGACTAAGGGTAACAGAAGAAAAATCTATGCCATTGAGTTGTGATGTTGGAGAAGACTCCTGAATATCCCATGTACTCACAAAGAAACAAACAAATATGTCTTGGAGAAGAGATCAGAGAACTTGCTCTTTGGAGGCAAGGACGATGACGTTTTGTCTCACATGTATGTGATATGTTCTTAAAAGGAGTCAGCTTATGGAAAAAACATGTTTGAAAGGGTGGAGGGTCAGTGAAAAAGAGAAAGGCCCTCAGTGAAATTAATTGGCACAGTGACTACAGCAATGGGCTCAAGTATATCAGATATAATAAAGATGGCAAAGGAAAGGACAAGGTTCAGATTAATTGTTCATAGGGTTACTATGAGTTTGTTAACTCAATGACCCCTAAGAACAACAATATTTGCCTCTCTCCTCCGACCCCCACGGCCATTATGGCCTAGCAAGTTGACAAAATTGCCATCACAGTGTTTGGAAGGGTAATTCAATTGTTCATCCATATAGTCCACTCTTTTTTAAAATTAATTTAGTTTGTTTATTTTTCATTTCAATGAACATCTACAGAGATTTTGGAATTCCATTCATTCATTGTTGCATCCTTCTCCCCGCATACCCCCTCCTCCCTCCCCCCCTCGTTTGCTCCTCTCCTTGAAAATAAAAAGAAAAACTCCCTCATTGGTACACAATCCCCCCGCACCTCCCCAAACCCCAACCCCTACCCCCAAATATAATCCACTCTGCAACCCTCATTGCATACTCCTACGATAAAAATAATGCCCTAAAATATAATACTTTTAGACTATTCTCTCCCCCATAGACTTCAATGCCGTAAACATATTTCGTCCAGTTTTTCTCAGTCTTACCCCCACCCCAATGCCAGCCTCATTCTACAACAGTGGCACCATATAGCATTTTCCCTTTGTGACTGAGATACCTCACTCAGCATAATGTCCACTTTTAAGCAGAATAAAACACTAGACAAACAGAAGACTGAGTGCAAGGCGCATGGATTCTAGTTTTGGTCTTCTAAAATATGAATTCTGTTAATGTCACAAGCTACTTCTCTACTTCACAAATAATTTATTGTTTTTATGAAGTGAGAGTATTTAACTAGGTGATCCTTAGTGACTTTCCATCCTGGCACTGTAAAATCCAAAGATCTTTAGTGTCTTCTAGCGAAAATGTAACTCTTCCATCTTACTATTCGTACCCAACAAACTCCTACCTTTACCAGAGAGAGAAGATATTCTTAAAAATAAAAAGACTAGGTATTGAAAGTAAAGGAGGGAGAAAACAGAGCCAACAAACCCGGAAGTATACCAGTGCCTTTGTGCCCTCATTTAGGGAAGGATGAAACATTTCTAATTCCCTTCTTCAGGTTGATGTGTGAAAGTTACTTTCCTAAAGACCAAACCATTGCCAGACAGGTCTATGACAGTACTTAGTATTGCTGGATTTCATGGGCCAAAGCAAAATATTTCAGAAACTGTACATTGATTTTTCTAAATTGAAGAAAGTACAATTAGGAAGTACTTGGGGCAAGTTGAGCAGATGCACATCAAAGGTAAGTAGAGCAATTATTTGGAAAGTCAGTTTACAAAGCTAATGACTAGGACATTCTGTCCAGATAATCCCTCTCCCAGCTACTTCACCTCCATGCAACCTTTCCCATATAACACAGAAGAAAGATGGAATAGCCTTAACAAAAACCTGCACAGGACTTGTTTGTGTACTCTTCCACTTTATTCTTTCTTTTACTTCTTTTTGTTGTGGTGTGATTGAAAGTTTACAGAGGAATTTGGTTTTCCATGAAACCATTAATACACATTTAGTTTGGGGATATTAATTACAAAGCTTATAGTGAAACTAGACTTCTACTTTATCATTGTGATTCTTGTTTTCATTATTCTTTCTACCTTACTCCTTCCTGTCTTCTCAACTTTATCACTGGGCTTCTGCACTTTTGATCTTATATGGTTGGTTAATCTAAGAGGGTGCCCTCCTAGTGTGACCATTCACATTATAGACCTGCTTATTGCGTGAATGAAAGCTGAAATAAGGGAGCAAATTTTGCTCCAGTTTAGCATGATAACCAAAGGCCATAGCTTGAGAGTTCCACCAGTCTCTATCAGACCAATAAGACTGAAAATTTTTATGCTTTTGAGTTTTGCTCCCCATTTCCCCCCTCATTTCTCATTGTCAAAAAGAGTACTTGAATATTCCAGGGACTACCAAAATAACAAACAGATATATCTTGGAAAAGTGCAGCCAGAGTGCCCTTAGCAGACAAAGATGGTGAAACTTGATCTCTCACGTGTTGCCAGAAGTTATTCCTTGGAGAGGTACTCATGCTTGGAAAAGTGGAGGGTCAGTGAAAGAGAAAGACCTCCCATGAAATTAATGGACCCAATGACTACAACAATGGGCTTACGTGTATCAGCGATAGTGAGGGTGGCACAGGATGGGATAGGGTTCAGGTCTGTTGTTCATAGGGGCACTATGAGTCATACTCAACTCGACAGCACCTAACAACAATTATATCTCTTATAAAAATTAGTACCACCTGGTACCATCTAGTTTTTCTGGTCTCCACCATGGAGGTTGAAGTTTGTGTGTTCCCTTAGTAGTTTTAATTAATCATTTCTGTGCATCATTGGTTTTCTTTCTTTTTTTTTTTTGCTCTGGACAGGGATAAATCAATATTTTCTTCTTAAATGGCTGCATGCAATTTTTTTTAAACTCCAATTGCTACTTAGCAAAGTATGATGTGTAATATTGCCTTAGTGGACTATTTCATGCCAATTGAACTAGATGTCCCCTGAGACAATGATCTGAAGGTCCCAGGACCAGCAACTGATTTCGTCATGGTGTTTGGTTATTGTTTTTGTTGTCGTGATGGTGGTGTACTGTTGGGTTGGAGCTGACCCTTAACTGACCCTTCTCAGAGACAGTTTAGTTGCGCTGGAGTAAATTGTCCATCCTTCTCCCATGGAGCAGCTGGTGGGTTGGAACCATGTGCCTGCAGGATGGCTGTGTAATGTCTTACCACCTTCCTGTTGGTTCTACTGTGTATATGTATATACTTACAATATATACCAATATGAATGGAGAAATATTATTTGCAAAACCTATGACTCATGGATATAGTCCCTTATACCTGTCCATATCTGTTCAATTTTCTTGTCCACCTATGTACCCATTTGTATATTAATGATTATTATTGCTGTTACCTTTTTCATTCTTCATGGACAATATTCTTACTATCTTCCCATAACTCATCTGGTCTTTGTTCGAGGTTTCAAACCTGTTCCCGGGTTGGTTTTTAAATTTATGAAGGAAAGATTCAAGATCAAGTTTTTATTCCTGTGGATATGATTTTACTCTCTTTAGCTTTAATTTGAATTTACATATGAATAGTTGATGGTCTGTTCCACAATCTGCACCTGGCCTAATTTTTACTGCTGATATTGAATTTCTCCAACGATTCCTTCCACAGATGTAATTAATCTGATTCCTGTGGGTAATATCATGAGAAATCCATGTGTATAGCTGCATTTATGTTTCTTATGAAAGGTATTTGCAACAAAGAAATACATAATTGTGCCAAATTTTATCATTCTATTCCCAGCCTCATATCTCTCACCAAGTCCATGTTTTCTGACTACTGATCCTTCTTTCTGGTTCCCAACTTCTGCATTCCAGTCACTCATTATTATTTTTAATGCATCTTGGTCACATGTTTGATCAATTTCTGACTGCAAAAGTTGGTAGGAATTTACTATTTCCTCCTCTTTGGCTCTATCTGGTTGTTGGTGAATAAATTTTCATGATAGTAATTTTAACAGATATGGCTGACTCTTAGAAGAATGGGAATCCCAGAATATTTTATTGTGCTAATGCGAAACCTATACTTGGACCAAGAGGCAGTTGTCAGAACAGAGCAGGGAGACACTGGATGGTTCAAAATCAAGAAAGGGGTCCGTCAGGGATGTATTTTGTCTCCATACCTTTTCAATCTGTATGCAGAACCGATTATCCGGGAGGCTGGGCTCTATGAGGAGAAATGTGGGGTCAAGAGTGGTGGAAGATCTACCAACAATCTGTGTTATGCAGATGACACAACCCTCCTTGCTGAAACTGAGGAGGACCTGAAGCGGTTGCTGCAGAGGGTCAAGGATTGCAGCCTCCAATATGGATTGAGGCTCAATGTCAAGAAGGCAAAGATTCTCACCAATGGGCTAATTGGCAGCATCACTATGGATGGTGAAGAGATTGAGATTGTCAACAACTTTAGTCTGCTTGGCTCCACAGTCAACACTCTTGGTAACAGCAGCCAGGAAATCAGGAGATGAATTGCATTGGGAAAGTCAGCTGTGAGAGACCTCTCAAGAGTACTGAAGTGTAATGACATCAGGCTGGAGACTAAGGTG
>NW_006400025.1:3081472-3090642 GCF_000299155.1 Elephantulus edwardii
AATAAAAATATTTAAAAAAAGAAAAAGAAAAAAAAAACACCTCTCCAAAGTATTGAAGAACAATGATGTCAGGAGAGTAAGGTGTGCCTGACCCAGGCCATAGTCTTTGCAATACTTGTTATGCATCAGAAAGCTGGACAATGACTAGGGATGATAAAAGGAGAAACTGCATAGCAACTAAGTGTGTCTGAGACAATAAAATTGACACAGGATAGAGCAGGGTTTAGGGCTGTTGTTTTTAGGGTCACTATAAGTCACAGGCAACTCAATGGCACCTAACAATAACAACAACAAAATAACAATATTCCAAGAAGTAGAATAGCTGGGTCATATGGACTTTCTATGTCCAGTTTTCTGAGGAAAAGCCAAACTGCCTTCCAGAGTGGTTGTGCCATTTTACAATCCTACCAAGAGTGTGTAAGAGTTCCTATCTCACCACATCCTCTCCAAGACTTGTCACTTCTTGTCCTGTTAAACATTGCCACTGCTACTATAAGATGGTATCTTGTTGTGGTTTTGATTTGCATCTCTCTTATTACCAGTGATTTTGAGCATTTTTTCATGGGTCTGTTGGCCATCTGAATAGCTTCCTCTGTGAGAAGACTTTCCATATCTTTTTCCCAGAACTCCTGTATTTTATTAATATTATTAATTAATACACTTAGCTAATGGCTCTAAAGGTATAGATTTTATTGCACTCATAATTGTCTTGGGACGGGGTGTGGGGGCGTGGAAAGTCTGGTGCTATACCTTCAAAACTCAGCCATAAAAATCCCTTTGGAGCACAGTTCTACTCTTAAGTGAGTCAGAAGCAACTCGATGACAACTGGTTTTAGATAAAATCTCTATGTATCCCAGAACCCCACTGTCTTCCTCTTTCTTAAATATATTATCATTTATGTCCCCATTAAATCCTGGGTGTCAATCTAGGAGGCAAATGAGGATCCTATTCTTCTATGAGAAAGGAAACATGCTGCAAGACCAGTTGAAATTGCTACAGGCAGCATCTCAGACATGTCTCAGAAGACAGACAGGAAGCCACCAAGATGAGGGACTCTCTCCTGATGGATGTTCAGGGAATAGGCTTGAAAGCTACAATCTGACATCATCTCTCCTCACCCGATCTTAACTGTACTTATTTAGTGACTAAAGTCCCTTCCACTTGAGATAGTTCAATCTACTGAAGGCAGGGCTGAATAGTTGTTAGGTGCCATTTTGAGTAGAGTACGACCCATAGTGACCTCATGAACAACAGATCTGAACCCTTTTTCTATCCTGTGTCATCCTCACACTTCCTGACACTCAAGAGCCCATTGTGACAGTTACTATGTCACTCCATATGGTTGAGGGTCTTCCTCTCCTGACTGACCCTCCATCCTTCCCAGCATCATGTCCCTATCCAAGAAATTGCCCCTTCTAGAAACATGCCCAGAGTATATGAGGTCTCATCATCCTTGCTGCCAAAGAGCACTTTGGCTGCACTCTCTACAAGACATATCTTAAATGATGAATTAGAACCCATTTTTCTCACAACTGAAGTGAAACCTTCTTGCCTATCTCTAAGTCCCACAATATTAATAATCCATATGATACCTTTTCTGGTGTTTAGGCATAGCCTTCGGGTCCCATAGCACAAATATCTTCTCTTGCTTAGACTATGCATCTGCATATACCCATCTTGTTGTTATTGTTAGGTGCCATCAAGTCAACTATGACTCAACGAACCCAAAGAACAACAGATCCCTGGCCTACCCTATGCCATCCTCATCTTAGGCACACCTTTAGTCACATTCCCAGAGACCAAGGCAATGCATATAGTGCTCAAAATTGACAGGATCTTGGGGAGCTGAACCAACATACCCCGTGTTCAAGCAGTGCATGTCTGTTCCAACAGTCTCAGGTTATGTCAGACATTGGGGCATCTGTGTCCACCAGGCCCCTTCACAACCCTTCAAGATACAGGGTCAGTTTCCACCAGCAGCATCTCCTTCTTGTCCTCAGCCTGTCTTATCATCTCAAGATTCTCCCTTACCTATGATAAAAAGTTTTTTCAAGTCTTTATTTTTCAGTGCTATCCCTCTTAATAATCGTACTCTATGAAAGCATGGGGCGGGGGAGCAAATGTTCAAGGTTATAGTAGAGATTTAAAAAGGGAAAGATTCTAGAAACAAAAGATGAAGTCATCATTAGGCTATGAGTTTTAAACCCAAGGTTCACAAATCATGCACGTCAATGTTGAGCCTTATTTTCCCAATGTCTAAAATGAGATTGAACTTCAATCTGAGTGTGGCTTGAACTTAAGAAGGCACAGTCATGCAGCTTAGCATTTTAACCAGATCCCCCAGTAACTGTGCTGAAGGGTGAGATTCCTCACCTAGCCAAACTCTGTGATACCAGGCAGAGGCTGTCAGAGCACCAGGTCTCCTGCAGAATTTTGAAATTCTGCAGCACCATGGGAAGCTGTACAGATCCTCAGACTCACAAGGGAGCTTTCTGAGACAATGGCTTGTTCTATATCTTCAGTGGATCAGTGGTTATGAAGATACATACAGGTGTCAAAGCTCATGAACTAGATAATTCCAGTGAGTGCATTTGAATATATGCAAATTATACTTCAATAAAGTCTATTTAAAAGAAAATAATTTCGAAACTTAAATCATTTATCTGTAGTAAATTTGTAATAATGAGCACTATATCCAAGAATATAAAGAATGTCTTATAAGATATTCCACTTCTCCCCTCTGGAAGCCTGTATTCAAGTATAAATGTGAGTTAAGTTTGCTAAGTAAGAATGCTAATTGATGTGTCTTTACTCAAATATAAAAATGTAACTACACATGGCTTGCTCTCTGTCTGTGTGTGTGTGTGTTTAAACACTTGTTTAAAAATTACTAGTATCAGATGAATCCTAGCTGAAAGGTAATAATACCAGAAAATGTCTTTTTGTGCTTTATTGACTATGCAAAGGCATTTGACTATAGAGATCATAGCAAATTGTGGCTACCATTGGAAAAAAAAATGGGAATCTCAGAACACTTAATTGTGCTCATGCAAAATCTATTTCCAGCTATTCCACTGCTTGGAATATACCCCGAGAAAATGAGAACTGATGCACAAACAGAGACTTGTACACCAATGTTCATAGCAGCGTTATATACCGTCACAAGAATATGGAAACAGCCCAAATGTCCAACCACAATCAAATGGATTAAGAAATAATGGTACATTCATTCACATGATGGAATACTACAAAACATACAAAAGCAATGATTTTGAAAATTACTATCTAACTTGTTATGTTAGGCATAGCCTTCTGGTACCCTAGCTTGGGAAGGACAGGAGAGCATTATGCTAAATGAACTAACTCAGTCCCATAAGGACAAATGCTGTATAAAACCATTACTGTAGAGATTTTACGAGGATCCAAGGGAGGAAGGGGGGAGCAGAGAGGTAAGGATGGGTGAGGGTGGGATGGGGTGAGGAGGTTAATTATAGGGTTGCACAATTTGATGGATGGAGGAAGGGGTGAGTAAAGGAAATGGAAAAGATCTGGTGTGAGAAACAATGTATATGAACTTTGTATGTAAACCAGTATGAAATAAAAAATTTATTTTAAAAACCTTATATCTAGACCAAGAGGCTGTTGTGTAAACAGAACAAGGGAATACTACATGGTTTAAAATTAAGAAGGGTACACATCAAGGTTGTTTCCTTTCTCCATTCCTGTACAATCTGTATGTGGAATAAATCATTCAAGAAGCTGGACTGTATGAGGAGTAATGTAATGTCAGGATTAGAGGAAGACTGATCAATAACCTTTTCTATGCAGATGATACAACCTTGCTTACTGAAGGTGAGGAGGACTTGAAGCATTTACTCCAGAAAACCAAAAACTAGAGCCTTCAGTACGGATTGTGTCTCAACATCAAGCAAACAAAAATTCTTGCCACATTCTAGGCAACATCATGACAGACAGTAGAAAAGATTGAAACTGTCAACAACTTTATCTTACTTGTATGCACAATCAATACACTTGGCACAGCAGTCAGACAACCAGGAGACATATTGCATTGGGAAAGTTTGCTTTCAGAGACCTCCCTAAAGTGATAATTAATAATGTTGTCAGTTTGAAGACTAAAGTGTTGTTCATTCAGGCCATGGTCTTTTTAATCACTTGCTCTGAGAGCCGGACAATGAATAAGGTTGACAGAAGAATTGTTGCCTTTGAGTTGTAATGTTGGAGAAGAGTACTGAATAGCCTGTGGACTGCCAAAAGAACAAACAGATATGTCTCAGGAAGGTGCAGCCAGAGTGCCCCTCGGAAGCAGAGATGGTAAGTAAAGCATCATCTCTCCCATTTTGGGCAAATTGTTAGGAGGGGCCAGTCCTTGGAAAAGGACATCATGCTGGGAAAGGTGGAGGGTCAGACAAGGAGAGGAGGATGCTCAGTGACATGGATTGATACAATGCCTGTAACTGCTGGGCCAAGTGTCTCAGAGATGTGGAGGCTAGAAAAGGATAGGGCAGTGTTCAGATCCAGAGTTCAGAGGGTCACTATGAATCGCACTCAACTCAGTGATATCTAGGGACAACAGCCTGTCTCTTTCCGTGTGTGTGTGTGTGTGTGTGTGTGTGTGTGTGTGTGTGTCCCTGTCTCTCATTCTCTCTGTCTCTCACACAGACACACACATACACACAATGCTCCAGCCCATATCGATTAAGTCAAAATGTTTGGATATTTTAAAGCTTCCAGGTAATCCTTAAGCACCTCCTCCAGAGGGTGGCACTCACCCCTGCACTCCACCACAATTCCTAAGTGCCTAACACTATGCTGAGGGCAGAAGGAAAACAGTGAGGGTCACACGTAATATGTCCCTAAGTAATTTGTACTCTGGCTGGAGCCATATGTCATGGAACTGTCTAACAAGGAATTCAATTATAACTGAGCCAAAGCTCCTCCCACAATGAGAAGATTGAGTGAAGCACAAGACAGTAAATGATGGCAAAACCCTAGAGACCACAAATACATCCAAAGCCATTTTTGAGATTCCTTCTCAGAAAGGGTAAGTAACTTCACCAAGGTCACACAGCCAGAAAGACAAAATAAAGGCCTTGCTCCATCAACACCTGACTTGAGTGCACAGGATCTGCCAGAGGGCCATATGTTTCCTATGGGAGAGCAGCCTGAAGCCTCCCCTCCCTTATCCAGAGCACTTCTTTCATTACCAAAGGCTGTGGTGCTCTAACTCCTACACATTTCCCAGGACACAGGTGCCCAAAACTGAGCCAAAGCAGAGGAGAGCAGGAGTTCTGGGTGACAACTCCCAAGCATTCAGGAATAGGGAAACATAACCAACTGGAGGGCACAGGTGTCTTGTGCAGCCTCAGAGAGAGGAACCACTATGTGAGAGGAGAATAATTCAGCTCCAGGAGGTGAGGACGTGGCAAGCCCCGCTGGCCCTCCTCCTTTGCCTGGGCAACATAGGATGTCAGACAACACTGTGGCCGCCTCATTATTAGGCTGCTCCACTTTTGTCCCCAGGACAATGGTTTCTGGCCCTGGCTTTGTGTGGGGCTGCCAGCCGAAGTTATTAACCACAGGAGCTGCCTTTGAGGGGCATTCAAGGAAGGGGTGAAAGGTCACCCAGAGCAGAGGGGGGAGCGGAAATGGGAGGGAGAGGAAGCACAAAAGAAAGAGATGAGCCCCTATTTTCCTCCCCCTCCGCCTGAAGGAACCCCAAACAGAGCTGCACCCAGAGGGAGGGGTGGGGGGAGGTTGTGAAGAGGAAGTTCCTGCTGCTGCTACAGAACAGGGAAAAGCCTGAGGAGAGAGCTGGACACGGGTAGGCCAGGTGCTAGTGCGGACAGTGGCTCAGGTTACCTGTAGAAAAGTCTGTGTTTGGAGAACCTGGAGGTGGCAATAGCTGGGCCTGGGGATTCTTAATTCACGTTTCTTCATTATCTAAGACCCTTGGAGTTCATGCCACTGCCTTTACCCAGCTCCCAAAGAAGCAAACTAGCTGGACCAGAATTGTCAGGTCTTGGTATAAAAGGTGACCACCACCATCAAGACCAGAAGGCTAGCAGTCACAAGTGGAGAGGACACAAGGGTTAAGGTCTTCTGTCCAGGTGGCTGTGGGAGCAAAGTCATAAATGGGGCTGGAGAGGTTAATTGGTTGGAGGTTTGCATGGTGACCACTTTCTCTTAAATGAGCAGGGGAACTGAAGTGCAATCACTAAAAGAACTCTCTCAAGAGCACAAGCCTGGTTGTTGACAGAACTAGAACTGTACTCTGTCAACTTCTTTGCTCTTGGGAGAAACTCAGGCTTTGTCTTTAGCTGGAACCTCCAATCTCACAGCTAAGGATGCTATCTCCCCTGGGTCACTACACTGGTCCTCCTTTCTTACCTTACTAAAAGCAAGAAACTCCACCTAGATGCCAAGCCCAGAGGAAAGTGTCTTCTCCTATCTTAAGACGTGAGACAAAGACAGAGAAAATTGTCTACAGGCATGCCCATCACGGGTGCCCCCTTCTGTCTCTGCTCTGCCAGTCTAGAAAAAAGGAGTTATAGAAGAAAATTTGCTTCATATTATGTGAGGAGTCTGTGGCTTGTCCAAGGTCAGGTGAAGCCAGGGATGAAACTCTGGTCTCCTTCACCTAGACTCTACCTCAAGTAATGCACAAAGACAGAGGAGGGATAATCAGTTGTATTATAAAATAAGAAAATTATTTAATATGCATCTATATATTCACACTATAGAAGAGAAGGTAAGTTATAGGACAGTATAAAATATCCCACTAAACTTTTTTATCATAGTAAATATATATACACAGCAAAGCATACCTCAACCCTAAAAGATATAATTCCATGACATTGATTATATGCTTCAAGATGTGCATTCCTCACTCTGTACTTTACCAAATCAAGTCACTACCACAAAGTCCCCCAAGCCAAAAACTCTTCCACTCAACTAAAATTAATGATGTAGTTCCTCCTAAAAAATGTATAAAGCTGAAAAAGCATGGTTTAGTTCCATGATAGAGTATTTGAAGGAAGGAAGAGAACAGAGAAAAATGAGAATGCCATTTTTCCATAGGGATACAACAAGATTTGAGGGCTAGATGTGGTGCTGGGCAGGAACAGAAAGCAGCAGCTGAGGCCAGGACAAAGCCAAGGGAAACCTGGGTCTCATCTCATTAGGAATCCTCCAGATCTGGCTTCTGTTTCCTTGAGTCAGACTTAATCTCTATTTTCCCTTCTCTCTTGTGTGCCCCACCCTCCATGGCCCACTCCTGGCCCTGTCAACCAGTCAGCCTCTCTCTCCAGTCTTAAACCTTTTTGGCTCCAGCTTCCCCCACACCTGAACCTGATCCCTCACTTCTACCTGAGTCTCTCCTCAACTTACAGTCCCATCAGCCCACAGAGGTCTAGCAAACTTGCAATCCTCACTCCCCTGTCCTGTCCACCTCTCACCATGAGGAAGCCCAGACACACCATCCTGGCTCCTTGAACCTATGCTCCACTGCCAAACTCTATATCCAAGTACATCCAACTCTATGTCTTGAGCTTTGCTGACCTCTCCTCTCCTCACTTTTGGGACCCTCTCTCTTTACACCTCACTCTCAGGACACATCCTGACCCAGGCGAAGGCTGCCAGCTACCTTAAATAATTGCCATCCAGGTTACTCTGGTTCCTGGCAATCCCTCCAGTGGGTCTCTAGGGCTACAATATCATCCCGGAAGAGACTGGTCGACTTTCTCCTGTGTGTCCACGGTGGAGTGGAATCACCAGAGGTCTTTAGGTTAGCAAAGCAACATGGTATGAACTAGTTACCAGAGCTCCTTAACTGTGCTTTCAATGAAAAATCTTCAGTTTCATGATTGCATAGTGAGCAGACCACTAAAACAAAAGATGACGGTAGAGTCTTCATCTTTCTCTCTCTGGTTGTCCCTCCCTCTCACACATACACACTGTCTATGATCCAGGGATACTGTCTATGATCTCTCCGTCATTCTCTTATCCTACTTGCCCCTCTAAAACCCTGGGCATTACCATCCCTCTGCTCTTTGCTCACCTGTTTGTTATCTGTTTGGACATCCTAAAAGATTCTAAATCTGAGCCATAACATGCAGCTATCCCAAAACTTTAGCACAGGATGTAAGAGATACTTGTTTTTCCTTCAGCATATTATTTGGGAACCACAGGCTCCACGGGCTCTGATATTACAGGGTGAGCCACCCCTGGGAACAGGACTCATTTTGAGGCTTTGTCCCAATTATTATCAAGGGACTGTTTTGGTTCTCTCCTTACTATAAGACCCGAGAGACTCAAATTTTCCAGAGTTTGGCAACATATTAAATTCCAAACAAACAACAGGATGAGGTGGAGGGAATGGGAAGCAAATGAAATATTAGGGGTGGGGGGGAGAAATTAAGCAATACTTGCATTCTCATTAGTAGGAATATGTGAGATGAAGCAAGTTATGTTATTAGGCATTCTCTCGAGTCAGTAAACACAAGCTGAATACATTTAGAAATATCAGTATTAAGTGAGATTTAACAGGGAGCTGTTTATCTTGTGCCTGTCAGGCAGGAGGAGATGCTTACAATATTTCACTCACCAGCCATGAAGTGCCTGCCCAGATGAGCTGGGCAGAGCCTGCTGCAGGCCTGCCAGCACTGAGAAGCACCACAGCCCCGGAGTGTCCTCTGTTGAGGCTGTTGTAGGGAGTTAAGAGTATATTCTATGGTAACACATCCCAGCTCCTAGACCAGTGCAGCACATATATGTGTGACTTGGAGGATGTCATTTAACCTCTCTGAGCTTAAAATTCCTTAACTGCAGCATAAAGAAGCAGGTACCTACTATGTACGGCTATTGTGAGGATCACACAAATTACTGTTAAGCCAGTGTCTGATACATAGGAAGTCCACAGCCAGTTTCTCTGCTTTCATCATTTCCAGCACAGGGTTCAAGCAGATGGAAGACCTAAGCGGCTTCTAGGCTTTACCATCCCACATGGGAACAAGACATACGTACGCAGAGTGAAGTGATATAAGTACTGACTGTTCCTGAATAAAAGGTATCCAAATAGGCAACGAGGAGGTAAAATTATCCCTCTATGCTGATGACATGATAGTATACTTAGAAAACCCTAAAGACTCAG
>NW_006400025.1:3090742-3095392 GCF_000299155.1 Elephantulus edwardii
GCTATGAGTCGCAAACGACTCGATGGTACATAACAACAACAACAACCTTGTATGTATATGGATATTATCCTGTTGCTCACAATATTGTATTTCAAGATGAATCTAGAAATGGCCTTTTTAACTATGAAAGAGACCCTGTTTTTTCCCTCAGCTTTTCATCGCCAGCAGAGTAGATCATATGTAGAGTAGATCTGATTAAAAATGCCTGATGCCAATCCATCTCATTTTACAAATACCAAATATATCAACATTTATGTGTCTCATTTCTTTCTTAATGATGTCTACATTCATACTTCTCACACTCGATGTTCCAATTGTTAGTTTCTGCTTGACACTCCCTCCTCCTTTGTGTTTAAAATTTTGAGGACTCTATTTCAGTTGCCATATATGTTAGTTAGTCTACTCTAAATGTGCTCTACTGTACATAGGGTTTTTGAAGGCCTGTTATGTTTCAGAAGTGGATGGCCAATCCTTCTTCCTAGTCTGTCTCAATTTTGATGCTTTGTTTTGGAACAATATCTGTCAATCATTTTACTGAAAGGAGCTGATGAAAGATACTTCCCTTACAGAAATAGCCAATACATTTAGCGTCCCCCCCCCCCCCCCCAATCTGGTGCATGTGTCTTGTTCCTTCACTTTCCCTGATACATCAGCATCCCTTGCACTCCTTGCACTCAGTCCAGCACCTTTTTAGACCACAAGTCACTTCTGTGATGTCTTGCACCATGCACGGCTGCTGGTCTTTCACATTGATGCCTGTCTCGCGTTTAGGAGGATGCAAATCCAAATTCTATGTACCAGCTTTAGGGAAAGATTTTTGTCTGAGGGAGTAACGGTTCTTGCCCCTGAGCTTCTGTTCCACTACTGTCATTCTGTAACTTAGTGTGTCTGCTCGTCCTTTTACACCACACTGATGTCACAATACGATAATTTCCAAGGTGATGGCTAGGTGTCCTCTAGATCTGATACACTGGTGTTGTTTATTTGGCGCAAGTGCTCAACGCAATCCTGGGATTGAAATGTCCTGCCTTGGAATCCTGAATCCCAGATAACTCAATGCACATAACAACAATAACATTGCTGTTGCTGAATTATACATATAATGCTTATTACCTTTATTAACTGTATCTCTTTGTTCCTTAACTTCCCTGTGTCTTCTGTTTCATTAGTGACCAGTAGGTCATTCATCTCCTGATTATATATTGCTTTTCTCATAACTTTTTCTTCAGATCTGTCTATTATCAATTAACATATTTTTTTCTCATTCCCCATCCTTGGTAACCAACCAGGTGGGTTGTTTGTTTGTTTGTTTTCTCAATGTCTAACTCTTTCTAGCTAAAGAAATTTTTATTTATTCATTTTAATGCATTTCCTTTTGTGATTGAGTTATTTCACATAGTATAATGTCCTCCAGATTCATCCATACACAGTTCCACTTTAAAAGAGTTGTGTTTCCCAGAAAGTGGACATAAGACTTGTTTGCTGCATGAAAAATATTTCCACCGGGTGGGGGGAAACCACCTTATTACCAACATATTGAAGTTTATTGATAGGAATTCATTTCACTTAACAAAAGTTTTCAAAATTATTGGAAAGTTCCAGGAGGAAATACAGAACACTAGTGATGGTGGGAAGAACTGAAAGGTGTAAATTGCATTTTCATTTGAGTATTTGATAAGTTTTAGCTACATGCAATTTTGAGAAAGAAAGATCTGAATACATGCTTATAAAAATCAGTTCATGAAACTCTGTGGATCGCCGTGCACCTGTCCACCCTGACCCCGGGGTGACATTGAGGGGTGGAGTTGCAGGACTGAGAACTGTTTCAACTCTCTGTGAATTGCCAGGAACAGGGGAGCTGATTCAACTGCAGCTAACAACAACACACCATTTACTTGACAGCCAGCCAAAAGCATTCTTCAAGTAATGTTTAATTTCTCTCTTAGGAAAGTAAATAGAAAGTAATAATGGGAAATTTTCAGTTATCAAATTCTAAAGAATTATTTGTGAATTTTCTTTGGTACAGGAATTACGACAATAAAACCATCAGATGTTTTTACTACCGTGTTATTTCTGCCCACCAATAGAGGTGATACCTACAATGATTGTAAGACATTAACACACATGTGCCATATAAGCAAACCCAAAGTCGTTTGTACTGTTGAGTTAAATTATCTAGATCAGAGATGGTCAAGAGTTTATCTCATGTAGTAACTACATTAACTGGAGTTCTGTATTAAAGCATATTGTGAATCCAAATGAATACAGGGGGCAATAACACTTCGGGTGGTACTTTGTGGTGTCAGCAGTGAACCATGGTGGGTATGGTAATTTTTTTTCCATAAAGACTGTAACCTGGCACCAATCAGGCCTATTAATGCAATGGATTATCCTGTTAATAATATTTCCTAAGAATGGATCCATCATGTAGTTTGAGCTCCTTTCCCAACTCCAGGATGCGTTCTGGAGAAATGAGCCTAACTGCCATGCTGAAGCCCAGACTATCTGCTACATCCTTGTCTGCAGAATAGAATCAGCCCTTCCTCCCATGAAAGAGCAAGTATCCAGGCCTGGTGTAGGCACATCAGAGAAAGCCTTGGATGGCTGAGGGGACAACATTTGGGATAGGTACACCCTGTGGAGCCATTCTCTTCCCTACACATTTGGCTAAAGACTTAATTGTAGGAGTAGCAGCTTCTTCTGAATTAGCTCTAGAGACAGTGTTCCTCACCTCTTGTCAGCATAATTAGGTAGATGTTGTTCCTGCTCTGTGGAACAAGGACCAGGTAACCTCTGTGAGGTCCTGTGGGAACAATACAACTCTGAGTAGCAGACACTTGGCAGGCAAGGAGAAGCTTCTGAAATGCTTGACTAAGAGGATTGAAGAAATTCACTTTTTTTTTCTTCTTTACCTCAAATGCTTGTCATCCAACTCCAGGCCCTCTCATTCCTCTACCCCATGGAATTAGGAAACACCTACTGGACACTCACCTTGCTGTTTACCTGCTCTCCCTGCTGGCTGGAACTCCTGACTGACTCTCTAGAACCATTGAATTCTAATGTGTCTAATCTGGAAGAAACCTTAAATATTTTGAGTAAAACTTCACATCTATGGAAAACTGAGGTTTACCCAAAAAGTGAGAAATAGCCAAAGCCCATTCACTTTGGCTCCTCTTAAAGTTCTATAAGACGGTCAATACACAGAAATCTGAAGCCTTGTGATATTTCTAGACATAGCTCACTGAATTATTGTAACTCCCATTTCTGTATTGCAAGCACTGGCTTCTCATGTAAAGTCCAGATTTTGTGTTGTCAACACAAAGGCACAAGGCTTGAGTCATGAACTGCTCCATAGGCAAAGGATGGGCAATCCCCTCTTGTGTGATTTACTGCTTCTGAAGTTCCATTGGAGGGTCAGCTATGACTTGGTCCCAAATCATCAGGACATAGCGATAACACCAACACAGAGAGTCCCTGGGAAATTCTGGTGGTGTCGTCCATAGCGAACTATGCAGCTAGCACAAAGGCTGAATATCTGGCAATCCACATCCACGAGCCACTCCCTGGAGGAAGATGGGCAGTGTCCTGGCCTTGTGATGTCCAGCCTTGGAAACCTCGAGGGGGGTTGCTAGGAGTCAGAATCTACTTGGTAGCAGTGAGTCTGAATTTTCTTAAGGAACCCCTGGATATTCTTGTTTGTTTCTCTTGGGTTATTTGGTTTTATGTTGGTTTTTTTTTTCATTTTGTATTGGTTTGCTTATAAAATTTGTGTGAATTATATTAGTTATATACAATGTGTTTCACATATTGCTTCATCCATATTGTGTTTCATATAATTATTCCCATACATGGTGTTTTATAAAATTAATCACCACTGATCTGTGCCCATCTTTACTCCATCTTTTCAGGTCGGCACTGGATCTTTTCAAATTCTGGCATCGCTTCCCTCCCCCACCAAACTCTGAGGCCCAATGATTTTCCCCTTTCTTCATCCTCAGTCCTTCTGTTCCCTCTGGTTCCCTCCTTGGACTCTCATACACATCTTACTAGTTAGTTATTCCTCTACTTTTATAAAAATAGTCTTATGTAATATTTGTCCTTATACAATTGTGTTAGTTCACCCAGCATAATGCTCTCTTGACTGTTCATGTTATGTAGTATTTTCAAAATCATTGCTCCTGGGTGCTACATAGCACCAGCATGTGAATGGATCAAAATCTCTCAATCCATTCATTTGCTGATGGACATTTGGACTGTTTCCATGTTCTTGTGATTATGAATAACATTGCCATGAACATCAGTATACAAATTTTCATTTGTGTCTCAGTTCTATTTTCTTGTTGTGAATTGAAAACAACGATTCTTTATATGAATGAAAACAAAGATTCTCACTACTGCTCCAATTGGAAGCATTTTAATAAATGGTGAAGAGACTGATATTGTTAACAGATTTAGTTTCCCTGGCTCCACAATCAGCGAACACTCTTGACATCAGCAGCCAGGAAATTAAAAAACAAATTGTAATGGGAAAGTCTGCTGTCAAAGACTTCTCCAAACAACTATGAGATATCATCTCACCCCAGTCAAAATAGCAAAATTTAACAGAACAGCAAGCAACAAATGCTGGTGAGGTTGTGGAGAAACTGGAAC
>NW_006400025.1:3107202-3109313 GCF_000299155.1 Elephantulus edwardii
CTGTTCCTAACACATGTGACACCTTTGGCCTGTCTAAACCTCCATTTCTTCCTATTGCATCTTTCTGACTACCAGGGGTCTATTTGACAAATGATCCCTATACACTGAGTATATCGATTGTTCAAGAAACTAAAAATCATCAGTGGCTCAGAATACATCCTGTAAAAGTGAGAGTTGAATGGTGAGTAAATTGCAAGCCCTAGTGTTTTGTGATGCCTGCAAACTATTTCCCTATTACCCAGTCTACCTTAGAACTCGACCCTTCAAACAAATTACTTAGATCTCAAATCCTAGATTCCCAGATTTCCTCATATCTACTTCCAGCTGTCATCCTCACCGAGCCTAGACTGAGGGTCTGCCCTCCCCGTGCACATGCACAACCCCCCCAAAAAATTACAATAAAATAAAACCTGTTCTCCTGCTCCAGCGGACTGTGTATAAACTACCACATCCAGACAAGCTGCAGCAATCTGTCCCCAAGAAAGAGCTGTTTAATATGTGATTGATTCCAGTTCTCAACTTTTCAGGGTGGTTTCTCTTAGACAATGAAACGGTAAGGTTCAAGTGGAGTTTTTAAGACTAAAAGATCTATTTTGATTACATATGCAGGTAGAGTCCTTGTGTGGTACAAATTGTTAAACGCTCAACTAAGTGAAAGGTTGGTGGTTCAAGCACATCCAGAGGCATGTTGGGAAAAATTGTCTTGGGATGTGCTTCTTAAAGATCAGAATCTGCTCTGCACACCAGGGGTCACCCTAAGTCAGAACTGCAGTGCTGACTAGTTTACATATGAATGCAGAGCACGCCCAAAGGTTTGTGTTTCTCAATACATGACAAGCTCCAAGCACACCTACCACCTCTTTCTGATGAGCCTCTCAGACTCTCAACTGTGTCTCCTTAAAGTCTCCAGAACACTCTCTCAGGAGTTATCCTGAGGTAGTTGCCTTCTAGGTAGCATTGATATTAACTAGGTAGTTGTAGATATTAACTGAGGTAGGTCAGTGCTGGCTCCACAATGACAATGTACAGCTGGTACTACATTCCCCACCAACATGTGTTCATCTGAGCTCAGGAAAGATTCCTCCGCCCCAACCCCGGCATAGCCATCTGACCCTGATGCTATTCATTCTCAGGAGAAAGTAAATCAAAATAAGCATCAGATAAGAACCAAGAGGACCCTAGGGGAGACCCTTTCATACCTCAAAAAGCCTCCCTCCTCATTTGAATACAAATGCTGAAGCCAGCCATCTCTCCAGCCCACTCCAGTCTCAAATCCTATCACTTTTACCATGCTGTCTGCCTCTCAGGGAACGAAGGTTCTAGAAAGATGAATTGAAGAGAAGCAGCATCAACTGCTTATTTAAAGATCCTGAGGAGTCCTGATGATGCAGTGGTTAAACACTCCCTTGCTAACAAAAGGCCAGTGACTTGAACCCACTAGCTGTTCTACAGGAAAAAGATGTGGCAGTCAACTTCTGTAATTATTCGCAACCTCCGAATCCCTGTAAGGCCGTTCTACTCCACTGACCATCATGAGTTAGAATCAACTTGACAACAGGAATTTGGTTTTGAGTACAAGTGTATTGGGTGCTGCGGCTGAGATAAGCACCGGGAAAATGCCATCACATTTATAGAAAACCAGTTATGTTTTATGCTTTCCAAAACCACAGGCTCTGAAAAATACAGTTAATGAGAAAATCATATTGTCTAAAGCAAACAGCATATGAGGGACAGTACCAGCGATGCCTACTCCTGAGTCTTCTGCTCTAGGTGCCATTGTTAATGTTGTTTTGAGAGTTTTAACTCAAGGAGTCAGATGCAGGCCAGACTTCCACAGACTTCAGCAGGCTACAGATTAGTCCCAATAATAGGGAGAAATCCCATTGGATTAGTCACATTCATTTTTTAAGAAATCACATTCAAAAGCCCATTATGTTTCTAAAGATCCCTGGACAGTTTCCTAAAAGTTAATATAGATGAACAAGAAATAAAGAGTGTGTAGATGTTGATATTATTACTAGTAATTGGGAAGCAAAGAAGATAGAAGTGTGTTTCTTTGTTTAGAGGACAAGTACATGCAGTGTGTATGTCCATCTGTGTGTTAGGCATGT
>NW_006400025.1:3123164-3128172 GCF_000299155.1 Elephantulus edwardii
AAAAAAAAAAAAACCACAGTGACTAAGACCTTGTACCTGATTGATCTTCTCATAGACTGGCCTTCCGTTTTTCTCTTTAACTAAAAATCGCCTTCTCGCCATTTTCAGTTGTAGCTCTTGGCACCACAGTGTCCCTTCCTTCTGATTTGTCCGTCGGAAAGGCTATATGACCTCTTCTGCAAAATCCTCCTTTGTCTCATCCACATTGTCCCAGTCAAAGTATAATAACATATTTACTGGACATTGGTGAGCTTCCCTGATAAGTTCAGACTGGTTGCTGGGAATTTGACCATAAGTGACATGAGTGAATTGATGTGTTCAGTTACCAAATCTCAATCCTCAATGCCAGCATTCTAGGCAGGTTTAAAGCTTTTGTTGTTGTCAATAATTTTAAGATAAAATGGAAAGTAAAAAAAAAAAAACAACTGGGCTTTCATTCTTCCTTTTCAGCCATGAAAATATTCTCTGAGCAAACAAGCTAATGATAGAATATTTTTATTACCAAGAGTAGAATTTCTGTGAGAAGATTATAGACTTCAACAATTACTTCAACAATGGATTTCAATACAGCAAAGTTCATGACAATAGAGTTGGATATAGTGAGGTTCTGATCTGTTGCTCAAAGGGTCACTGTGAGTGGTAGTCTACTTGCCCACACCACAAACAGGTTTGTGCTGGGGAGGGTAATAACACGTTGCTTCTTGAAGACAAGTCTTTTGAAGCTCCATCTGACGTACTTTGAGCATAATTCAAGGAGGGACTAGTCATTGGAGAGGGACATCATGCTTGGGAAGACAGAGGGACAATGCTAGAGAGGAAGACCATGCATGCAGATGCATTGATTCAGTGACTGAGATAATGAAGGTAGGTGTGTCAGAGACAATAAAATTGGCTCCAGATAGAGCTAGGTTCAGGGATAGGGTCAGTATGAATCTCAAGCAACTTGCTGGCATACAACAACAACAATAGCAACTTTGGTTTAACAGTATTAATTATACATTTCTGTATAACAAATTACCTCAATTTAGCTGCTCAAAACTACAAATTCTTACCCAGTTTCTAAAGGCCAATAGTCGAGTAACTTTTTGACTGGTTTTTTGAGTGGTTCTGACTCTAAGCTATTTACGAGGTTGCAGTCAGATAGGACAGTAGTCATCTCTCTGAAGGCTCAAGGAGGCTGCGAATCTACATCCAGGGTGGAGCCTTCACATAGCAGTTGACTATGTAGCCATTGGCAGAAGACCTCAGTTCCTTACTACATGGGTTTTTCCACAGAGATGCCTGATGGCTTGCCTCAGAGTAAGTGATTAAAAGAAGAGTAAGGTGGAGACTATGCTTTCTTTTAGAATCTAGCCCTGAAAGTGATATATCATCACATCTGTTGTACCTCATGCTCTTGCATACCAACTATCATATAATGTAAAGAGAACTGCACAAAAGCATGAACATCAAGAGGTAAAACTCATTTAGGCACTATCTTTGAAGCTTGATAGAATATATTATGTGGTAAGCTCAATGAAACTCATTAATATAAAGATGTTGTTGTTGTCAAGTCAGAATTGACTCAAAGTAGACCCTCATGAAAAAAAACAATTGACACCTTTGAGTTTTTGTATTGGAAAAGAGCACTGAACATCCCATGAACAACCAAGAGAACAAACATGTTTTGGAGAGGGTGAAGTCGGAGTGCTCTTTGGAGACAAAAATTATGAGGCTTTGCCTCACATACTTTGGACATTTTGCTAGGATGTGTTGTTCCTTGGAGAGGGACATGATGTTGGGAAGAGTGGAGTATCAGTGAAGGAGAGGAAAGCCCTCAACCAAGAGGATTGACATGGTGATTGCTGCAATAGGCTTTCATGCGTCAGGAAGTGTGAGCATGGTGCAGGACTGAACTGGGTTCAGATCTTTTGTTCATAGGGTCGCTATGAGTTGTACTGGACTCTACATCACCTAACAACATCGACAGACCCTCCAGCAAATTTCTAGAGGCATTAAGTCATACAGGAGAAGATTGCCCATCTTTCTCTGACGGAACAGCTGGTGGATTTAAACTGCATGCCTTTGTATTGGCAGCACAACTATCTCCTTACCACTAAGCCACTAGAATTTTTTTTTTATTTTAAAAGAAAAAAACCATAAAATTTCCAACGACTGGTTAAGTTACTTATAAATGCTGTGCAGTAGTGGTTCTAAGATTTGAGGAGACGTAAGAACCAGTGGGAGGACTTATTAAAACACAGATTGCCAAATTCATGCCCATCATTTCTGATTGTGTAAATCTTGGCTACCCAAACTCACTGATGTTGTTTTTGTTATGTGCCGTAGAGTCACCTGTGATCCATAACAACCCTATGTATAGCGTCTCTGAAGTCTGCCCTGTCCTGAGCCAGTCTCACAAATTGACACATCAACAACCTCCATTGCCTCAGTTTCTATATCAATCTCATCTAGTATCTTTCTCTCCTGCACTGTCCCTCTCCTTTTCTGAGCATGATGTCCTCTGCTAAGGACCAGTTTCTCCTAGGCACATACCCAAAGTATGTGAGATAGAGCCTCAAAATCCTAGCCTCCAAGGAGAAACTTACTGCAATAGAGTTTCCTCCAGCCTATAACAGTACTATATCACAAAGTAGAACTACATGGTAGGGTACCAAGGCTGTAAATTTTTACAAAAGCAGAGTGCCACAATTAAATCCCATCTAGAGAGCTGTGGGTTCAAATCACTGACATTTTGTTTAATGGCTGAGCACTGTAAATCACTGTTTCACCAAGGCTCTGTGGTTGTGGGTAGAGGACAAAAATTCCCACTTTTGATAACTTTCCAGAGCACACAAATCTGAGGACCTCATTTGATATTGAGAAGAATTTTAAATTACTTTAAAGGCCATCCTTCTGGTTCAATTGGTCTTGAATTGAATTAATTATCAGAATCACTTAGGGGAGATTGTAGGTACTAGCAATCCCGCTTTTTACCGTGCGACTTAAGATTCTTCTTCAGGAGGGCTTGGAGGAATCTGTGAAGATTATATGATCCTTCCATTGTGCACACTATAAAAGAGAATTCTCCCATAGAAAGGCATAAAGAGAAACCAATAGAAGAAGAGGAGGAGGAGGAGGAATGGTAGAAACACTCAGAGGCCTTTGGGTATTGAACTAGTAATTTCTGAGGCTTAGCTGCATCCTTGACCATCCATCATCTGTTCACACATAGCCCATTCTCTATTAGGGTTTTTTAGCATAAATTGTCTTGATATCTGCCTTTTTCTTGGAATTGCATGGTTTAAAATCAGGAAACATGTATGTCAGGGTGTGTTCTTTCACTATTCCTATTCTCTCTCTCTTCTGAGAAAACAATATGAGAAAAACAGTCTACATGAAGAAGAATGCAACAGCAGGATTGGAGTAGATTCATCAATAACCTGTGATATGCAGGTGATAAAACTGCAAAAAACAAACAAGACTTGAAACACTAACTGGACTGGTCAAAGCTATAGTCTTCAGTATAGCTGACACATCAACATAAAGATAACAAAAATCTTTACAACTGAGCAGTAGCCAATGTAAGTGTCAAAAAAGATTAACACTATCTAGGAAGATCTGTTGGCCTAGTGACAAGAAGCTGCACTACAACTCCAGAAGGCACGTAGTTCAAAGCCACCAGCAGGTCCATGGGAGAAAGATGAGCAATCTCCTCCCGTGCAATTACCTGCCTCTGAAAACAAGCTGGAGGGTCAGCTATGGATCGGTTCCAACTCCATGGTATAAAACAACAACAGGACTTCATTTTGGGTACTGGTGGCCTAGTGGCAAGAAGCTGCATTGTTCGAGGCCACCAGCTGCTCCACGGGAGAAGGATGAGCAATCTCCTCTATAAACATACAGGATCTCTTGTATAATCAATCTGCTGTATAAACATACATAACTGACTCTGAAAACCTGTCATAGGGTCAGCTATGGGTTGGCTCCAATATACAAAACAGCAACAAGACTTCATTTTACTGTAATCCAAAACCAACATTTAAAGACACTAGAATTAAGAAATCATATTATTTATTTCCTTGGGAAATAAACTGCCAAGGATCTCTTTAAAGTGCTAAAGAGCAACACCCCTCACCAAGAAATCCCACCTTATCAGCATTACTTGCTCCTCCCCAGCTAACCCCCGGACACCTTTGCTCAAGGCCCTAGGCTCAGCTGGGGAAACTGAGAGAAGAATTCAGCTGAGTCCCAGCCTGGGGAACTTCCATTGCATTGATGGAGGCCCTTGAGGTTGAGAGTAATTGGTTAAAGATCTTCCATAGTTAGTAGACGCTAGAAAATAAAATAAAGAGCAAGAATATAACTTTAAAAGCTAATGCACACCTGATTTAGTCCATGGTATTTTTAATTGTTCATATGGAAGTTGAACAATGAATAAAAACAACCAGAGAAGAATTAACACCCTTGAATTATGATGGTGGGGAAGAATATTAAATATATTGTGGATTGCCTGAAGAACAAACAAAGATTTCTTGGAAATCTTTCCAAGAAGTGCAGCCAGAGTGCTCCTTGGAAGCAAGGATGATGAATGATGCTTTGCTTCCCATGCTTTAGACAAGTCATCAGCAAGGGCTAGTCTTTGAAGAAGGACATCACGCTTGGAAAAGCTGAAGGTCAGTGTAGGATAGGAAAGCCCACAACAAGATGGACTGAAACAGGAGATCCAAGATGGCAGCGGAGGCAGAGACGGCGTGGTGAGCTGTAGGAGCAACGAACCACTTAAAGCAGGGCCATTATGGCCTTCCACAGACTTTGGCTTATTGATAATTGAACACTTAAACAGTTGATGACTGGCTCTCAGTGAAGATCAAAGCTCAACAACAGGAATTCAAGGATTCCCAAGGAGAAATGAGTGAGTCTCGTGGCTCCCACCCCCCCACCCCGCAGAGCCCTCGCCACACTGCACAGCCACTGCAGCTCCATGAGGCTTCCACAGCCAGAACAAACGGATTCCCTCACCCAGGAT
>NW_006400025.1:3129790-3150075 GCF_000299155.1 Elephantulus edwardii
ATCCAATTCCCAAATCAATAAGACAGTTGGTTTAATTACCATTGGAAAATGCTTGTCATTCCTCTGTAGTATCCAGTCCCCTCTGGACCCTCATCATTTCCTTCACCTGCTCCCCACACCGACCAAGCTGTGCAGCTCTGCAACTGCATCCTGGCCCACCCTCACCCTTCTGCCCCCAACTCTCACCTCCTTGTACCCCTAATATGTTTTTCCCAATAAGAAAAAAGAAGGAAGTATTTAATGTCATCATCGGTTTCTAATAAAGCAGTGATATGTGGTAATGAATATGCAGTGATAAAGGAGTATAGCAAAATATAGGAAAGCACAGGCTAGAGCTTCAGATGTACTCAATATGAATTAAAGCTTTATCACTTATTAAAAAAAAGATGGACTGAAACAGTAAGTACAACAGAGGTTGAGAAGATGGCACAGGATGGAGCAGGGTTCTGTTCTCTTGAACACGGACTTGTTAAAAGTCAGAGCCAATTTGGTAGCATCTAACAATAGCAACAAAGACTGTCAATGAATACATTATCTAGAGGAATCTTTGACTCTGCTGATGCTATCATCATCTGTGCTCGGTGGGGACATGACTGTCCTCTGCAGAGTGAACATATCCTGAGCACCTAGACTTTCCAGACCTTTCCTTTCACTTTACTTCAGTCAAGACTTGTGAGTATTCTGCCAAGTCAGTATACTCATTACAACTCAACTTCAAGTCAAGTCCCATTAAGTAGTTGCCACTAAAGTGAATTTCCCTTTTAGGAGTGGTTTTTAGTCAAGAGGATTCAATAACAGAGTAAACTTTTAAAAATAATAATAATTAAAAGAGGATTCTATGAGAAAACTAGGGCTCCAGTTTATACCACTCCCATGATTGTGTTCCATGTCTCCCCTGCTTTCACACAGCTCCAACCATAAAATAGAAATTGCCTTCACAAAATATTCCTTCATCATTCTTCTTCTGCTCAAATACCTTTTCTTTCAATTATACTTTACCTTGATAAATTACATGTGCCAGGCACCATATGAGCCAGTGGAAGTACAAAATACAGAGAAGGAAAAGTTCATCCTCAAATCTAGCTTTAGGTTGTTGCTATTAGGTGCTGTCCAGCCGACTATGACTCATAAGGACGCCCTGAACAACTGACTGGAACTTTGACCTGTCCTATCCCATCATCATCGTCTCCTCAAAACTCAAGCCTATAGTTGCAGTCACTGTGTTATTTCATCTCCTAGATGGTCTTCCTTTCCTTCACTGATCTTCAACATTTCCAAGCAGTGGCCCTGCTGACAACATGCCCCAAGCACATGGGATACATTCCACCATCCTTACCTCTAAGGAGTACTCTATTTGCACTTTGTCCAAGACATATTTTTTAATTTTGTCAATCCTTGGTATATTCCATACTCAATATCACAATTCAAAGGCATCTATTCTTCTTGAGTCTTCCTAATTTATTGTCCAACTTTCAGATGTATCTGATGCAATTGGAAGCACCATGGTTTGTATCAGTTTTGGAGTGGGCTAAGAAATGAGATATTTTTAAAAATCTTTAACCTCTCTTTAACAATTTGGAGAAGTCCATGATAGCATATTCCCCCAATACAACACATCTTTTTATTATTTGGTTGCTGTTACCGTGAATGCTTATTATATATTTTTAGTTATTGTTGTTGTTGTTGTTAGGTGTCGTCAAGTACACCCCATAGTGACCCTGTAAACAACAAATCTGAACCCTGTCCTGTCCTATACCATCCTCACATTTCCTGACACATGAGAGCCCGTTGCAGCAGTCACTGTGTCAATCCACCTGGTTGAGGGTCTTCCTCTCCTTTGCTGACCTAGCATTATGTTCTTCTCGAAGAAATAGCTTCTCCTAGCAACACGCTCAAAGTCTGTGAGGTGAAGCTTTTTCTCCAAAGAGTACTCTTGGTGCACATGTATAATTGAATCATTGACTACTTTAATCTTTTCTCCATCTAGCATGATGTTTCCTGTCTAGTGACAAGAATTTTTGTTTTCTTGATGTTAAGATGTAATCCGTTTTAAAGGCTATATAGTCTTTGATCTTCAGCAATAAGGGATCCACTTTCTACAAGCAAAATGGTGCAGCTTGTTGATAAGCCTTCCTTCAAACGTGATGCTACTTTATTCTTCATATAGTCCAGCTTCTCAAATGATTTGCACAGCATACAGTTTTAATAGATATGAAGATAGAACCCTGATGGACATTTTTGCCAATTTTAAACCATACAATGTTTTGTTGTTTTGTTCAGACAACTACTTTTTAATCAGTGTGTAGGTTTCCCATAAGCAAAATTAAATATTCTGTGATTCCTAATCTTAATGTTATCCATAATTTGTTATGATCCACACAGTGAAATGCCTTTGTATAGTTAATAAAACCAAGAGTATACATCTTTCTGGTATTTCCTACTTTCAGCCAAGGTCTATCCGACATCAGTAATGATATTCCTCATGCCACTGTCTCTTCTGAATCCAGCCTGAATTTCTGGCAGTTCCCTGTCAATGTACTGTTCCAGCCATTTTTTAAAATAATCTTCAGCAAAATTTTATTTATATTTGATAATAATTGTAGTGTTCAATAATTACCACATTCTGCTGAATCACCTTTTTTTAGGAATAGAAACAAATATGGAACTCTTACAATCAGTGTCAGGTAACTGTCATCCAAAAGACTTCGTATAGACTAGTGAGCACAGCCAGGACTCCACCTGTTTGTTGAAACACCTCAGTTGGTATTCTTGGGGCTTTATTTTTTATTTTATTTTATTTTATTTCTTTTTACCAATGCCTTCAGTGCAACTTGAACTTCTTTCTTTATTACCATTGCTTCTTAATCATATGCTACTTTCTGAAATGGTTCTGTCAACCAGTTCTTTTTAGTACAGTGACTCTGTATTCCTTCTGTCTTCTTTTGATGTTTCCCACACCATCCAATAATTAGCCCATAGAATCCTTCAGCATTGCAATTTGAGGCTTGAATTTGTTTTTCAGTTCCATCCCTCTCAGAAATCCTGAGCATGCGCTTTCCTTTTAGTTTTCTAATTCCAGTTACTTGTACATTTCCTTACAATATTATTTTTTTTTCTTCTTCTTCAGTTGCCCTGTGACATTATCTGTTTCTTTTATTCATTTTGGTTTAAGTTCTTGTGCAAGTTTCAGAGTCTGTTCTGACATTCGTTTTTGCTCATTGGCATAAAATAAAATATATGTCATGAGGACCTTATGTTTAACAGAACATGCAATTCACACAATATTTGGCTTTGTGTTTTGTGTGTATTTTTACTATCACTAATTTACTGGGAGTACCTTCTTCTGGCCCCCAGAATTCACCTTTCCCTTCCTCACAGAGCTCACTCTCAGAATCTTGTTCTTTTCTCTGCCTGCTCACAGACCACCCAGGTTTTCTTGGAATTTTTGCCTGCTCTGGAGATCTGTCTCCTGAGGGTCGTACTCTTTACTTTCTGCGTTTTAGAAAGCTAATGGAATGATCCAAATGGCTGGTGATATGTCTGTTTAGTCTTTGGATTGACATTGTCACATATTTACCAACAAATATTTAGTTTTTTCATAATATCTTAAGTCATAATCCTTAATTATAGCTTCCTTCAATAAGGTACATGCCTTGCTCTTTCAAGTGTTCCATAACAGAAGCATTTCACATCCTGGAAAGGTCTGGGAATTCACTGTTCTTGCCTAACCTCTAGGATCCTATAAATTGTTCTCTGCCCAGTTCCCTACTTTCTAGTGTGAGAGGGTCTTTGTCCAGGTCTCCACTCTTCAATAGTTAGACGACATTGTGTATATCAGTTAGCCATTCAAGCCTCACATTGCCTACCTATGAACTAGAGCTATATTGATGCTCACCTTGTCAACTGCGAAGGAGAATCATGTGAACGAATGCTTTTCAAAAGCTCTCTGTGGCATTAATGATTGCTGTTGGTTCAAGACTTCCTTCTCCAACTCAGAAGAACACCCATATATGGTAAATTGTGAGCTGTGACTAACCTCAGTCTGGGTTGCATGCCTGAAAATGAAGGCTTTGCTACCTGGCAGGGGGTAGGGAAAGAAAGAGCTGCTGCAAAGGCACAGAAAAGTCATAGTTATTAAAGAATTACCAAGCTCACTTTGCCCTCTCTTGCCTGAAACTACTATGTAGAGTATCTGATATAGAGTAGAAAACCAATAAACATTGAGTGAACGAGTCGATGGGTTTTAGAGTAGGCCCAGAATTAAACTCAGCCTTCCATGTTAAATACAGAGGGGGGGAAAAGAGACTTGAATCAAAATGTAGAAAGGATTTGAAACAGCTTAGTCACATGCTTGCTTGACACTAATTCCATAATCTCTCCAGGTGTAGACCCTGACACCAGCGCCCCCACCTCCACAGTGTTCCTGAGGAAAACAGGTAGTGTCAGCACTTGACCCTGTGGAGGTTCTGAAACGTCTATATCCTTGGTCCCAAAAACCAAGGAGCCGATCTTGCTCTGGATCAGCCCAGACAGATGAATAGTCGATTAACGGTATTCTAGATCCAGGGAAGACAGGCATGTGACTGAGAAGTTCCAAACCCCTTCTATATTTTGGCTCATGTCTCTTTCCTCATCTGTATTTCACATGGAAGGCTGAGTTTAATTCTGAGCCCACTCGAAAACCCACCCATTTATTCACTTAATGCTTATTGGTTTCCTTATCCATGTCAGATGCTATGCACAGCAATCCCAGCAGTCCTATAATGGCTATCGCCTGATCCAAGAAGTGGAAGGGGGACTTGCACAAAGAAAGGAACTGAACTAGTTCACAGAAGTTGAGTATGTGGATCTTTAGACTCCACAAGGGATTCTAGGGGTGAAGGGGCGAAAAATGGTAAGCAGTGATAAAGAAGCCCTCTCTCTGTCTCCTTTCTTTTCCTACATGAATTCACCCTATCCTATCAATAAAGGAGCACTCGTGGCTTAATAGCAAGGAGCTGCATTGCCAACCCAAAGAAGTGCAGTTCAAATGAACCAGCTGCTCCTCAGGAGAAAGATGGGGAATCTCCCATGTGATGTGCTGCCTCTGAAAACCCTGTAGAGGGTCATTACTAGTCAGTTACACCCCAGACTAACAGCATAAGTGGTGTCCAGAGACAGGGGAAGAGCTCTGGTCTGAGGACCAGTAAGTAGGCTGAGCAGTGAGCAGGCTGGTGGAAAGGACAGTTTATAGGAAAACTTTATTAACTGTTCAGGAAACTGGAACCATACAGTAGAGATGATTATGGCGTCAGAAGCAAAGACTTTAATCTGGGTTCCTACAGGCCCATGTCTTACCTTCTCCGTTAGAGCATGAGTCCCTTGGAAGGAAGGAGTCTAACCTCCTCAAACTGGCACTTTGTTTGCTTCTGGAGGAGGCAAAATGAGCCTGGGAACAAGATGATCTGAGGTTTAAGCCTAGGTCTGCCTCTCACTATCTGTATGACGTTGCCTGATTTTTCTAATAAATAGCAACATTGGCATTGAGTAAGTGCTCTGTGAATGCTGGCTTCTGCCTCTCCCTTAAACTATATTGCCCCTAAAAGTGAAGCTTTTTTTTTTTCTTTTGCTCACATTTAATTTTTATTTATTATGTTTTTTTTAATGCTGCACACAACAATATTTATTTCATTTATTTGTTTGCTGCTTGTATTTATTTTTTTTTACGTAAAGTGAGAGGGAACTTTTGTGGCCTTTTTTTTTTTAATTCTTTAACTATAGGCCGCCTTAAGCTTTCTAAATTGTATAATATTTAAGCAAGCTGAAAGGGAAAAGGGGTTTTTGCAAAAAATCACTCGGGGAAAGGAAAGGTTGCTTGGTTAATCATGCCCTACAGTGGGTGATTAACTGCTTGTAGAATTAAGTTTCATTTTTAATTAACTGTGCTTAAGGTTTTAATTATATCAGTGTTCCCTCTTTACAGCAGCTCATACTGACGAAGGTGCATGCGCTGAATGATGTCACGGCAGTCGTTGAACACGCGGCGAATGTTCTCGGTGTCCACAGCGCAAGCGAAGTGGGGGTAGCAGTAGTGGCGCCCATCTCCACTGGCGGTGCTGATTCTCAGAAATTCGTCGCGGATGAAGTACTTGGCCCGGGTCACACGGGGATCCTCGCCAGGCTCAGGAGTAGCATCCTCAGGAGTAGTGTAGCGAGCGAACTCTGGGAAGTAGTCCTCGATCTTGGACTTGCCAGCAAGGACCTTCTCGGCCAGCAGATCTTGCTTGTTGAGGAACAGAATCACAGAGATGGTGCGCAGCCATCTGTTGTTCCAGATGCTCTTGAAGAGGTTCAGAGCCTCCTGCAGACGGTTGGTCTGGTTGTCCTCGCGAATCACCATGTTGTAGCTGCTGCTGGCCACCACGAAGATGATGGCAGTCACATCATTGAAGCATTGGATCCACTTGCGGCGCTCATCGCGCTGGCCGCCCACATCGAACATGTGGAAGTTGACCTTGTCCACCTGGAACTTGGTCTCAAAGATTCCAGAAGTCAGGACACGGCAACGCAGCAGGTCCTGGTCGCTGGGCACATAGTCGGCCTGCTTGATGACATCGATTTTGTCCAGGAAGTACTGGGCACAGTCGATGAGCTGGTACTCATTGGCACGCTCGTAGCAGGCACGCACCCCTTCATCTTCCCAGAGCGCCTTGGCATGCTCGTAGAATTCAGGGGGGAAATCAAAGTCAGGCACGTTCATCACGCTCAGGATGTAGTCCACTCTGAACTGGTTCTCAGGGTTGGCCAGCTCCACAGGGGGAACCAGGTTGCTCATGGCGGCCACAATGGTTTCAATGGCCTCCTTCAGGTTGTTTTTGATGTCCTGCACTTTCGTTGCCTTCTCACCATCGCTGTTGCTCCTGGTAGCCTGCGCGTCCTCTTCGCCGCCCTCTCCATTAAACCCATTAACATGCAGGATCCTCATCTGCTTCACAATGGTGCTTTTACCAGATTCTCCAGCACCCAGCAGCAGCAGGCGGTGCGTGGCCCGGTAGACCTGCTTGTCCTTCTGCAGCTGCTTCTCGATCTTCTTGTTGGCCTCGCGCTGCGCCTTCTCCTCGTTGCGCTGGTCCTCCGTCTTGCTGTTGCCGAGACAGCCCATGGCCCGTGGCGGCGGGCCGAGGACGCCGGGCGCGGGCTCGGCTCTCCGGGCGGAGCTTTTAATCACCTTTTACTAGATACCACATTTTCAATGTAGCTTTTAATTCTTTCCTCGCAGGAAATGCATCCTCATGCTTTCTTTAAATAGTCAATACAACAATAGTTGAATACAACCCAGTGCCTGGGACAGGTCGTTATGGCGGCGGAATGGATTGTGGTGCTTAGTGACCAGAGATAGATTGCTGGCTCTGCCTTCCAGGCACCTTGTGGGTGACAACAGCTAACCTTTTAGCCAGCGGCCTAGGGATCATTTAATCCTTTGCATCACTTACGTGATCCAGACACCTGTTTCCTTCTGTTTTTTCAGGTATATTCAGATATTTCAGAAGGTCAGCCTCAAAGGTTACAGAGATGTAGGGACCCCAACTCCTGGCTTTCAGGGACCAATGGAGACTTAATCCCTGAAAGTGCTTCCCAGTAAATCTCTTCTACGTGAGCTGGGATTTGGAAAACTGAGGCGCCCCTCCTTCCGCTTCAGTTTCTGAGCCCTGCCTAGTTGCAGAGCAGAGAACGGAAACTCAAGCCCCCTCCCTCCCCCGCCCCTGGCTTCCCTCTCCCCGCAGCTCTGGTGCAGCCGCCGCTGTACGGGGTCGGGTGTGCAGGAGAGGTGCATGGAGACGCGCGCCCGGCTCAGTGGGCCGTTCCAGGACGTAGCTTGAGAACGCTCCGCTAACCTCCTGGCTTGTTCTGATACCCGCGCTGCATAAAAGGAAGGATCTCATGCAAATTAAGGCCAGTGTAGCGAGAGGGTAAACACTTAATTAAAGGAAGGCACCTGGAGACCCAGCGGTGGGAGGGGGGAACTAGAGCAAGTCTGCAACTCCCCAGAGGCAGGAGAGGAGGACGCCTTTTCTCCAGGTCTATTCTCTGCCACCTCTTTCCCTTTCCCCCTGTACTCCTCAGTCCCAGGGCTGTGTTAGAATAGAGGACTGGAGCCTAGGGGAGAAAGGGGTCTTTTGAAATGGCTCTGAGTGGGCTGTTGTTACTAACGGTCCTCTGGAGCTCAGAAAGGAGAGTGTTTGGTAGAAGTGACTGGTAAATGAGAAGATGGAGTGAGGTATTCAGGACAGCGAGCTTCATGGCCTTTCTGTTGCCCTGCCAGAAATCCAACGCAATAGTGAAGCCAAAGATAACATCTAAGGGACCTCTTTTAAAAATTTTCTTTTTCTGTAATCTTTATTCCTTGTCTAACCTTTTTAGATTGTGATTTTAACGAAAGTTCACAGAAAAGTTGGATTTTCATTCCTTCATTGTTGCACATTTTCCTCCTAAGGGAATTTTTTAGAGACAAAGCCTTTTTTATTTATCATTATCATCATCCTTAAGATATGCAAAGCCCTTAATGAGCACTGTACCATATCTTTGCATATGTTGTTCTTTTGTACGATGGATGGAGTCAAAACCAACCCATAGCTGACCATACAGTGGGTTTTCAGATGTAGTTAATCTCACTTGTCCATCTTTCTCCCATAGTGCAGCTTCTTGCCACGAGAGCATAGATTATTTTATTCTCACTCAACCACTGCCAGTAAGTTAATTCTAACTCACAGTGAGTGACTATGGGACAAAATAGAACTGCCCAATAGGGTTTCAGAGGCTGTGGATCTTTATGAAAACAGACGGTCACATCCTTCTTCTGAGCAGTGATTGTTGAGTTCAGACTGCCACGTTTTGAGTTTTAACGGTCATCAAACTGTTAAGTGCCATCGTGCTGCCTGCAACTCGTAGCAACCCTATGTGTAACAGCTCTGAATCCTGCTCTATCCTGTGCCAGCCTTATTGTCTCTGACACACCTACCATTATTACCGCAGACACTGAGTCAATTCATATCTGAGTCAATTCATATCATCCAAGGTCTTCCTCTCTTGTGCTGTCCCTCCAACCCCCTAAGCATAATGGCCCTCTCCAAGGACTGATCCCTCCTTGTAACATGCCCAAAGTACATCAGATGGAGCTTCAGAATCCTTGCCTCCAAGAAGCATCCTGATTTCACTCTCCCCTGGATGAACCTGTTTGTTCTCCTAGCAAGGAGTCCATGGTATATAGCCTTCTCCAGCACCACACTCAAAGGCATCAGTTTTCCTTCTATCATTCCTAGTCATTGTCCAGCTTTCAGATGCATAGCACATAATTGCGAAGACCATGGCCCAGGTCAGGTGTATCTTAGCCTCCAGACTGGCATCGTTCTTTTTCAGTACTCTGGAGAGGTCCCTGACAGCAGACTTTCATCTTGATTTCCTGGCTGCTGGTACCAAGAGTGCTGATTGTGAAGCCGAGCAAACTAAACTGTTAGCAATCTCAATCTCTTCATCTATCATGATGCTGCCATTCAAAGGAGTGGTGAAAATCTTTGTTTTCTTGATGCTGAACTTCAATCCATATTGAAGGCTGTAGTCCTTGACCTTCTGCAGCAAGCACTTCAAGTCCTCCTCAGTTCATAAAAATGTAGGCATTCTAATTATTTCTACCTCCCAGTTAAGGCAATTTGCCCTCCAAAATGATAAAATAACTTGTTAAGAGTCATCAGCACAAAAGTGGAAGACCCTGGATAAGATGCACAGCAAGTGGTAGGAAAGATCATGACCTGAATCAGATGCACCTCAGTCCTCAAACTGACATCATTACTCCTCAACAGTTTGGAGAGGTCTCTAACTGCAGACTTTCCCAGTGCAATACGACTCCTGACTGCTGGCACCAAGAATGTTAATTATAGATCCAAGTAAGACAAAGTTGTTGAAAGTTTCCATCTTTTCTCCATCTCTCCTACTATTACCTATCTGTCCAGTGGTAAGAATCTTTGTTTTCTTGACATTGAGATGCAGTCCCTACTGAAGGCTGTGTATTCTTTGATCTTCTGCCGCAAATGCTTCAAGTCCTCTTCACTTTAAGCAAGCAAGGTTGTGTCATTTTCATAATGCAGATTATTGATTAGTTTCCCTCTGACCCTGATGCCACACACCTATCCATAGAGTTCAGCTTCTTGAATAGAAATGGAGAGAGAATACAACCCTGACACACTTTTGACTTACACAGTTGATGCTCACAGAGTGGGTGCTCAATAATGGCAATACTTCTTCTCACTTACTAATTGTATGTGAAAGGAATTTGCCTAGAAATGTCATTCCAAGGTAATTTGGTAAGTGCCTTCATATGGCAGGGTTATATACGTGGGGCTAGAGGATGACCCTGGTTGAAATAAAGACATGGGAAGTAACTCTCTGGGTTCAGAAAACCAGGTTTGTGGGCAAGGATTTCCCAGGTGCCAGAGCCCTATCCTTCAGTATGTCTTCAAGAGAAGAGGTAGGGTGGCAGGCAAACATTGTTTGCTGTCTCTTCTTTTCTATCTGTCTTTGTGAAACTAGTATATTGAGTATTCAGGACAAAGCACAGCTGAGGCCTCTGAATCCACAACAGGATCTATGAAGAAAGATTCCAACCAGGAGTGAAATCCACAACAGGTTCTATGAAGGAAGATTTCCACCAGGAGCGAAGAATAACTTAATGACAATTTCTTCACCCAGGTGTGCCAGGGGAAAAAACGCCTTTGAGCTTCCAAAACATCAAGGTTAGTAATCAACAATCTTCACCACCTAAAGTAAATGTTGTAGGACAATGGTTTATGCCAAAGTGCCATCACGAATCAACAGCAGTGGCCTTGCCACCACACCTTGTGTGGCCTGTTACCAGCATGGGCTTGTTTCTTGCTTCAACCATCTGCTTCTGCTGGAAACTTAGGCATGCCTAGAGTAAGTAGAGCCTTACAGAATCGACCCCTTCCTCTCCCTGGGCTGCTGGAACAACAGCTACTCACTGTGCAGGAACCTCATAAAGCAAGGCCCCAGAAAAGTCTGGAAGTGGTGAAATGGGGTGTGACTTGGCAAGAAAGCCTATGTGTTTGGCACAAAGACCTGGTTATGTGGGTTGTTCCAACCCAGCAGATCTCAAGTGGTCACTTATGCCCTGAGCAGTAGGGACTGTGACCCAGCGATCTGGTGGGGTTCTCAGAGACAAAACTCAGTGCCAGTTGAGGAGGGTCCTCCAGCTACGTCTGACTGCCCCCGGAAGGCCATTCCCTGCACCCTTCCCCACTCCTGCCCCAGGTATGAGGCCTGACTGGGGGCAAGAACTCAGGCCAATTCCTAGTCAGGACCTTGGGGGGGAAAAAGAAAAAAAGGCAAACAACAACCCCAGATACAAAAGTCAGAGTTTCTACCTGTATGGCTTACTGCCAAGAACCAATGAGGGCCAGGCAAGGCTGAGACTTAACATGTCAACAAGTGTTGGCCTCGCTAACTTAACTGCTATGTGGCCAGAGTCTAGAACCATACCATCAAAATAAGCTTGTTCCATTACCTCTTCTACTTACATTCACTCCTCCAACACTCAGGCAAACACAGATGTTTATAGTGAGTTTTTCCTGTGTTCTAGGCAACTTTCTAGGATATGGAAGTGAACAGAAAATCTGCCCTCTTAAAATTTGCCAACTACTGGGGAGAAGTAACTAACAAACAGATAAAGAAAATACACAATATGACAAAAGATATAAAACAAAAAAGCAGAGTTAGTAGGGAGATCTTCAGGGTCAACTGAGAAGGTAACATCTCTCCTAAGACTTAGAGATGAGGTAGTGAGCATGAGTCTAACTGGGGAAAGAACAGCAATATATATAGTGGCACTATTGAAGCACCAAAGAGTACACAGCTATTGAAAACTCCATGAAGTGCAATTCTACACTTAAAATGGTGATTAATAAAACATAATGCATGAGAATGAGTGTATGAAATACAGTGTTAATGAAGAATAGTATAAAACACAAACTTTGTAAGCAAACCAATAAAAAATAAGAGACAAATTTTAGTTGATAGGAAAAACTTAACCCAAACAAACATGTGATTTCACCATGAGTTAGAATTGACTCAATGGCCAACTGAGTCAAAGCATAGTGATAGGGAGCAGAATAAAAGAGGTTGGATATAAAAGGAAATGAAGGAGAGGGATTGGTGGTGTGAAACACGGCATGTATGTGCTGGTACAAAACTGTGAGGCCATTGTCAGAATGTTGTCACTTGTACTGAGTGAGTAGTATAACAATGAATAAGCCTTGGAATTGCTCACAATCTTCTGCCTGGCACGCAGTAGAGAGGGTAAATAGACATAGAAATACGTAGCAATGCACACATACACTCACAAATATGTTAAATGGGATAATAAGCATGATAGCGTTTCCTATGAAGTGTTACAGCTATTTAAAGTGTTAGAACTATTTCTGAAGGGCTTTAATGAACACTGGTTCATGAGAAGCAATAGGAAGATGTCTTTAGGCATTCTTTTATTTTTACTAAAAATGATAAAACACAGGTGTTGAACACAAAGGCATGATGCTAGAAAAGATACCTCTGCACTTTCATTTGAGAGTCAGTTCTTTCCTCCTCCCACATACTCCATCTATACAGAGATAGAAAATCTGAGTAAGCTCATCAAGATTCCACAGCCATGACTCCCAGCCTGGGACCTACTCTCTTAACACTCATTAATGTCTTTCTTTTTACCACTTCACAGAGAGCATGGAGCCCCTGTGTTGTGCAAGCAGTCAAAGTACACATCTACTAAGCAAAATGTTGATGATTCAAATCCCTCTAGAGACATCTCAGAAGAAAGGCCAGTCTACTTCCAGATAATCATCTATCAAAAACTCTAGAAGTGCAGTTCTACTTTGCTACACACGAGATCTCCCAAAGTCAGATTTGACTGCAACAACCAATACCTAGATGACAGAACCCCCTTATATAATGTTCTACCTCTCCTTCATCCAGATATGGCTCAGCTAAAGGCATGTTATGCTCTCAGTTCTCAGCAGGGGATAGGATTTGAAATCTAAGATCCTGGATAACTTAAAGCCTAAGCCTCCCTTCCCATTCTATCAGCTCCTCTACAGCAGCCTGAATCCTATATCAGCATCTCCTCACTCTCATGTCAGACTTGAGTGATATCAGACAGAAACTTCCCCTTAGCCATTGGAAGATGACCCATGAAAGACCCATTCCCTCTTTTGAAGAGTTGTTGTCTGGTGCCATCAATGCTATATCAGCTCTTAGTGGCCTTATGTACAACAGATCAAAACTCTGCCCTACCTTGCACCATCCTTACAATCTATGCTCGAACCCATTGTTACAGTCATTGTGTCAATCCATCTTATTGAGAATTTGTTCTCTGGTCCTCTACTTGTCCAAGCATTATGCTCCCTTCGAAGGACTGGGCCCTGTAGATAACATGTCCAAAGTATGTAAGATTAAACTTCAAGAACTTTGCCTCTAAAGAGCCTCCTAACCATACTTCTTTCAAGATAAATTTTTTTGTTCTATTGGAAATCCAGTTTTTCAGCTGTGTAGATGCAGATTCACTGCTGCTATGTAGATCAAAACAAATATTTTATAACTTTGAGAAAAATGGGGGTTCAGAACACTCACTTGTCCTCACTGCAAACTACACATAGACCAAGAAGCAGCTGTCCAAAAAGAATGAAGGACCACTGCATGATTAAAATTGGGTGTATGTCAGGGCTATATATTTCTTCATATCTATTCAGTCTGTGTGCTGAGTGAGCAACTCATTCAAGAATCTGTCATGAAAAAGAATGTGACAATGAAGTTAGCGAGGAAGAAGAATATGGTCTCAGAATAGGGGAAAATACCTCAACAATCTGTGTTATGCAGATGACAAAATCTTGCTTGCAGAAAGCAAAGAGACCTGAAGCACTTGCTTGTGAAGATCAATATGGATTACATCTCAACATCAAGAAGACAAAAATCTTCACCACTGGGCTACTAAGCAACATCCTGATAAAGGGAGAAAAGATTGAAAATTGGCAACAATTTCCTTTTACTTGGATGCGCAGTCAACACCCATAGTTACAGCAATCAAGAAATCAAAAGGCATGTTGCATCAGAGAAAATCTGCTGTCAAGAAGCTCTTCAAAGAGCTAAAGAATAAGGATGTCTGTTTAAAGACTAAAATGTAATTAACCCAAATCATGATACTTTCAATTGCTTCTTATATGAAAGTGAGACAATGAATAAGGATGGTAGAAGAATAGATTCCGCTGAATTGTGATGTTGGAGAAGAGTATTGACTATTCCATGGACTACCAAAAGAACAAACAGATGGAGAAGACACTTAACAAGATCGATGCACACAATGACTACAACAATGGGCATATCAGAGATTGCTAGGGCAGTGCAAGAAGGAACAAGGTTCAGATCTGTCGTTTTAAGGTTGCTATGACTCAGTGACTGGGGTAATGGGGGCAGGTATGTCAGAGACAATTAAATTGGCTCAAGATAGAGCAAGGTTCAGAACTGTTTTACATAGGGTTGTTATGAGTTGGAGGCGACTCGGTGACACATAACAATACAACATGAGTCATAACTGACCTGACAGTACTGGTACCCAAGAAAAAAAATCTTTAAATATTCCTAGCTTAATGAAATGCACAGGGGGCTCCAATGTCTTAGTGGTAAGGAAATATGCTATTAATCCAAAGGTTGTTATTAGGTGCCATCAAATTAAATACAACCCATAATGACCCTATGAAAAACAGGTCTGAACCCTGTCCTATCCTGTGCCATCACAATCTCCAACACCCTCAAACTCATTGCTATAGTCACTATGTCAGTCCTCCTGGTTGAAGGTTTTCCACTCGTTCACCTAGCTCCACCTCTCCAAGCATGATAGCTCTTTCTAAGAAATAGCCTTTCCTAGCAACCTGCTTAAAGTATGTAAGACAAAGCTTTATCATCTTTACCTCCAAGGAGCAATTTAGCTGCATCTTCTCCAAGACATATTGTTTATTCTTTTGGTAGTCTGTGGAATATTCAGTACTATTCTCCAATACCAGAACTCAAAGACATCAATTCTTCTTCTGTCATCCTATTCATTGTCCAGCTATCAGATGTATAAGAAGTGATTGAAAAGACCATGGCCTGAATCATCTCACTTTGGGCCTCAAACTGGCATCATCACTTTGAACCCACCGGCTGCTTCACTGGGGGGAAAAAATGGTCAATCTCCTCCCGTGAGATTCACTGCCCCTGAAAATCTACTGGTTAGTCTCCTATGAGTCATTTCAGACTCAGTGTCACTCAGTAATGACAATGGAATACACAGGAATCAAATTTACTACTCTGTTGAAAGAAAGAGTGGAGAAGCTCAGTGTCAGCAATCAAAACAAGGCGGAGGGCCAGCTATGAAACAAACCATCAATTATTCATATGTATTTTCAAATTGAAACTGAAGGAAGTGAAAACAGTTCATAAGAGGCAAAACTGTCTCAAAACTAGATTTGGTGGAATGAATCATAACTACCCAAACCAGACAAGTTGTGAGATGACATTACATATGAAGAAAGCAAAAGGTCCTTAAAAGGAAGGAAAGAATGAAAAGGCCAAAATGAATGCCTAGTGAGATTCTCTCTGAAACTTGCTTTGAATGCAGAAAAGTTAAATAAAAGGAAAAAATTACTAAATAAGAGAGCTGAATAGAAGATTTTTAAATGTAGCTCAAAAATAAAAATACTATAGTAAAATGTACAAAGAGCTGCACCTCAAAACCAAAGGCACATGGTTCAAATTCACCAGCGGCGATTGTATCCTCCCATGCAATTAACGGGTTCTGAAAAATCTGCTGGAGGGTCAGCTGTGAGTCAGTTTTGACTCAATGGCACATAACAACAGATAACTTAGACTAAGAAAAGAGAAGCATGGTTTTAAAAGAAAGGTGTCTGTCAGGACTGTACAACTTCTCCAAACCTATTCAATTTGTACACTAAACAAATAATTCGAAGAGCCATACTCTATAAAGACATCAGGATTGGAGGAAAATTCATAAACAACATGGATTATACAGATGGCACAACCTCATTTGCTGGAAAGCAAAAAGGATGCAAAGCACTTGCTGAAAAAGATTTAAAAAAAAAACCCAAACAACACCTTAAAGCATTCAATATGGATTACACTTCAACATTAAGAAATAAATATTCCCAACTGGACCGATACACAACACAACGGAGAAAAAAATGAGCTTGTCAAAGGATCCACTTTTATTTGGATCTACAACCAATATTTATGGAAGCAACTATTGATAAATCAAAAGACATATTGCATTGGGCAAATCAGCTACTGAGGAACTCCCTTTAAAGTTCTAAATAGTAAGAATGTCAGTTTAAAGATTAAGAAGTGTCTGACACAAAGAAAAACTACTGACTGGAGACAAAACATTTGGCAATACCCTTTCAGACAAGGTTCTCATATCAGAAGTTTACAGAATCTTTCAGGGCCTTCACAAGAAAAAGACTGATAACACAAATACAAAATGGGCAAAAGACATGGAAAGACTTTTCACAGAGGAAACTGTTCAGATGGCAAACAGACACATGAAGAAATATTCAAAATCACTAATAATAAGAGAGATGTAAATAAGAACCATAATGAGATACCATCTCAACCAAGTAGCAGTGGCAAAAGTTTAACAGAACAGCATACTTTATTTATTACTATAAATGATGTAGAGTATGTGGGGAGGTAGAAACTCTCATACACTAGTGATGAGATTTTAAAATGATACAATAACTCTGGAAGGCAGTTTGAAATTCTGTATGATCCAGCTATTCCACTATATGGAATATACCTCAAGAAAATTGGAACTGAGGCACAAAGAGAGATTTGTGCACCAATGTTTATAACAATGTTAGTCACCATCACAAGAACGTGAAATTAGCCCAGATGTCCAACCACAATCCAATGGATTGAGAAATCATGGTACATTCACATGATGGAATACTAAGCAGCACACAGGAGCAATGATTTTGAAAATCATTATGTAACTTGCAAGGGACTGGAGAGCATTATGCTAAGTGAACTAACTCAGTCCAAGAAGAACAAATACTAAATCAAACCATTTTCGTAGAGATAGGAAGATAACTAGTATGTGTATGAGGATCCAAGGGTGGAGGTGGAGGAGGGGCAGGGGAGTAATTATAGTGTTGATAAATGTGATGGGTGGAGGGAAAGATGGGTAAAGGAAATTGGAAAGATCCAGTATGAAAAACAATGTATATGAACTTTGTAAGTAAACCAGTATAAAATAAAAATTGTATTTTTATTTTTTGGCTGAATACAGTGTACTTTATTCAGAAGTTTACAGAATCTTTCAGGGCGGTGGAGGGACGGCGCAGGAGAGGAAGGCCCTCTATGAGGTGGATTGATTCCGTGACTGGGATAATTGGGATGGGAGTGTCAGAGACAGTGCGATTGGCACAGGGCAGAGCGGAGTTTAGGGCTGTTGTACATAGGGTCGCTATAAGTTGCAGGCGACTCGACGGCATATAACAACAACAACAGTGTACTTTATTCATGGTACATGACAAGATAGGCTCTCCAAGCCCTGCCCCTTTCTCAGGGGGATTTGATGGAAACTTGTGTCGACGATGTGAGATTCTCAGTGTGTGGGAGGATCAAGTTGAGGCAAGGACTCCCCAGCAGCTGAGGGTCTTTCTCTCTCTATTGTAGCGCTATTGCTGGGACTGGTGATCCAAGGGGCTCTTATTCTTTGGAGGCCATGTGACCCATCAGGTCAACAACCCAGTTGCTGTAGCCAAATTCATTGTCATACCAGGAAATGAGTTTAACAAAGTGGTTGTTCAGAGCAATGCCAGCCCCAGCATCAAAGGTGGAAGAGTGGGTGTCACTATTAAAGTCACAGGAGACAACCTGGTATTCAGTGTATTCCAGGATGCCCTTGAGGGGCCCTTCTGATGCCTGCTTTACTACTTTCTTGATGTCATCATATTTGGCAGCTTCCTCCAGACAGCAGGTCAGATCCACAACTGACACATTGGGGAGTTGGGGGTGTGGAGGACATGGAAAGTCATGCTGGTAAGTTTCCCATTCAGTTCAGGGATGACCTTGCCCATGGCCTTGGCAGCTCCAGTAGATGCACGGTTGATATTCTAGGCAGCTCCATGGCCACCATGCCACAGCTTTCCAGAGGGGCCATCCACAGTCTTCTGGGTGGCAGTGATGGCATGGACTGTGGTCATGAATCCCTCTACAATGCCAAAGTTGTCATAGACAACTTTGGCCAGAGGAGACAAGCAGTTGGTGGTGCAGGAGGCATTGCTGACAATCTTGAGAGAGTTGTCATACTTTTCAAGGTTCACGCCCATCACAACCATGGGGACATCAGCAGAAGGAGCAGAGATGATTACCCGTTTGACACCACCCTTCAAGTGAGCCCCAGCCTTCCCCAAGGTTGTGAAGACACCAGTGGACTCCACAACATACTCAGCACCAGCATCACCCCACTTGATGTTGGCGGGATCTCGCTCCTGGAAGATAGTGATGGCTTTCCCATTGATGACCAGTTTTCCATTCTCAGCCTTGACAGTGCCGTTGAACTTGCCATAGGTGGAATCATATTGGAACATATAGACCATGTAGTTGAGGTCAATGAAGGGATAATTGATGGCGACAACATCCACTTTGTCAGAGCTAAAAGCAGCCCTGGTGACCAGGCACCCAATGTGGTCAAATCCGTTTACTCCGGCCTTCACCATCATGTCTCAGGATGCGGATGAGGCTGCATGAAAAGAGAGGGCAATCTGGATTGAGGAAGAGCAGAGAGCCAAAATTTTATTTTTTATATAAAAAATACGTGTCTGACATAAGCCACAATTTTTCAGTTGCTTTATATGCTTATGAAAGATGGATAATGAGTAATTGTCCAAAGAAGAATTAATAGCTTTTAATTGAGGTGGATATATAATATACTATGGATTGTCAAGGGGTAATAAATATATCTTAGAAAAGCTCCTTAGAGGAAAGAAAAAAGGAACTTTATCTTATATACTTTGGGCATGATATCAGGAATATGCCCTTGGACATTTTTTTTAAAGGACATCATATTTGAAAAGGTTGAGAGTCAGAGAAAGAAAGGAAGAGCTTCAACGTGATGAAAGGATTGTGATGATTGTGTAAGATTAGACAAGTCTTGAGTCTATTGTATATAGGCTTGCTATGAATTAGAGTTGGATTTACAGCAATTAACAACAACAATATGTGTATATATACCAAGCCATGTGGGCCTTGGGATTGCATCACAAGTACTTACCACTAAGCCACCAGAGTGCCATATATACATATGTATAAACTCGTATGTACCAACAGCACATAACAATAACAATATACATGTGTACATGTGCAATATGCTCAACAAGTTGTGCCAAGAAATCTGGAGGACAACTACTTGGCCAAATGACTGGAGGAGACCATATTTATTCCCATTCCCAACAGAGTGTGTATCGAACAATATTACTAATATCATACACTAGCAAATCCTGCTAAAGAGTATCCACTAAGACTTGAACAATACTTTGACAGAGAACTACCAGAAATACAAGCTGGGTTTAAAAGAGGTTGTGACACTAGAGACATTATTGCCAATGTCAGATAGATCTTGACAGAAAGCAGAGAGTACTAGAAGAATGTCTATCTGTGTTTCATTGACTATGCAAAGGCATTTGACTGTATGGATAACAGCAAATTTTGGCTAACCTTGAGGAAAATGGGAATCTCAAAACACCTGATTGTGCTTGTGCAAAACTTATACTTGGACCAGGAAACAGTCCTCAGAACAGAGCAAGGAAATGCTGCATGGACCAAAATCAGGAAAAGAGTTTATCAGGGATGCATCCTGTTCCCATAAATGTTCAATCTGTATGCAAACAGATGAAAAGGTGAGGAAAAATGGAGCTGCTTTCACTGTTAAGAAAGCCATTGCTAGATCCATCTTAAAGTACAATATTGTGAGTGAAAGGGTAATATCCATATGCTTACAAGGAAGTCCAGTGAATACCACTGTTGTTGTTATGTGCTGTCGAGTCATTTGCGACTCATAGCGACCCTATGCACAACAGCCCTAAACCCTGCTCTGTCCTGCGCCAACCGCACTGCCTCTGACACACCCATCCCGATTAGCCCAGTCACCGAATCAATCCATCTCATAGAGTGTCTTCCCCTCCTGCGCTGTCCCT
>NW_006400025.1:3154300-3156081 GCF_000299155.1 Elephantulus edwardii
TGCCAGGGATGTGTCCTATCTCCATACCTTTTCAACCTGTATGCAGAACAGATTATCCAGGAGGCTGGGCTCTTTGAGGAAGAATGTGGGGTCAAGATTGGTGGAAGATCTATAAACAATCTGTGATGTGCTGATGACAAAACCCTGCTTGGTGAAACTGAGGAGGACCTGAAGCACTTGCTGCAGAGGATCAAGGACTGCAGCCTCCAATATGGATTGAGGCTCAATGTCAAGAAGACAAAGATTCTCACCACTGGACCAATTGGCAGCATCAGAATGGATGGTGAAGAGATTGAGATTGTTCACAGCTTTAGTTTGCTAGGCTCCACAGTCAACACTCTTGGCACCAACAGCCAGAAAAGTAAAAGACGTATTGCAATGGGCAAGTCTGCTGTTAGGGACTTCTCCAAAGTACTCAAAAGCATTGATGTCTCTTTGGAGACTAAGGTGCGTCTGATACAGGCCATGGTCTTTGCTATCACTTGTTATGCATCAGAGAGTTGGACAGTGACTAAAGAGGATAGAAGGAGAATTGATGCCTTTGAGCTGTGATGCTGGAGAAGAGTATTGAGGATATCATGGACTGCTAGGAAAACAAACAGATTCATCCTGAAAAGGGTCAAAATTGGTGGCTCCTTGGAAGCAAGGATTCTGAGCCTCCATTTAATATACTTTGAACATGTTGCAAGGAGGGACCGGTCCTTGAGAGGGACATCATGGTTGGTAGGGTGGAGGGACAGCACAGGAGGGGACGGCTCTCTATGAGGTGGATTGATTCAATGACTGCGGTAATCGAGATGGGTGTATTGGAGACGGTGCGATTGGCACAGGACAGAGCAGAGTTTAGGGCTTTTTCATACAGTCACTATGTGTCGCAAGTGACTTGACGGCACATAACAACAACAACAACAACATGTGAACAGATCATTCAGGAAGCAGGGCATGAGGAGGAATGTGGCATCAAGATTGGAGGAAAACTCATCAATAATCTACGTTATACAGATGGCACAACCTTGCTTGCTGTAACTGAAGAAGACCTGAAGTGCTTACTGCAGAAGGTCAAAGATTGTAGTCTTCAATGTGGATTGAAGCTCAACATCAAGGAGACAAAATTCTCACCACTGTACCAATTGGCAGCACCATGATAAATGGAGAATAGATTGAGGTTGTTAACAGTTACAGCTTGCTCAACTCCATAACTAACACTCTTAATACCAGCAGACAGGAAGTCAAAAGACGAATTGCATTGGGGAAAATCTGCTATCATGGACCTCTCCAGAGTGCTGAAAAGTAACAATGTCAGTCTCGAGACTGAATTGTACCTAATCCAGGCCATGGTCTTTGCAATTATTTTTCTTCAGAGTGCTGTTCAATGACTAAGGATGACACGAAGAAGAATAGAGCCCTTCTAATTGTGGTACAGGGAAGGAGTCTTGAACATGGACTGCCAAGAAAACACATACGTCTAGCTTTGTGAGAGTTCTGCCTCGCATATTTTGGGCATATAGCCAGGAGAGATCAGTCCTTAGATAAGGACATCATGCTCAGAAGGGTAGAGGGACAGTGCAGGAGAGGAAGACCCAGAATGAGATGGATTTGATACAGTATCTGGGGCAAAGGGATTGGTTTGTCAGAATTAGTGAGACTGGCTCAGGACAGGGAATGGTTCAGAGCTGCTGTACATATTATATGTTCTCTGTGGGTCACAGGCAACTCAACAGCACATAACCATAACAATACATGTACATATACATATATAACACATATTATAACTATATATA
>NW_006400025.1:3156207-3203554 GCF_000299155.1 Elephantulus edwardii
AATATACATTATGCTGTTATTAGGTGTTGTCAAGTCAACTGTTTCTCAGTGACCCTATGAACAACAGATCTGAACTTTGGCCTATTCTGCTCCAATCTCACAATCTCCACCATGTTCAAGCCCATTGTTGTCATCACTATGCCAGCCCATTTCATTGAGGATTTTCCTTTCTTTGATGAGTCTACACTATATGATGCCTTTTCAAAGCACTGGCTCCTCTCAACTACATGCCCAAAGTATGTGAGACAAAGTTTCACCATCCTTGCTTTTAAGCTGCACTCTGGTTGCACTTCATCAAAATAAATTTGTTGGTTCTTTTGACAGTACACGAGATAGTCAAAACTCTTCAATATCACTACTCACAGCCACCAATTCTTATATTTGTCACTGTTGCTTCAAATTATAAATTTTTCCATTTCATTACAATTTACAAATAATTTTTAAGATATCCATTGATTTTGTCATTATTGTTAGATGCCATCACGTCAATCATGACTCAGCGACATGTGAACAACAGATCTGAACCCTTTCCTGTCCTGCTCCATCCTCACAATCTCCAACCCTTCAAGCTCATTGAAGCAGTCACTGTGTCAGTCCATCTTGTTGGGAATCTCCCTTTCCTTTGCCATCTCTCCACCTTCACAAGCATGATGACCATCTTCAACGAATAGCCTCTCCTACTCCAAGGATCACTCTGGCTTCAACATTCTCCAAAACATATTTGTTTGTTCTTCTGACAGTTCATGGGATATTTAGTACTCTTCTCCAAAAACACAATTAAAAGATATAAATTCTGTCATCCTTAGTCATCGTCCAGCTCTCGGATGCATAACAAGTGACTGAAAAGACCATGGCCTGAATTAGGTGCACCTTAGCCCTCAAACTGACATCATTGCTCCTCAATAATTTGAAAGATCCCTTAATACAGATTTTCCCAGTGCAATATGTCCCCTGATCTCCTCACTGCTAGTACCAAGTATGTTAATTGTGGATCCAGGTAACATGAAGTCATTGACAGTCTTAATCTTTCTCCATCTACTGTGATGTTGCTTATTGGTTCAGTATTGAGAATTTTGTTTTCTTGACCTTGAGATGCAATCCATATTAAAAGCTGCAGTCTTTGATCTTCTGCAACAAGTGCTTCAAGTCTTCCTCATTTTCAGAAATCAAGTTTATATCACATGCATAATGAAAGTTATTGATGAGTTTTTCTCTAATCCTGATGCCACATGTTCTTTCATAGAGCCCAGCTTCTTAAATAATCTTCTCAGCATACAGATAAAATGTTGATATCATATATATAATATTGTATATTATATGTTGTTGTTGTTGTTGTTGTTATGTGCCATCGAGTCTCTTGTGACTCATAGCAATCCTTTGTATAAGAGCGCTAAACACTGTTCTATCCTGTGCCAACTTCACCGTCTCAAACACACTCATTCCCACCACCCCAATCACAGAATCAATCCATCTCATCGAGGGTCTTCCCCTCCTGCACCATCCCTCCACTCTCCCAAACACGACATCCCTCGCCAAGGACCAGCCCCTCCTTGCAACATGCCCGAAGTATGTCAGACAAACCTTCAGAATCCTTGATTCCAAGGAGCAATCCGGCTTCCCCTTCTCCAGTGCAAACCTGTTTGATCTCCTAGCAGTCCATGATATATTCAATAATCTTCTCCAGCACTACAGCTCAAAGACATGAATTCTCTTTCTATAATCCCTAGTCACTGTCCAACTCTCCGATGCATAGCATGTAATTGCAAAGACTATAGCCTGGATCAGATGCACTTAGTCTCAAACCTAACGTCGTTGCTCTTCGGTACTCTTCAAAGGTCCCTGACAGCTGACTTTCTCATTGTAATTTGTCTCTTGATGTCCTGGCTGCTGTTACCAAGACTGTTGACTGTGGAACCAAGTAAACTAAAACTATTAACTATCTCAAGCTCTTGACCATCTATACTGATGCTGCCAATTAGCCCAGTGGTGAGAATCTTTGTTTTCTTGATGTTGAGCTTCAATCCATATAGGAAGTTGCAGTCCTTGACCTTCTACAGCAAGCGCTTCAGATCCTCCTTAGTTTCAGCAAGCAGGGCGTGTCAACCTCATAACGCAGGTTGATGATTCTCCCACCAATCTTAATGCCACATCCCTCCTCGTACAGCCCAGTGTCTCAGATGATCTGTTCTGCATACAGATTGAAAAGATATGGAGACAGAATACATCCCTGACGAACATCCTTCTTGATTTTGAACCATGTAGTGTCTCCTTGCTCTGTTCTGACAACTGCCTCCTGGTCCAATTATAGGTTTCACATAAGCACAATCAAATGTTTTAGGATTCACATTCTTCTCAGATTCAGCCATAGCTTGTTGTGATCCACACAGTCAAAAGCCTTTGCATAGTCAATGAAGCACAGATACACATTTTTCTGGTATTCTCTGTTTTCTGCCAAGATCCATCTAACATTCACAATAATATCCCTAGTACCACGATCTCTTCTAAATCCAGCCTGCACATCTAACAGTTCTCTGTTGACATATTCCTCCAAAAGCTTTTGGATAATTTTCAGCACAATCTTGCTTGCATGTAATACTATTAATGGTTTTTTTCGATAATTTCCACACTCTGTTGGGTCACCTTTCTTTGGAATAGGAACAAATACCAATCTTTTCCAGTCAGTCGGCCAGCTGGCTGTTCTCCATATTTCTTGGCACAACTTAGTGAGCACATCCAGGGCAGCGTCTGTTTGTTGAAATAAATCAAATTGGTATGCTGTCAACTCCTGGAGCCTTGTTTTTTGCCAATTCCTTCAGAGCAACTTTAACTTCCTCCTTCATCACCATAGGCTGTTGCTCATATGTTATTTTATGAAAGCCTTCTGCGTCAGTCAATTCCTTCTGATACAGTGACTTTTTTTATCCTTCCATCTTCTTTTGATACTTCCTGAATCATTTAACATTCTACCCAAGTATCCTTAAGTATTGCCACCTATGGCTTGAATTTGTTTTTCACCTCCTTCAGCTTAAGAAAAGCTGAGCGAGTTCGGCCCTTTTAATTTTCTGACTCCAGCTCTCCACACATTTCATTATAGTGGCGCTCTAATGCAATACTAAGAGTCTCATCTGACATCCATCTTGGTCTTTTCTTCTTCTTCAGCCTTTGTAATGATCATTTGCATTCTTCATGGATGATTTCCTTGATATCCTCCCAGAGCTCATTGGGTCTATGTTCATTGGTGCTCAAGGCCTCAAACCTGTTCCTAAGATGGTTTTGAAATTCGAGTGGGATATACTTAAGGTCAAGTTTTGGTTCCCGTGGACTTGATTTAATTTTCCTCAACTTCAGCTTGAACTTGTATATGAGTAGTTGATGGTCTGTCCCACAATCAGCACCCAGCCTTGTTTTCACTGCTATATTGAGCTTCTCCAGTGAGTCTTTCCACAAATGTAATGGATTTGATTCCTATGCATGCCATCAGGTGAGATCCATGTGTATAGCCTGTGTTTATGTTTCTTATAAAAGGTATTTGCAATGGGTAAAATCATTGAATGTGCAGAACTCTATCATTCTATTTCCAGCCTCATTTCTCTCACCAAGCCCGTGTTTTCCAGCTACTGATCCTTCTTCCCTGCTCCCAACTTTTGCATTCCAGTTGCTCATTATAATCAGTGCATCTTGATTGCATGTTTGATCAATTTCTGACTGCAAAAGTTGGTAGAAGTTTTCCATTTCCTCCTCTTTGGCTCTAGTTATCTATTTGTACAGCCGTGGTGTGTCCACTTGCCTTACAGAGGTAATTTGTAAAGCTGAACACTGTGACACTGATATGTCAATTGTGAGAGTAGTTATCGATGGCGGACTGTGTTAGTTGGAGCTCCCCAATTAAAACAAGCTTGGAAGCAGGAATAGCATCCACTTCCATAACAGCTTGCCTCCAGAAACCCTATGAACCTGGAGAGAGGATGACACAAGTATTGAAGACTTTTATTCATAGAGTCGCTATGAGTTGCTATTACTCAACGGCACTTAACAACAACAACAACAAAAACAATTATCTATTACATAATATTATATGTATATAATATTAAATATATCATATTTAAGGGACCTCTCCAGAGGAGTAACAGTATCAGTCTAGAGACTACAGTGTGTCCCATTAAGATCAAGATCATAGTCTTTGCAGTTACTTGCTATGCATCAGAGAGCTGAACAATGACTAAAGATGACAGAAGAACAATTGATGCCTTTGAATTGTGGTTCTGGAGAAGAGTCTTGAACACATTATGGACCACCAAGAGAGCAAATAGGTTTATCTTGGAGAGGGTGAAATCATACTTTGGGCACGTGGTCAGGAGGGACCAGTCTTTGGAGAAGGATATCCTGCTTGGAAGGATGAAGGGACAGCATAGGAGAGGAAGATCCTGGATGAGATGAACTGACAGAATAACTGGGGTAATGAGGGTAGATGTGCTGGAGTTAATAAGACTGGCTCAGGAAAGGGCAGGGCTCAGAGTTATTATACCTAGGATTACTAAGAGTCTCAGTTGGCTCAATAGCATGTAACAACAACAACTACATGTGAGGAATCTGAAAAATCATGAGGAATCTGAAAAATCAGAATGAGTAAGTGGCATTCTCAAGATGATGACAGAGCTGAGTCACAAACTCATATCTCTCTGGCTTCAAGTTCAGTGTGCTTTCGGTAATTCAAAACCTCTTCAAACTCCAGAATGGAAGACTAAGCCTCCCCAATCATGGTGTTTCAGCCTTCTGTTGAATCCTGAAAGAAGTCTTTAAAATTAAGCTCAGTCACTCCATCTGACCTTGAAGGTAGGGGTCTTAGGATCTCTAGAGACTAAGTAACTCCTATTTCTATATCTTAATGATTCCTAGGAAGTCAAGAATGCTGTCAGGATCAAGAGTATTTCATAGTCAGGACATTCACTCTGAGATTTTGTACACATTGATTACTACCTTCGAAGATAACGATGACCCAGAAATAGGATATTTTAGCAGGTGTCTCATTTTCATTTGGCCCTACTGCTTGCCTTAAAAGGATTTCCAAGAATAATGGGAAGATAAGAAAGAGTAGGCTCATAGAAGATAAATTAGACCTTATCTACTCTGTGATCTCCTAATTCTATTTCTTTTTTTCTTCAGGAAAATATACCTTCTATGAAAAACACAAATGGCATCTATATACATGGACCTCATCTGAGGATTCACACCAGAGTCAGAGTGTGGGAAAAATTACTGGAGATGCTGATTGTGAAACAGACCATCAACTACTCACATGCAAGTTCAAACTGAAGCTAAAGAAAATTAAATCAAAAGCAAACTGGGGATGAGGGATGGACATGGAGGAAAGTGTGCAAAAACAATGGAAATCCAAAGTCTCTGTAAACTTTCATTAAAATTAATTTTAAAAAAGAAAGAAAATTATATCAAATATACAAGAACTAAAATTTGACCTGGCATCTAGTCTATTCCACCTGAATTTAAAAATCACTTAAAGAACAGATTGGAGGCCTTGGGCACTAATGAACAAAGACCAGATGAGCTGTGGGAGGATTTTAAGCTGTGGATTCATCCATGATAAATGCATAAGTCATTACAAAACAGAGGAGGAAGAAAAGACCTAGATATATGTCAGAAGAGACTCAGAATATTGGACTAGAGTGCCAAGAAGCCAAAGTAAAGAGAAGAAATCAGGAAATTAAGGAGCTGAACAGGAGATTTCAAAGGGCAGCTCAGGAAGACAAAGCAAAGTATTATAATAAAATGTTTAAAGAGCTTGAGTCAGAGAATCAAAAGGGACTAACTTGCATGGCATTTCTTAAGCTGAAGAAACTGAAGAACAAATTCAAGTCTTGAGTTGCAATACTTAAAGATGCTATGCACTGAATGTTGAATGAATGATATAGGAAGCATCAAAAGAATATAGAAGGAGTTCACAAAGTCACTGTACCAAAAAGAATTGGTGATAATAAGAATTTCATGAAACAACATATGACCAATAGGCAATAGTGATGAATGAGGAAGTTCAAGCTCCTCTGAAAGAGCTGGCAAAGAACAGGGCTCCAGAAATTGAAGGGAAGCAAATTAACACAGGTCAGCAAACAGGTGCTGCCCTGGGCATGCTCACTAAGTTGTGCCAAGAATTTGGATGACAATTACCTGGCCAAATGACTGGAAGAGGTCCATATTTATTAACATTCCAAAGAAAAGATGATTCAAAAGAGTGTGAAAATTGTCAAACAATATCGTTAATATCACACACAAGCAAAATCTTGCTGAAGATTATAAAGAAAAGTGACAGTAGATAACTACTAGAAGTAGAAGAGGTCATGGCACTAAGAACGTCATTGCCAATGTCAGATGGATCTTTGCTGAAAGAAGAAAGTACCAGAAGAATATCTATCTATGTTGTATTACACGCAAAGGTATTTGACTGTGTGGATCACAACAAATTGTAACAAACCTTTAGAAGAATAAAAATTCCAGAACATTTGATTGTGCTCATGCAAAACTTATACTTGGACCAGGAAGTAGTTGTCAGAACAGAGCAAGAAAAATCACATAGCTCAAAACCAGGAAAGAAGTGTATAAGGAATGCATTCTGCCTCCATGCCTTTTCAATTTATATGAAGAACAGATAATTCAGGAGGCTGGTCTTTATGAGGAGGAATGAGACATAAGAATGCAGAGAGACTCATCAATAACTTGCATTATGCAGATTATACAACCTTGTCTGCTGAAACTAAGAAGGACCTGAAGCATCTGCAGCAGAGGGTCAAGGACTATAGTCATCAATATGGATTGAAGCTAAACATTAAGAAAACAAAGATTTTCACCATTAGGCAACACTGTGGTAGATGGAGAAGAGACTGAGATTGTTGACAGTTTAAGCTTGCTCAGATCCACAGTCAACACTCTTGGCACCAGCAGCCAGGAAATCAAAAGACAAATTGCTTTAGGGAAGTCTGCTGTCAAGGACCTCTCCAAAGTGCTGAAGAGCACTTATGTCAGTCTAGAGACTAAGGTGTGCCTGATCCAGGCCATGGTCTTCACAATTACTTGTTCTGCATAAGAGAGTTGAGCAATGACTAAGGATGACAGGAGAAGAATTCAGGTCTGCATTATAGTGGTGGAGAAGAGTACTGAACATACCATGGACTACCAAGAGAATAGACAGGTCTGTCCTGGATATGATGAAACCAAAGTTCTCCTTGGAGGCAAGGATTTTTAAGCTCTATCTCACATTATGGGGGCATGTTGCTAGGAGAGACCAGTCCTTGAGAAAGGCATCATGCTAGAGGAGAGGGACAACACAGGAGAGAAAGACCCCAATAAGATGGATTGACACAGTGGCTGGGGTAATAGGGGCAGGTATGTCAGAGATGGTGAGGATGGCACAGTATAGGAGAGGTTTCAAAGCTACTATACCTAGGATTGTTATAAGTTGCAGGGAACTCAAGAGCACATAACAACAACAAATAGTTTATTATTAAGCAATTTTATAAGAAAATGAAGAGAAATACATATCCATGGAAAGCTATTCTTATGAAGCCACAGGGACCCTAGAAGCACAAGCTGAGGAATTTTCTAATCCTATCAGGCAACGGGGCAGGTTCTGAGTCTACAAATCTAGTTTTGTGTACCTTGGAGGAGAGTCTAAAGCCATAGGAAGAAGCTCACTTAGAGGCCAGGACGGGGAAGGCAAACAGAAGTCTCACATGCTCCTGGGAAATCTTGTCCTCAGACACTCGCAGGAATCAGTAAGTAAATCCAACCTCTTGCCCCATTGTCAACACTGGAATTTCTCATCTCCTCCTGAAGTGATACCCCACCAAAATCAATAAACAATATTTCCCTGTTACCTTTATTGTGACTAGTATTACTTTCTGTCACTAATGTATTCTACATACATTGTCCCACTTGTTGTTATGTGCCGTCTTAGGTACCACAATTATCATATGGGAGATAGTACAGTAGTTTCACTTTCAAGAAACTTTGACTAAGATAATCTAGAAAACTGCCACAAATTCACAAAGTTAACACAGGAATGGTCTACGCTTCTAAATTTTGCATCCAGATTACTACACTATAGCCATGACCTCTATACTGTCTCTGCATTTTAAAAGGGCAGTATCCAGGGACCTCCTCCCAGGACTCTGATCTCTTCCCACTAACAGTCCACCAGCATGTGAACATACCGGAATTTTTAAATGTTGAAATGCTTGGCTTAGCCTGCAGGCTGAGGGCTAGGGTGTTGTGAGTCGGTTTTATGCTGAAAGTTGTGATGGCCTCCTGCATCTTGAGAAGGGACAGGTATGGAACACTCAGGGCTTTTATGGCTTTCTTTTCATCCCAAATGGGTGTCAGCAGATGGGACATGCCAGATGAACTGGGGGTCTCTGGCTAACAGTCCACCAGTATGTGGACATGCCAGATTTTATAATAGCAGTATTAGTTATAATAGCAGTATTTATTAGTATAATAAATATGATATTTATCCTTTTGTGTCTGAGATATTTCACTTAGCATAATGCCTTCCAGGCTTACCCATGTTGTGTAATGTGTTACAAGCTCATCATTTTTCAATGCATGAATCTAAGTTCAGAGACAAGCTATATCATTCAAAAAACTGGGTGATCCAAAATAATTACTAAGCCTCACAACACTCAGTGAACACCTGGCTTCACTGAGTATTGTGAAGAGTAAATATTGTTATACATAAAGCACTCAACTACACATGACATTTGTTGTTTGTTGTTTACCATTGAGTTGAAACTGATCAATAGTTAACCCTCCAATGAGTATTCAAAAGCAATAAATAACACAAAAGAAGATTGTCCATCTTTCTCTTGTGGAGCAGCTGGTTAGATTCAAACCACATGTTTTTGCATCGGCTGCAAAATTCCTTACCACTAAGCCACCAGAGTTTGGCATTTAGTAATGTTTAAAAGAATTTTCACAGAGGAAGATAGTCTAATGGCAAACAGACACATGAAGAAATGCTCCAAATCACTGGCAATAAGAGAGATGCAAATCAAAACCACAATGAGGTACCATCTCACTCCAGTAAGAGTGGCAAAGTTTAATAGGACAGTAAGTAATAGATGTTGGAGAGGATGTGGTGAAAAAGGAACTCTTATACATCGTTGATGGGATTGTAAAATGGTGCAACCATTCTAGAAGGTAGTTTGGTGCTTCCTCAAAAAGCTGAACATAGAAATTCCATATGACCCAGCTATTCCACTACTTGGAATATACCCTGAGAATATGAGAACTGAGGCACAAACTGAGATTTGTCCACCAATGTTCATAGCATTATTCACCATCACAAGAATATGGAAACAGCCCAAATGTCCAACCACAAATTAATGGATTGAGAAATTATGGTACATTCATGCAATGGAGTATTTAGTATGCAGCACGCAGGAGCAATAACTTTGTAATTTATTACCTAACTTGAGAGGGACTTGAGAGCATTATGATGAGTGGAACTAAGTACCAAAAGGATAAATATTGTATAAGACAAAAAAGAGTATAACGATCCAGGAGGGGTGAAAGAGACTGGAAGCAGAAGGCTGTGGATGTACAGGGGGGGAAAGGAATTAATCATTGGATTGTACAATTTGATGAGTGGGAGAGTGAGGAAAATTGAAAGAATTTGTTCAAATTTGTGTTAGAATTTTGTAAATAAACTAGTGAAAAAAATAGTAGCTAAAGAAAAACAAAGAATCAGTGCCTTTGATTTATAATATTGGCAAAGAATAGTGAATATATCAGACTCACAGAAGAATGAACAAATCTGTCTTGAAAGAAGTGCAGTCAAAATGTCCCTTAGAAACAAGGATGATGAGATTTTTGTCTCATAAAACATGATTTTTTTTTTTTAAGAAAAGACCAGTCCCTATGAAAAGATACTGTGCTTCGTAAAGGATCAGAGACAAGGGAATTACCTCTGAGATTAACAAAAAACTCCAAAAATTTGACAACAAAAAGATAAACAATCCAGCTAGAAAATGGATAGAAGGCATCTAATTCACCAAAGAATTTCACCAAAGAAGACATGCATATGGCCAACCAAATACATTAAATAGCTCATGATTGTCAGGTATTGTTGTTTGTTGCTAGGTACCATCAAGTTGAATGCAACTCATAGCAATTCTATGAACAATAGACCTGAACCCTGTCCTGTCCATTGCCATGCTCATCATCTCTGACATATTTGAGCCCATTGAAGCCATCCTTCTGGTTGAGAGTCCTCTTTTTCACTGACTTTCCACCTTTCCAAGCCTAATGTTCCTTGTCAAGAAATAATCTTTCCTAAAAACATGCCCAAAGTATGTAAGATAAAACTTCAACATCTTTGCCTCCAGGAGCACTCTGGTTGAATTTTCTCCAAGACATACCTGTTTGTTATTTTAACATTCATTCAGTACTTTCGCTAACACCACAGCTCAAAGGCATCAATTCTTTTTCTATCATTCTTACTCGTTGTCCAGCTCTCAGATGCATAGCAAGTTCTTTAAATGACCATAGCCTGGAGGGGACCTTACCTTCTCCCTGCTACAAGACATCAATCCTGTATGGCATGGACAGCCTAGGAGGGGCTTCCAGCCACCACAACCCCTGCATCTACTAAAGGCTGTGGCCCAGACCTGCCAGCAACAGGTTTAAGGGCTGCAGTTTTAGAGCACAATATCAGACTACTACCACCACCAGCTGAAGAACACACTGTCTCACTGCCTGGAGACTGCCCAGCTGCTGCCCCTGCTATCTAGCATCAGGAGCACCAATATCACAGGTATTTAAGGGAAATCCCTGCTGTCTCACTACACCATGCAGGACCACTTAAGCTCAACTGGATGGGACCAGGACACCTCGAGGCAAGCAGAGAAGCCATTTCTGGAAGGGAACAAGAGGTTTTCTGGTTTGTCATTCATCCTGTGGGCCTCAGGCCAAGAAGGGAGAACAAATATGCAGGTGTTTCATAAAACATTACCATATTCTGGGTAATTATATAGTTAGATTAATATCTATTAAGAAAAGACTTGCATAATGTCAAGAAAGCAGCAAGCCACCTCAGACATCATGAAAAACAAAACAAACCTTCTCCTAAAAAGCAGATCCAATGAATACCTCAGATAGAGAGAACCAGAAGAAATATCTTGATGTAGTTATTTGATCAGCTAGAGAAAAAATATAAAAATGTTGGAAGAAACAGTGGAAGTCAATAAGAGCAATTATGTCAGAGACAACAGCCAACAAGAAATATATTGATTAGGAGCAATGTGAACAGCAATGGCAGAAAATGCAAAAGATGGAAGAAAGAATTGGTAGTATAGATAAAGAGGTGGTTGTAGTTATTGTTATTGTTGTTGTTAAGTGCTATAAAGTTGTAGACAACTCATAGAAATCCTATGAACAAAAGACCTGAACACTTGTATAACTTTTGTCATTTCTCCACGTTCGTAGAGTTTCTGGAGGCAAGCCATTTCTCAAGTGCATGTCACTCCTGCTTCCAAGTTTGTATTAATCAGGAAGCTCCACCAAACACTGTCCATCACAAGACAGAGAATGTACAGACAACACAGTGCTGAAAATAATAGAAAAACATGAAAATGCAATCCAGAATTTCTGTTGTTGTTGTTGTTGTGTGCCTTCAAGTCACCTGTGAACCATAATGACACTATGTACAGAAACTCTAAACCCTGCCTTGCCCTGAGCCAGTTTCACTAATTACCACACATCAACTCCCGTTGCCCCAGTCACTGTATAAATCCATCTCATCAGGGGTCTTTCTCTCCTGCACTGTCCCTCCACCCTTCCAAGCATGATGTCTTTCTCCAAGGACCGGTGTCTCCTGGCCATGTGTCCAAAGTATGTGATACAGAGCTTCAAAATCCTAGCCACCAAGGAGAAACTTAGTTTCACCTTCTCTAAGACAGACCTATTGGCTTTCTTGGCAGTCCATGGTATATTCAAGACTCTTCTCCAGTACCACAATTTGAAGGCATCAATTCTTCTCTTGTCATCCTTAGTCATTGTCCAACTCTCTGAAGTATAACAAATAATTGCAAAAATCATGGCCTAGATTAAATGGCTCACCTTAGTCTCAAGACTGACATCGTTGTTTTTCAGTACAGTAGAGAGGTCTCTAACAGCATATTTTCCCAGTGCAATTTGTCTTTTGATTTCCTGACTGAATGTTAAGGCCAAAATGGCAGAAATTTCCAACAGACTGGTTGGACAAAAATGTAGAACTGTAGAGATGGAACAGAGGGTCAGTGAGCTAGAAGAAAAGATCTTCAATGGAAACATAATAGAAGAGAAAGCAGAGGTGAGTTGTAAAGAAAATGAGGAAAACATTAGAACCATGTGGGATGAAATCCAACAGAATAACATATGTATGACTGGACTTCCAGATCAGGGGAGTGGCAGGGAAATCACTGAGAAAATTGTGGAAAACGTACTAGAAGAAAACTCCCCAGCTATTTTGAAGAATGGGGAAATCTGCATTCAAAAGACACAAAGAATACAAAATAGACTACACTAAAAAAGGAAAACATCAAGACATATCATAGTCTCATTCTCCAAATTAACATATAAGGATAGAATAAAGAAGACTTTCCTACAAACTGGAAACATTAGATTAATCTGATTTCTCATCAAAAACCATGTGAGTAGAAGGCAATGTGATGGCATATACAGAAAGATGGAAAATAACAATTGCCAGCCAAGGATCCTATAGCCAGAAAAGCTCTTCATAAAATATGAAGGAGAAAGTAGATCCTTTGCAGAAAAGGAAGGAACTAAAGGAATTTGTGGAAACAAAACCAAAACTACAAGAAATTTTAAGTTAATTTCTTCACATGGAGACACCAAAGGAGAGTGCATAGACCATAGTAACTAGAAACAAACAAAAATGAAAAGAAAAGAAATATGGAAAAATGACAAAATAAAACTTGGCCTGACAATAATCACTCTTAATGTGAATGGACTAAATGCACCAATGAAAAGAAAAAGAGTAGCAGAATGGATTTTTTTTAAAGTCCATCAATATGTTGCCTAAAAGAGGCAAACCGTAAAAAAGAAGTGAAAAAATATACCAAGCAAATGGCAACCTCAAAAATGCAAAAAAAAATGCAAGAATGGCAATATTAACCTCTGACAAAATAGACTTCAGAATGAAAACGATCATCAAAGATAAAGAAAGGCATTAAATACACAATTAAAGACACAATAGATCAAGAAGACATAACCTTGGTCAACATTTATACTCCAAATGATATACCCACAAAATACATAAAGCAATAGTTAACAGAATTGAAGAAAGAAATAACACCACATCGTGGTAGGAGATTTCAACACATCACTATCACCAGAGGATTGGTCATCTAAAAAGAAACTCAACATCTTGACCATGTAGATGTAATCAAAGTACTGCACCCACTAAAACTCAAATTACTCTCTTCTCAAGTGCACATGTACATTCTCCAGAATCAATCATATATTAGGACACAAAGCAAGCCTAAACAAATTTAAAAACATTGAAATAATACAAAGTCTCTTCTCAGAACACAATGCTATAAAACTAGAAATTAACCACAGGAAACTAAAGCTTACGAAACTACTCATGTGGAAACTAAATAACTCTCTGTTACAACATAATTGAATTATAAAAGAAATAAAAAATGTTCTTGAAACAAACAAAAATTAAAATGTGACATACCAAAACCTCTGGAATGCAGCTAAGGCAGTCCTCAGATGGGAAATTCATAACAATGGGCACACCCATTTAAAATATAAGAAAGAAGATAAAGCAATGGTCTAACTCAACACCTATAGCAAATAGAAAAAGAACAAGAAGGAAAGAAATTATAAGAACAAGAGCTGAAATCAATCAGAGAGAAAATTGAAAAACAAAAACAACTGAAACTATCAATAAGACAAGCTGGCTTTTTAAAAGGTTCAATAAAACTGACAAATTACTGGAAAACTTAAAAGAAAAAAAAAAGAAGACACAGATAACTTGATCAAGAAATGGCAGAGGTGACATCACAACAGAACCAACTGAAATGAAATAGATAATATCAGAATACTGTGAAAAGCTATACTCTGATAAATCTGAAACCCTAGAGCAAATGGACAAATTCCTTGAAACTCGTCCCCTACCCAGATTGATGAGGACAGATACAAAACACTTGAACAGACCCCTCACAAAAGAAGAAGTTAAGCAGGTCATAAGAAAACTTTCTCACAAGCAAAGCCTGACAATTGTGTTAAGAGGTGAACCAAGATGGCAGTGATGGAGGAATCAACATAAGGAGCTGGAGGAGAGGCAAGCTACATAGAAATGAACCACCAGAGAGACTTACGTGGCACACAGAGACTAACATGGTGAGAGTCAGACAGTAGGAATTTAAGGCAGAAATTTTATCAAAATAATTATTTTGGGAGCCACAGGAGCAGTGAGCCACGGGCCCCGGCTGAAGCTACAAGCTGAATCCCAGCCAGAAGCCACCAGCCGAGCCACTGTGGGACCCACGCACCAGGAGCAAGCTGCCCCAACAAGTACTTTGGGGAACAAATTGCTGCCTGGCTTGACCACATGGGACCCTTTAACTCAGGCAACAGGGAGGTCCTGGGCCTCTCAACAGAGGTAAGAAACCACTTCCAGAAGGGAAAAGCAGGCTTCCTCCATGCTCACTCAGGTACTTTGGGAAACAAACTGCTGTTAGGTACCTTGGTCTTGCAGGCCTCAGTGCAAAAATGGAGCACAATTATATAGGTGCTTCTCAAAACATTGCTGTGCATCAACTTGGACATCTGAGAGCAGGGGGAGCTGCAAGCATTGGTAGAGTACAGTGAGTCTCAGTGGGGTACAGCAAGCCACATTGGGGAGCAGCGAGCTGCAGCAGGGAGCAGGGAGCCACAGAGGGACCCACCTGCCAGGAGCATGCAGGACAGTGGGAAACTGAGTGAGGTACTTAGGGGGGATCATGGCTGATTGCTGGACCAGTTGTTAGGCCACATTACCTTATGCAGGAAGGAGTGAGACAGCTGGAGCTTGACTGGGGTGGCAGACTCAGTTCAAAGGGAAAACCAAGGCTTCCTGGTTTTCCATTCAGGTCTCCTCATACCCCCCTCCCATGTACATCTGTGTACACATCTCCCTACCCACCCACCCATGCATGTGTCTGCACATGCACTCACCCTACATGGATTCACTCGTGTGCTTGCCCAACCTTCTTCTGGAGCAGTGACATCAAATCAAGAACTATCTCCTCAGGCATGAAAAACTGCCACAACAATGTCCCAAAAGAAGAAGACTACCTTTCTCCCCACACAAGCCCAAAGCAAGGTATCACTCCCAAAAAGTGACATAGTAGCAATGATTTCCTGAAGCCAGAAAGTCTGATGGAACTTTCTGACAACAGAATTCAAAAGAACAATGATTGAATATTTTCAATGGGTGAAAAACAAACTTGAAGAATTATAGGACACTGCAAGCAAAAACCAGGAGGAGCTTAAAAAAGTAATCAAAAACAATGCAGATAAGACTAACAAGGCATTACAGGAACTGGAAAAACAAGAAACCACGATACAAAATATGAGGTCCAATGTTTCAGATGTTGTCAACATGATGGTGGGACGACACATGAACTGGGTTGAAAAGATGGAGCACAGAACTAGTGAAATAGGAGATAACATTTTCACCACTGATTTGATAGAGAAAAAAAGCAGAATCAAGAAAGAAAGAAAAAGAAGAAAACCTAAAAATAATGTGGGACATCATCAAGAGAAATAACATGGGCATCATTGGAATGCCAGAACAGGAAGAAGCAAGTAAAGGCACAGAAGAAGCTGAGGAAGAATTACTAGAAGAAAACTTCCCAGGCATAAAGAAGAATGAGAGAACATATATTCAAGGAGCTGAGCAAATACCGTATAGAATAGATCCCAAAAGAAAAAAACAAAACATATTATAGTCAAATTTTCCAGATCCAAAGATAAGAATTCTGAAAGCAGCAAGGAAAAAACAAACAGTAACCTATAAGAGATAGCAGATAAGAGTAAGTGCCAATTTTTCAGCAGAAAACATGTGAGCAAGAAGACAGTGGAAAGACATATATCAAACACTCAAAGAACACAATTGTCATCCAAGAATACTGTACACAACAAAATTGTCCATCAAATATGAAGGAGAGATAAAGATATCCCCAGAAATACAGAACCTAAAGGAATTTATAAAAACAATACGAGCATTGTAGGAAACACTGAGAGATGTCCTTCTTATAGAAGTGCCATAGAAAGCAGGATGGACAAAGGTAACTAGCAACAACACCAAAAATAACTCAACAAAATGATAGCAATAAAACCTTGCCTCTTAATAATCATACTGAATGTGAATGGTTCAAATACACAACTGAAGAGAAAAAACAGTAGCAGATTGGATAAAAAAACAAACAAACAAACAAAACCACCAAAATCCACCAATATTTTGCCTACAAGAGATACATATGCAAAATGAAGACAAAAAAAGACTAAAAATAAAAAGATGGGGGGAAAATATACCAAGCAAATGGCAACCAGAAAAAAAGCAGAAATAGTGATGTTAATATCTGATAAAATAAATTTCAATGCAAAAACCATCACAAAGGACAAGGAAGGTCACTACATAATGCTTAAAGGGTCAATAGAACAAGAGGACATAGTAATAATAAATATCTATGCACCAAGTGAAAGATCTGCAAAATACATAAAACAAACATCAACAAAATTGAAAAAGAAAATAGACAACACTACTATAGTACTTGGAGACTTCAATACACCACTCTCAAGAAAAGATAGAATTACCAGATATAAACTCAGCAAAAATACTGAAGAATTAAACCACACAATAAACCAACTCAATCTCATAGATATTTATAGGCTATTGCACCCAAAAAAAGCACATTATACCTTCCTTTCCAAGGTACATTAAATGTTCTCCAGAATAGATCACATTTTAGGTCACAAGGTAAGCATCAATAAATTCAAAAACATAGAAATAATACAAAGCATCTTCTCAGACCACAATGCTTCAAAATTAGAAATTAATAACAAGAGGATAATGGGGGGGGAGGGGAAACATACCTTTGGAAGCTAACCAACACCTTGCTTGAACATGACTCGGTACTAGAATGAAAAAATAAAATAAAATTTCTTGAAACAAATGACAGTGAAAACACCACTTACCAAAACCTCTGGGAAACAGCCAAAGCAGTAGTCAGAGGTCAATTTATAGCAATAAACAAACACATCAAAAGGCAGGGAAAAAATTACCATTGACTCTCTAACCCAACATCTCCAACAAATTTAAAATGAACAGCAAGAAATCCCTGACACCCTCTAAAGAAAAACTGAAATTATAAAAATTAGAGCAGAAATAAATGAAATAGAAAACTGAAAAACAATTGAAACCATCAACAAAGCTAGGAGTTGATTCTTTGAAAAGGTCAATAAAATCGAAAAACCACTAGCACAACTAATAAAGGAAAAGACACAAATAATCAGAGATGAGTAATAAGAGATGAAATGGGCAATGTCCCAACAGAACCAACTAAAATAAAAAGGATAACCATGGAATATTACGGAAAAACTCTACACAAACAAATATTAAAATCTAGAGGAAAAGAACAAATACTTAGAAATGCACAACCTACCTAAACTGATGCAAACTAAAATGGAACACTTGAACAGACACATTACAAAAGAAGAAATTGAAAAGGTAATAAAACAACTTCCAGCCAAAAAGAGCCCTGGACCAGATGGTTTTACAAGTGAATTTTATCAAACATTCAGAGAAGAACTGTCTCCAGTTCTACATAAACTGTTTCAGGAAATAGACAAAGATGGAATTCTCCCAGAGTCATTCTATGAAGCAAACATATCTTTTATACCAAAGCCGAGAAAGAACACCGCCAAAATAGAAAACTATCTCTTATGAACATAGATGGAAAAATCTGGAATAAAATACTGGCCAATAAAATCCAACGATACATCAAAAAAATAATTCCCCATGACCACATGGGATTTGTAACTAGTATGCAATGACAGTTCAACATAAGAAATACAATTAATGTAATTCATCATATAAACAAAGCAAAGAAAAGAACCACATGATCCTATCAATTGATGCAGAAAATACCTTTGACAAAATCCAACACCCTTTCTTGATTAAAACAATCAACAAAATAGGATTAAAGGGGAAATTCTCCAACATAGTAAAATGTATATATGCAAACCTGAGAGCCAATATTGAGAGAGATTAAAGGCATTCTTTTTGAGAACAGGAACTAGGCAAGGATGCCCACTACTAGCAATAGCAACAAGACAAGAGAAGGAAATAAGAGGTATCCAAATTGGCAAAGAGGAGATAAAATTATCTCTCATGGTTATTTGCATGATGATATGATAGTTTACTTAGAAACCCTAAAGATTCATCAAGAAAACTATAGGACATAGTTGACCTATGTGGCAGGATACATGATCAGCATACAAAAATCAGCTGGATTTCGCTACAATGACAAAGAGAATACGGAGCTGAAGCGATGAAAAACAATACCCTTCACAATAGCTAATCACAAGATTAAATATTTGGAAGTAAATCTAACCAAAAGCACAAAGGATCTATTCAAAGAAAGTTACAAAATATTACTAAAAGACACAAAAAGTCCTTGAGAAGTGGAAGAATATCCCTTGCTCATGGATAGGAAGACTCACTATTTTGAAAATGGCAATCCCACCAGACGTATGTACACGTTCAATGCAATACAAATACAAATACCAACCCCATTCTTCAACAAGATGGAAAAGGCAATCTCCAATTTCATTTGGAATGGAAAGAGACCCCAAATAAGCAAAGCACTCCTTAAAAAGAGAAACAAGGTAGGAGGCATTTCACTCCCTGATTTCAAATCTTATTACACTGCTGTCGTGGTCAAGACAGCATGATACTGGTACAATGACAGACACATAGATCAATAAAATAGAATTGAGAATCCAGAAATTAGCCCATCTAGCTATGGTCAACTGATTTTTTACAAGGAGATGAAATCAGTTAAGTGGGGAAATGACAGCCTTTTTAACAAATGGTGTCGGCAAAATTGGAAAACTATCTGCAGAAAACTCAAGCAAGATGCACACTTCACTCCATAAACAAAAACCAGCTTAAGGTGGATCATGGGCCTAGGACTAAAACCAAGGACTATAAACTCCATTAAAGAAAAGCTTGTAAGTACTCTAGAAGTCCCAATCCACAACATGAACAATCTTCCAAGCATCGTGGAAAATCTACAACCATGAGAGGATAAAACAGATGAATGGGACCTTCTAAGAATCAAATACCTACACACATCTAGAAACATCTACAACAGGTTAAAAAGGGAAGCCACAGACGGGGAAAAAGTGTTTGGTAATGACATGTCAGACAAGAGACTTATATCTAGAATTTATAAAATACTCGAGCACCACAACAAGATAAAGGTAAACAACCCAATTGAAACATGGGCATAGGACATGAACAGACACTTCACCAAAGAAGACATTCAGATGGTGAGGAAACAAATGAAAAAATGTTCAAAATACCTAGCTCTAAGAGAGATGCAAATCAAAACAGCTATGAGATATCACCTCACCCCAGTCAGAATAGCAAAATTTAACAGAACAGCAAACAACAAATGCTGGCTAGGTTGTGGAGAAACTGGAACCCTTATTCACTGTTGCTGGGAGTGTAAAATGGTTCAACCACTATGGAAGGCAGTATGGTGCTTTCTAAAAAAGTTGCAAATAGAAATACCATTTGACCCAGCAATTCCACTACTAGGAATATACCCCAAAGAAACCATAACCACCACCCAAGCAGATATATGCACACCCATGTTTACTGCTGCTTTGTTCACAATAGCAAAGAGTTGGAAACAACCTGAGTGTCCATCAACAAAAGAATGGACAGAGAAGCTGTGGTATAGTCACACAATGGATTACTACGCTGCATTAAAAACAAGAACCTCATGAAATATTATTCAAAATGGATGACCCTAGAGGATATTATGCTGAGTGAAATATCTCAGTCACAAAAGGACAAAAACTGCATAGTGCCACTGTTGTAAAACAGGGCTGACATCGGGATTTGAGGGAGACTGTGAAAGATGGGATAAATTATTTATATTGCATTGAAAAAGATGAGGGAGACAATGGTTTAAAAGGGACACATGATTAGGTATTATTGTCACAACAGGAGTCCAGAATGAAGGCTGCATAGTGGAGTGGACTTGAGGGGAGTGATTGTATAACAATGAAAAAAATCTTCTTTTAGAAGGCTGCATAGTGGAGTGGACTTGGGAGAAGGGATTGTATAACAATGAAAGAATTTTTATTTTTCTTGTCAAAAAGAAGAACCAACTGGGGGGAGGTTGGACAGGGAGAAAAGTACAACAATGAATGAATGGAAATTGAAAGTCTCCGTAAACTTTCATTAAAATTAATAAAAATTTAAAAAGGAAAAGAAAAAGTAAAGGAAAACTCAACAAGATGTATCAACACAATGACTCATGTGATAAACTCAAGCAAAACTATGATTGTCAGGATGGCATGAGACCAAGCAAGTGTTTCCTTCTGCTGTACATGATTTAGAATCAACTGGATTCGCACTGAATGAAAACAAATGTTGTCTTAATAAGGGTAAATAGCATACTTAGTCATTTCTCCAAGGTGGGAACATGTCCATTCTAGTATGGGAGCATCCCTGGCGTATGCCCTTCCCAATTTTGATTATCCAGGAGGCTGGGCTCTATGAGGAGAAATGTGGGGTCAAGATTGGTGGACGATTTATCAACAATCTGCGTTATGCAGATGACACAACCCTGCTTGCTGAAACTGAAGAGGACCTGAAGCGTCTGCTGCAGAGTGTCAAGGACTGCAGCCTACAATATGGACTGAGGCTCAATATCAAGAAGACAAAGATTCTCACCACTGGACCAATTGGCAGCATCAGGATGGATGGTGAAGAGATTGAGATTGTACACAACTTTAGTTTGCTTCGCTCCACAGTCAACACTCTTGGCACCAGCAGCCAGGAAATTAAAAGGCGCATTGCCATGGGAAAGTCTGCTGTTAGGGACCTCTCCAAAGTACTGAAGAGCAATGGTGTCTCTCTGGAGACTAAGGTGTGTCTGATACAGGCCATGGTCTTTGCAATCACTTGTTATGCATCAGAGAGTTGGACAATGACTAAGGAGGATAGAAGGAGAATTGATGCCTTTGAGCTGTGGTGCTGGAGAAGAATATTGAGAATACCATGGACTGCTAGGAAACCAAACAGATTTGTGCTGGAAAGGGTTAAACCGGGTGGCTCCTTGGAGGCAAGGATTCTGAGGCTCTGTCTAACTTACTTTGGACATGTTGTGAGGAGAGACCGGTCCTTGGAGAAGGACATCATGCTTGGGAGGGTGGAGGGAGAGCGCAGGAGAGGAAGGCCCTCTGTGAGGTGGATTGATTCAGTGACTGGGATAATTGGGATGGGAGTGTCAGAGACAGTGTGATTGGCACAGGACAGAGCGGAGTTTAGGGCTATTGTACATAGGGTCACTATGAGTCGCAAGCGACTCGTCGGCACATAACAACAACAACAACAGTATGGGAGCCATGGCTGCAGGATGCCAGCTCCAGCATAGCAATGATAGTTACAGTGCTGGAATATTAGGGCATGGACAGGAAAGAAGTAGTCTGGAGCCCCAAATCCTCAGAACTGCTCCTCCAAAGATCAGAGAAGTAGGGAGTGTGGAGAGAGTCATGATAGTAGGAGCTAATCTTAGTTTAACTTGTTCCAAAGACACATGGGCTGAGTTCCCAGGATGGCTCCTTTCAGAACATTCCAGGAACCTTCTAACAGGGCAGACATGTGAATGGTCTGGAGCCAATAACAGGCTAACCCAAATCAAAACAAACCCACTCGTATGGATTCTGGCTTAGAGACAACCCCCTGTAGGACAGAATAGGCATGGCTCATAGGGTTTCCAGGATTGTAAATATTGCCAGATTACCCCATCTATGCCAGGTTAAATTGTTTTTGTCAAACATTCTTCTAAGTGGTATAGCACTGGTCTGTGCATTGTAGTAGAGGTAACTCATGGTTGCTGTGATGTTAAACACTGTGATACTGATGTGCCAAATGTGACCATGGTTACCCATGGTGGACAGTGTTTGGTGGAGCTACCCAATTCAAACAAGCTTGGAAGCACGAGTGGCATCCACTTCCGAACATGGAGAAAAGACCAGTTATACAAATGTTCAAGTCTTTCCTTCATAGGGTTGCTATGAGTTGTCTATGACTCGACAACACTTAACAACAATAGCAATGACAACATAGAGAGAACTATGTTGGCCTAGTGGACAGAAAGTTATGCTACCAAGCCCAAGGTGGGTGATTTTAATCTGAGGCCCTCAGGCCTGGTTTAAATTGTTTTTGTCAAACATTCTTCTAAGTGGTGTAACACTGGTCTGTGCATTGCTGTTCAGAGGTAACTCGTACTTGCTGTGATACTAAACACAATGACACTGATGTGTCAAATGTGATAATGGTTACCCACGATGGGCAGTGTTTGGTGGAGCTTCCCGATTAAAACAAGCTTGGGAGCAGGAGTGGCATCCACTTCCAAAATGGCTTGCCTCTGGAAACTATGAACTTGGAGAAACGATGAAAGTTATACAAGTGTTCAGGTCTTTCATTCATAGGGTCACTATGACTCGACGGCACTTAACAACATAACAACAACATCTCCCAAGGAGAGGTTGGTGGTAGAAGCCAATGATAGAACCATTCTGCCTCCTCAAAAGACAAGCTGTTATTGTTGTGTGTTGCCAAGTCAGAACTGAGCCTTCTGTGGGTTTTCAAAGATAGTTGATTGCATGGGAGGAGATTGCCCATCTTGCTCCTGCGGAGTAGCTGGTGGACTCGAACTGCATACCTTTGTGTTGGCAGAGCTCTTGAATGTTCTTGGTTTTTTTTTAAATATCTTTTCTTCTAATGGACAAGGTCCTTTCTTCAGGTTCCTGAGTGCTACCAGGGGTTAGTCGAGGGCATACCCTGTTCCGTGATTTATGCAAATTGCAAGGGCCTCTGGCATTCTAAAGGCAGAGAGAAGAAAGCCAATCCTGAGTCTGATGAAAAGCTCTGGGTCTGGGTTTTTTCCTGGGCACCTCCCCAAGAACAGCTGTCAGGAAGGCAGCCCATGCTAATGCCCTGGCATTGGCCTGAGAGATTCCTGTCTTGTCTCCTGCTGCTCTTGGGCTGGCCCAGGGGATGACATTCCTTCAGGGTGAACTGTTCTCCTCTGTGGTAGGAAAGTTTTCCTGTCCCTGAAAGTCTAACTTCATGCCAGCTGCTCCTTGGCTTCAAAGACTCTTCCTTCCTGGCAGAGCTAGGAAGGTGCTGCAGAGCAAGAGCAGCTAGGTTAGGGTGGGTGGAATTTCTAACATCTGGGACAAAACCTGGGCTACTAACACTTATTCATTCATTCATCCACTCTGTCTTCTAACAGCCAGCTGACCTTTGTTTTATTATTCATCTTCCCCGTGACTCAGTTTTCTCATCTACAAAATTTGTAACTTTTTCTTAAAGACTGGTCAGTATTTGTGAGCATAGCTGCCTTTAAAGCAGGTGGCCTGAATTTGATTCCTGAGCAATTCAATTCCATTTACTAAGTAAGAATCCTGGGTGTTAGAAAACTGTTAAGCATCTAGCAACTGATCAATAGGTGGCAGTTTGAAAACAAGAAAGAAAAATAATTGTTGTGCATCTTTCTCCTCTAGATATTGTTCCTTTCCTCTGAATTCGTTCTTCTTTTCCTGAGGTGTCTGGTACCAAGAGGCCAGTAGTGGGCAAAAGAGCACTCTGGACACATCTCCAACATACCCAACTAGACAAACGTTAAGGGTGGCTTTTTCCAAATGACTTTCCACTCACTTCTGGTGACCCTTTCTCTTTCCCTGCCAGGATCTGTATTTCTGTGTTTTGAAAACCTGGCAGGTGGGGGGCTTGGGGTAATTAATGATTGATTCTCAGGCTCACCCACCAGGAGGCCTCAGGGCAGTCTGTCAGCCATTTCCTGAAGGGTGAGGACAGCATGTGGTTGGGGACAACTGAGCAATTTTGTGAGAGAGAGGTGCCAGTGAAGCTCGGTGCCCTGAATGTTTCTGCTTGTGCTGCTTTGCTCACTGTAAAATGAAGTTTGCAAGGCTGGAAGGTTCTGCCTTGGCACTGGCCCAAACTTGTAGCATTGGTTCAACTTTCCTATTTCTGGGTCAAGAGATATTAATCGCTCCCCTCACAGACACCCCTGGTCCACAGCAGCACCTCACAGACCCACAGGCATGCCTTCACTGGCCTTTTCCTTTCCCATAGCTCTCTCCTGAAGGATCCAGTGGCTCACAAGGCAGGAGAAAACGCAACTGTGCTTTCTGGAACTGACTTCTGCAGCATAATTTTAGAACAGTTTTAATCTGCCCTTCTTGGAAGTGTGGTCTCTGCCTTTGTTGTCTGGTAATAATTAACTTTTGTACGGAGCTGTAGTTTTCAAAGGGCTGTTTCATATTCTTAATTTTATTCATTCTCACAACAAAGCTATGAGCTGGTTCTTACCTTTCCTCCCCTGCCCTGACCCCTGTATCATACCTACAAAAGAGGAAACTGAGGTTCACAGATAAAATTATGGTTCAATTTCACATGGCAAGGGTTGAATCATTCCTCTTCTGACACAAAGCACTGAATATTTGTATTCTACCAAAAGGCTTTATGTTAGTTCCAAGAATTGCTCCTGATGTAGGGAATGGTAGCAAGGCAAGTCAACAAGATGAGTCACTAGAGAAAGAGTTTTCTCCCAAAGCCGATGACTGGACAGTCTTCACAGAGGAACTTCTGAGATCTTATCCCAGTGGAAAGGAGGTGGTCTCATGTCTGAAAGTGCACAAAGGGAGTAACCCACAGGCCATTCTCAACTAGTAACCTGAGTCAAAATGTAGAGGTGTATCTGTGCAATCATGTAATCAGTCAATTAGCCTAAACTCTAGGCCTTAGAAAAGACCCCAAACCATCCTCCTCCTCAAGTCTATCAGTGAATGTGATCAATCCACCCCAAATTGCCGAAGATAGTTCCAATTTCACTCTGCCTCTTGAGAATCCCTTTAACCTGAGCAAACTGAAATGACTGGAGCTGAATTCTGGGAGGAAAGGCTCTATCTTGACTGTTCATAAGATCAGCTTAGACTTTAAAAATCATTATGCAAACTCATATCTATTCTGGTGGAAGCAAGCACCTAACAGTGTTTTAATATTGAGATGGAAATAATATTCCACAATAAAACACTTAGATCTGTGGCTCACTCTCTCAATTTTAAAAGGCAAGCCAAAGTTTTCTTTCTCTTTTTATTATTAGCATATAATTACATTTTCCTAGGAAAACACTGAGCTTTTTAGTTTTTAAACAATATTTATAACACTTCTTGATATGAAAGTTGCTTAGTCATGAAGCAAAATTTATTTTAAAATCTTCGTATCAAAAATGTGGTTAGCTTATAAACAATATGGATTTGTTCTGTGTTTAGGAGGAAAACTGCAATGAAAGGCATTCTATTCTATTTATTTATATTGCCGTGCAGGTGATATAGCACTGGTCTGTGCGTTGCTGTACAGAGGTAACTCTTGCGATGCTGAAGACTGTGACAGTGATGTGCCAATCGTGGTAATGGGTACCCATGGTGGACAGTGTTGGCTGGAGCTTCCCGACTAAAATAAGCCTGGAAGCAGGAGCGGCATCCACTTCGGAAATGGATTGCGTCCGGAAACTCTATGTACGAACAGCGCTCAGGCTGCTCATTCATAGGGTCGCTATGAGTGGTCTATGACTCCATGGCACCAAACAACAACAACATTATATATATATATATGACTCCACCTATGTATATAACTGTTGTCCCATAGAATCAGAACAAATAGCTGACCCTCCAGCACACTACTAGCCATTTTCCCCCCTTGAGAATTTAAAAAACTGCAAACTAAAATTCATTGTCGTTGAGTCAGAACCAACCCACAGCTGACTCACTAGAGGGTTTTGGTTTTCAGGTCTGTGAATCCCATGGAAGGAGATCGCTCATCTCTCTCTCATGGAGCAGTTGCTATATTTGAACCATTGTCTTTGGTTTGGTAGTACAAGTCCCTACCCATTAGATCACCAGAAAAACTTAAGCCCAAAAAGTGAAGAGGGAAGGGAACTTGCTCTATATGGCCACAGAAAATAGTTCACAAGCACTGGGTAGTGATTAATACAAGCAGACCTTTTGCTGGGCAGTAACAGAGTTCCAACTATGTGGATGAGGTCTTATCAGGCTTATTCTTCAGTGCTGCTTAACTGGTAGAAGGGGCACTTGGGTAGATGACAGTACTGGAGCCATTGCCTCTGCATGTTAACACTTTTCTCCAGCAGCAGGACAGGATGATGGGGACAGTGGGACACACAGACCCATTTCCACCCTGCCAGTCATGGTGCATAGCCCTGCTTCCTTTAACTACTCTCATTCTCTTCTCTACTCTCATTCTCTTCTCTTCTCTTCTCTTCTCTTCTCTTCTCTTCTCTTCTCTTCTCTTCTCTTCCTCTCGCGCGTGCGCTCTCTCTCTCCCCACCCCCCATCCACCCACCATCAGGTTTGTTCAGAGACGTTAAGTTTCTAGACATTTGCAAATGAATTTTAAATAATCACTGAGCAGCCAAATGAAAAAAAAATTATTTTAAAGAAAGATTTTCAATATGAAGCACTTATTTTTATTTAAGATTCTTCTACATATGTGGAGGATCTGTTAAGCTATATACATACTCTTTCTTTTTAACAAAATAAATCCGTTCTGTTGCATTAAAAGATAAGAAAGACTTTATAAGAAGCAATATTTAATCGGAAAAAAGAAATTTAGGGTTTAAAAGAAAAACTGTTATTGTTAAATGCTGGTGAGTTGAAACCAATTGATAGTTGGCCCTCCAGTGGGTTTACAGAGGCTGTAAACAACACCAGAGGAGATTATTCATCCTTTTCCCACAGAGCAATTGGTGGATTCCAACCTTTGGGTTGGCAGTACAACCCCTTACCACTGGGCCACGAGAGTTCCCTTTTCAAAACTACAGAAACCTGTCTGTGTTTCCCAACCCCCAACCTCTCTCTCTCTCTCTCTCTCCCCTGAACAACCCCAGCTACTTCTCTCTTTCTCTCTCTCTCTTTCTCTCTCCCTCTCTCTTTCCTCTTCCCTCTTCCTTCTTCTCTTCTCTCTTCACTCTACTCTCTCCCTCCCTCCTTCTTTCCCCACCCTTCTTCCCCCTCTCCCTTCTCTCTCTTACGCACACATACACAAACCTGAACAACTCCATTTTCTTCTCTCTTCCTCCTTCCCGCTTTCTCTCCTTCCCTCCCCCCCCCCTCTCTCTCCTGAGTCCTAGAGCACCCCACTGACTCGCTGAGGGGAATTACAGAGATCTGGCCTGAGAGAGGAGAAGTGTGGAGGCCTTGCTCTCCAGGACTTTTGCTCCCCTACCACACACAATCTTCACTGTACCACACCTCCTCCTCAAAAGAGAAAATCTATGACAAAAGAGTTGTGTTTACTCCCATTAAGAATTTATCATTCCCACTTGAAAGAGTATTTCTGATCTACACTTGGCCCTCACTTAGGCTGCTGGACTCCTGTCAGCTCAGCCCAATCCCTTTCTAATAATCTCCCCCCTAGGTGAGTTCTGGACCTCCACTGTCCTTCCTCTGAACTCTCAAGTCAGCAAGCCAGAGCCAAGAGAGGGCAGGTGGCTGTGCAGGTGTTTGGGAAGAGAGAGGAGTTCCTGAGGAATAGTTCATGTGGTCATCTTCATTAACCTAATAACATGATCAATTTCATTAACCTAATAATAGAACCACTTATATAGTCTGAATCCTGATACCAAAGAACAGGTTTAAGCACTGATCGAGGTCCCGTCCTGGAAGAGGTCAACATCAGTGGTGAGAAGCTGGGGTCGTCTGGCTTCCTGCCCTCAAAGTTTATTCCTTACTAATCAGATAGAAAAGCAAGTTTTCATTGATAAGTGTGGAAGGCTGTTTCACGGAGGGCAGACATGGGTAAAAGGAGAAGATGAAGAGTGTCCAGAAAGAACATGTATGCCATTATAGGCAGTCAATGGCACTAAAGGGACCGTACACCCTCATCTTCAGACCCTGAGGCTACATCTCCTACTTCTTGAATATTTCCACACCTGCCTACTTGAGTTAGGGCTCAGGTGCCTCCCTCGCCGTTCTCTGCTGGAAACAGAAGCTCCAGCGAATGTTTCTAACTCCTGAGTCCACTCAGCCATGTCCCCCTTACAAAATCCTCCCCTCCCCGCACCCCCCTGCACCAAGCCAGCCAATCCACGGCCTTCAAGCCTCGCCAGACCCATCTCCCAGGGCCTTGGCGGTATAAAATCAGAAGGTGATGCCGGGGCGGATGGCAACAAACTTCCGAACAGAGAGGAGGGACGCGCAGGGCCCCAGGCATCCTCGCTGGACGACCCAGGCAGTGGTGGCCTATTGCTGGCCAGGTATGCTACCTAGGGGTTGACCAGGAGGTACGGGAGGGAGGTACCGGTAATGAGTGATGCAAAAGAGCCCCAGGAACCTTCCAGGTCTTTCCCTAAATTAAAGGAGTAGAGCTGGGTCATCTAGGGGAACAGGACATCCGGATAAGAGTTTGGGCTTCCTAGACACACTCCCAAGGCCCAGAACCTCCAGAGGGTGTGTTAGTTAGGCCAGGCCCAAGTTGACTCCACTCTGCCTGAAAATTCTTCTATTTTTGGTATATGATAAAAGTCTAGGTGTCAGGTCCTAAGCGAGGGGGCAATAAGGTGAAGGGCGTCCAATCTCATACCCCTTTCTGGGGGTCTGTACAGGTCAGAAGCGTGGCGGCGGGTGCTGCCAGGACCAGCAAGAGGAAGTCCTGAGCCCTCTTTGAGCTGCAGAGCGACTCCTCGGCAATGCCTCACAACTCCATCAGATCCGGTAAGGTTGCTCTGTAGCCAGGACCCTGAGCCCCCTGCACCGCCACCGTGCGTCCTTGCGTGCGCTCCAGTCGCTGCGTCTGAGAACGCGGGACCCACTTGCGTGGGGACGCAGCCGAGGACACCTAAGACCTGGCTCTGCGCTTGGGGTTGCCCTGCTGCCCTGGTGGCCCAGGATGGGCTTTTCCTTGGCCTATGGGACTGCCCTTAGCGGGCCTTCGTTTCTGCAGACCACCTGGAGTAGCGAGGGGAATGGCTTTCTGCGGGGGTCATGGGAGTGTTCTCTGGACCCACCACCACCACTCTTGAACAGCTGGTTTGGCGGGCATCCTGCGTGATCTTGGGCCCTGGGCCTTGCAGGTGGTCCTCCAGGACCTCAAAGCCCTGATCCCTGGGTGCGGGTGCGCACAGCCCCTGGTTGTGGCTCCTGCAGAGAAAGCGCAGACTCAGGCGCATCTCAAGCCAACCGGGAAGAAGCGAGTGGTGGAGGCCCAGGCTCCCGGGGCTCGCCCGAGTGCCCCCATGTCCCTGCAAGCCGGCACCAGGTAGCCGCGCGCCTGCCGTCCACCTGCGAGGGTCGCGCTGCCCGGGGCCGAACCTCCCCGTGCGTTCGTGCGCAGCTCGGGCTTTCCGGGTGCTCCCAGCGAGTGGGCTGTGGGAGGCTCTCGGCGTCGTCCAGGCCCCGACCTCGCAGGGACGGAGCCGGGAGGGAGTCCGGGTGGCGGGGTCGGCGCGGTGGCCAGAAGCGCCGGGAGAGCGCGGCGCGGCCCGCGGTGATGAATGAAGCCGTGCCCGCCGCCGGGAAGGCGATTTATGGGGCCAGGGCGCAGCGCTATCGATTCAGGCCGGCCAAGTGAGAGGAAATCAATATTTCAGATAAATTCTAGGCGACTATGAAGTCCCGCTAGGCAAACGGGACATTTGTTATAATAAGGAGGGTCGGCGCGGGTACGGCGCTCGCCTGAGATCTCTATTTGGCCAGCTCGCCGCAGGGCCGAGTGGGAAGCGCTGCCGCAGGGGGCCGAGGGTCTAGCCCTGCTCGAGAGAACACAGGGATCTCCCCCCACAGCAGATGCTGGAGGAGGTTTCTCACCCCGACAGCTTTCGGACCAGGCACCGAGGCCACCGGAACGCACCCTCCCCATCCGGGACCGGCGCCCAAGCAGCCCCGGCCTCCTCGCTGGGCCCCGCGGCCTGGGGACAGTGCTTCCGGGACGCAGGGAGTCGGCAGGCCAGGAACTCACAAGGCTGCAGGGCGCCCTGAACCTGCCGCGCCCAGGCACCAGGAGCGCTCCCTGGCCACTTTCTGGGGGGCCGGAATAAGTTTTGAGCCCCTTCGTCTCCAGCTAAAAAGCTGGATATTTATTGCACCCTGTCCTGTTTTGGGTTCGGGGCGGTCCCAGTTGTTCCCCCCCGCCAGGAGACGGTCTCCTCCGGCCGCCCCTGCTGCTCTCCGAGGTGCCCCCTGGCCCTCGCCCTTCCCCTGACCTCTTGGGGGAGGTGGGTACGCACAGAATTCGAGTTCCAGGGCCTTAAGCGCCCAATTCCCTCCGATGAGACCAGAGGCGAAGACGCGGTGCCCTGGGTTAGCTTGATTTTGTTTTCGTTATTTTCTCCCTAGAAGAATCTACTCGAGTAAATGGTAGTAAAAGAAAGGTAGGATTTGAAATGAGCGTGTCTTTGCACTTTACGTTTAATTCAAAGCCCTTTTCCTAACTCAGATGCAGATCGCCGGGACTTGGGGAGGGAGCTGTCCGCGCGCCTGCGAGGCGGGGGCCGAGGTGGCTTTCTGTCTAGGCGAGGAAAAAGGTTTCTTTTTTCTTTTCTTTTTTTTTTTTCTTTCTTTTCTTTCTTTTTTGTTCCACAAAACTAAAGTTGCAAAGGAGGCAGGGCGAGACTTTGGTCTTCAGCTTGATGCTAATGGACCAGATGAAATCGTTCCAAGCACAGCTCGGAAGGCTCTAGGTTTCTGCTGATTTTCGGCAGCGGCCTCCGGCAAACCTGAAGGAACAATTTTCTCGTCTCTGATCGCGTTGCTCTACGCTGTTGCCTAAATCTCTAAGAGCTAATTAATAGACAGGCCCTCTCCTTTTTCCTAAATCTGTTTTCTCTTTGGTGTTCGCGGCCTCCCCTCTTTTCCCGGGCAATTCAGTGGGGCCTGGAGAGCGCTCTCTGGAAAGTTTCCCTCGAATCCCCGGCTTTTCGCGGGAGCGAGGCCTGGCGCTCGGCTTCCAAAACTCCCAGGAGCTGGGCAAAGTTCCCTGAGCCACCCCTTTCACCCCAGTGTTTGCGGCTCACCTTTGGTTCTCCCTTGCTGATCTTGCTGTGGAGCGAGTCATTATTATTTTTATTATCCCCTCCTCAAACACAAAGTTTCATTCTGAAGGACTACGTACGGAGAGTGAAATCATCTCATGTCCGTTGGTCAGCAGTGGGCTGTCAAAACCGATCCGAATTTTATTGTGTCGAAGAGCAAATAGCCTCTACGGAGAAAAAAAAATGTCAAAGATGCGTGCACATTCAAATATGGAAACACAGACATATTAAAATGTAAATAAGACTGCATCGATGAGGAAGAGAGTTTAATAAAAGCGAGCTGCTTGTCATGAAAAAATATTTGAAATAACTTGGTGCAACTCCCTCCCCCAGGTTCTGAAAATATGTTTTTAAAAGGGTGAAATGGGACTTGAAAAGAAGGCAGAGCAATCCCTCCACTCTACCCTCAATCAGAGCGGGTTTCCTCCTTTTTAGGAAAGGCAGAAAGGAGGTTAAAACTATTTCTTTTCTTCCTCATTTCTGTTTTGTTTTATTTTGTCTTTTGCCTGCGTTGAAAATGAGATCGAGAAATAGTCCTGAGACCATAAAGAGGTACTGAGGTTCTTCAATTCATCTTTGTTCAGATGGGTCAACCCTCCCACCCTTCTCAATGCAAGTTAATTAGGAGATAATTTAGCTACCTTGTAAATTAGTTTTAAGATAAGTATCTTTTCAAGCTTTGTCACTTTAATTGCCTTGCTGATTGATAAGAAATAATTATTTCTAATTGACACGTTGTTGATGTCTATTGGGAGTATTTATTGGAAACTTTTTTGGGGCAGAAGGAAAGTGAATTCATTTTATCAGTTCATATTCAGTAAGGGTCTGCCTGATTTTTCTGAAGCGGACAAAGAAAGTGAAGGAAAAGACATAAAAATTAACGTAATTCTAATTCCTAAAGACAGTTTTGAGGAGAGCATCTACTCATAAAATGGTATGTTACAGCTTGCTACTATTATGGTCTCAAATCTCTCAGTTTAGTGAGGGATATGTTTTACCATGAAAATTCCTTTACATGTTGACTTCATTTTGAAACAAGTCATTCTGATTTGTAATTAATATTGGTGAGAAGCAAAATTAATAGCATTCACAGTGCTCAGAATTAATGGAGTCATTTTTATAAATACCAATTGTAAGCAAGATTTACTAATAGTCATTCTTGTCCTGTAATTATTGATAGAGTTGGGGATAAAGGTGAAACTTTACTTATTGTGACAAGCCTTCTCATACCTAAACCTTGAAGTAAACAGTTTAATCATTCACATGCTCTAGAACGTTTGACTTCAAAGAGAAAGAAAGGAGGAGAAAAAGACACTATTCCTAGTGATGGAGAGGAGAGGACGATGAAAAAAACCCGAGAGAACTGATTTCAAAAAAAGAAGGTAGCCAGGTGCCCGGAATATTTGGAATTCAAAGTAAGAAAATAAAAAATAAGCTTTAAAACTCATTCTTTTGAACACAGAACTTCTGCTACAACCCCTTAGAAACCACCTAAGCTTCCCCACTCATACTTCTAAGCAACAAAAAAAAAAGAAGAAGAAGGAAGTTCTTCTTCAAGGTAACTAGTTGAGACCCTTGAGATCCGAGTATTAAAAGCTTGATTTGGTGTCCAGGAACAGTTAGCAAGAAAACACTCATTGAGTTCTGGGGGCTTATCAAGTGATCTGAGCATGACTTATTTTTATTATTACAAAAATCCCTATAATGATCCCTACTTGTGTGTGTACAATCTTTCTCTAGACAGCCTTGTGATTCTGGATATTAGAAAACATTCTCACGTCCCCCAGAAGTAGAGATGCGCGCAGGCACACACACCTGGAAAGAGAGAGACACAACCACAGTCCACAATCAAGACACACCCTCCCTCTCCCTGACAAGCCCAGCTACAATTGTTTTCTACATAAAATTTTGTCTGGGTTTTTTTTTTTTTTAGATACTTCTCCCAGATTACATAAAGCTGCAAGAATGAGGAAACGTTTTCAATGAAAAAAGAAATCAAAGACGGACAAACAGTAGATAATATCACATACCAGCCTCGAGTTTAGTGCAACCAAAAAAAATTGGCTAAATAATGCAAAAAATAAAAATCAACTAGGAAGAATTTAGTAATGGAAAATTCCCCTGCAATTAAATGAAACACTAATTTAGTGCAGATATGCCTGAATGAATTAGCATTTATTAATTGGTTCTCATAAAAACAATTTGTGTGTGGTGGTGGTGGGGAGTGGTGTTTTAAGTGTGTATTTCCTCAGGAAAATTTCCTTAAATGTTGATATCACATTGTGTAGCCATCACATTCTATTTTGTGGAAAAATCTAGTATGTCTCCCAGGTTAATTTCACCTGCACACAGAGAGCTTTGGAGGAGGGGTGTATGGAGAGGATCCCCTTCAGATCAAGGAAAATGGAGTCTGAACCTCCCCATTTTCAGGTATATCCTTAAGAACGTCCCTGAGGGTCCCTGAGGGAGTCTTGAGGGGGTACTTCTCTACTGAGGCAGAGGAAGGCTGCTTTGAGGATGTCCTCAGCCCTGCGGCCAGCCAGCCAGCCTCAACATCCCAGCCAGCTCTAGACCAGCCTGTTTGTAGTCTCAGCAAGGAGCTTACTAGGGTTGACTGGCGCATGGATGTGTTTACTTTCTCTCGCCACAGTTGGTCTGTCTTCGTTGTAAGCATTTAAAAGCTGGTCTATTTATCAGTCCAAGAGGTGAGGTGCTGAGTTCTCTGCAGAGCTGAGCAAGCTTTGGGTTTGTGGTTCTGCGTACAGAAGGAGCCAAAAGATAAAGGGGGAGGGGGGAAATGATGGTGGAAGGGAAATGAGCCCTTACTGAGAACTGCAGGGTATTTTCATTTTTTATTTAGCTCAGACTTTAGGAAAGAATGAGCCTCCTGCCCCCACCCATCCTACTCCCAAGAGGTAGACCTGGAGCGTAAAGCACCATCTAAAGGAGGAGAATGTTTCCCTAAACTCACAGTTGTTTGGGAGAATGATTATTTCTGGATTCAAACTAGTACCACTTAGCTCAGGACCATTTGGAGGAAAATGTATGGAATGAAGGAGAAGCATAGAAGACAAAAATCCAGTCTCTGCTGGTTCCCAGCAGTTCTGGTGTCTCAAGAATTGCCAAGTCCAGCAGCATCCGGTCCATGTGCAGTGGAATGAAGCAGAGGAGTCCATTCCTCTCTATTTTAACAGAGACAATGGGACGTTTAGCTAAATCTTTGCGAATTTGTAGCCATTCTCTTAAGGCTTTAGTTAAGACTGAGGAAGAAAAGCTTTGGGCTTGTTGAAAACCCCTCCTGTATCTCTTGTAGCCAAGTGGAAGCATGATAAGCTAGTGATCTGCCTTGAAATCAAAGGCCAGAAACACCTTCACATGACGACTTCCATTTTAAACCCAAAATTCAAGAGTCTGGCCTTTACCAGACTTCCCCAGGAGTGACTCTGAATAAGCACAGGAGTTTCTATTGAGACCCTTTCAAGAGCAAGGGAGCTCAGGAGTTCTCAGATATAGCTGGGTCCTGTTTCTGTGTTTATTCCTGAGAGCACACCACCACCCTCTTAATCCTGAACGTCATATAAGATGTCCAGTCTCAGCACAGCATGCCTCACAGCTTCCTGTACTCTGTGAATGCCACAATCATATGTAGGGGGAAAGTATGGAGACATAGAGAAGTGAAGATGCTCTTGTGCTTAGTAAGTAGCCCCCATAAATGGAAATCCAGGGCTACTACAAGTGCCGTGTGCTGCTGAGAGGTGTCCATCCTTTATCTCGTTTCATTCTCACCACATCTTTTTCTGTCATATCATGGTAGTGTGTGGATAGTCCTACAGAAGAGAAGGGAACTGATGCTCATGGAGGTTTAACTCTACCTCCCTTTCCCTAACTTCCCCTTCCCAAACTTCCCAAAGTTCAGCTCCTCAAGAATGTCTGTAAAGCTAGATACAACCCCACTAAGAACTCCTCATTCTCACCCTTGAAAGAATGGCTTGTGCTGAGAAAAGGGGAGCTCTGGTGGCTTAGCTCAGAGGGAATTGTACTGTTCCCCTAAATGTCACACCTCTCTGGCAGTTCAAATCTACCAGCAACTGTGAAAATCAGAGATGAGCAATCTCCTGTGCCATTTGAAACCCAACAGAGGGTCAGTTATGAGTTGATTTCGACTCAATAGCTATGAGGAGAAAAAGATAGCGGAAAAGTCAGGCAGGCACCTTCAGGCTATCACCTTGTTTTCTTCCTCAGTGTTCCTACCCATAAGTAAGGCAGATCCCTTTCCAACTCGGGCTCAGTTACTCCATCAGCTAAATGGAAGAAGTGATTCCTGTCCACATGCCTCTCTTAGATATTCTTCCTGGAAGCAGATCACAGATATTTCTTTGCAGTCAGTGTTTGAGTGCTTACCGGTTATTACCACCGAGAGGGAGCCTTCTTTCAATATATTCGTTAAGGCTGCTGTGTCTCCACCTGCGTGCGTGCGTGCGTACGTGCACACGCGCGCGCGCGCACACACACACACACAGAGGTTGTGGTCCAAGGACGGCTCAACAGTTTCCCCCCTTTCCTTAGAATGACCCATGGTGGACTTACTCCCCTCCTTTGGTACCTACAAGTCACATGCTGCTTCCCAGCCTGGGCCCATTTTATAGACTAATGAGTCATGAGTGTGACAGGAACTGCTTCAGAGTAGCCCACAGGATCCTGCTCACTCAGTCAGGAGCCAGGGTTGTGTGTTTCATCCACAGGTTTCACAGCCAGGAGTGGTGGTCACTTGAACAGCTGAATGTCAGGGTTCCTCCAATCTAAACATCTGCCTTTTGGAAGTCTCTTCCAAGGTTCTACTTGCACCATGAGATTTTAAAACATTCACATTTTAGTATTTCCCCTTTTTGTGTTTGGAGACAAGCTACCTAACTCTTGAACTGGTTTTATTTCTCACATGTAAACCTGGCTTCGCTTTAAGCATTGAGAGAGCTCAAGAGAAGAAGCATTCCCACACCCCCACACCCCCCCCCACCAATTACCAATTACTTCTTTCTTCTGTCTTCAGCCTCAACGCTCATCAGTGTTGTCTCTTTCACTTGTTTTCCTAAGTGGCCTTCGGCTGACCTGGGTTGTTAGTGCTAATTAGTCCGAAGGGATATATTGTTGCTGTCAGCCCAGCACAGCAGAAAGGTCCAAAGAGCAGGTTTCTTGAGGCTTCTAAGAGAGAAATGGCTTAGTGTGCGGGCACCATGTGAGCAGTGTGCTTGCCCACATCCAGATCCCTCAGTGAGCGCTACCGTTTCAGTCTTCAGTGACTGTAGGACAGCAGAGCTATTATTCCTTGGACAAACTCAGGGGTTCAGAGAGAATGAGGGGTTTTGGAAATCACTGTGAACGGGCCACACCCTCCCCTCCCATCACTGCACCAGGCAGCAAGAAAGTGAGCTAAGGCCTAGGGTTTTACTTCTCATGCACTTGCCACTCACACACTCTGTAGGTTAGGTAAGTCGGTGTTCTCTCTAGGCGTGGATTTTCTCATCTGTGTAAATGATGGATATGGTACAGAGTTTCTTCTAGGAAGTAACTAAGTAAAACTACTCCCTCAACTGGGCACAGAGTAGCTGCTTAAGAGATCTTTTCTGCTTCTACCTGGGAGCTCTGGTGGCCTGGTGGTAAGGGATTGTGCTGCCAACCTGAAGGCACACGGTTTGAATCCATTAGCTGCTCCTCAGGAGGAAGATGGGCAATCTCCTCCCATGTGATTGACTGCCTCCAAAAACCCACTGGAGAGTCAGCCATGGGTCAGTGCCAGCTGGACAGGACACACCACCGCCACTGTGGTCACTAGTGGAGGCAGCCTTCAGGTCATTGCATTATTGCACTGTTTCCTGTGAAACTCTGTGAGTCACTTGAAACCCAGTGTTGAAACGTATTCCAGGTAAAATTTAAAACTGACCTGTAATATTCCACATGAACAAGGACAAGTCTGTTTTTGTGTATGTTTCCATCAAGCTGATTCTGATGCATGCTGATCCGTGTGTATCAGAGTAGTTCTATGGTCTAAAGGGTCTGCATGGCTTGTTGTTGTTGTTGTTATATGCCGTCGAGTCGTTTGCGACTCATAGCGACCCTATGTACAGCAGCCCTAAACCCTGCTCTATCCTGTGCCAATCTCATTGCCTCTGACACACCCATCCCGATTACCCCAGTCACTGAATCAATCCACCTCATAGAGGGTGTTCCCCTCCTGCGCTGTCCCTCCATTCTGCCCAGCATGATGTCCCTCTCTAAAGACCTGTCTCTTCTTACAACATGTCCAAAGTATGTCAGGCGAAGCCCCAGAATCCTTGCCTCCAAGGAGCAGCCTGGTTTAACCCTCTCTAGGATGAATCTGTTTGTTTTCTTGGCAGTCCATGGTACATTCAATACTCTTCTCCAGCACCACAGCTCAAAGGCGTCAATTCTTCTTCGTATCCTCCCTAGTCACAATCTTTATTATTATTTTTATATATTGGTTTACATACAAAATCTGTATGCATTGTGTTTCACTCGTGTACATTGTGATTTATACAATCTTTCATTCACATTGTGTTTCATACAATCATTCACAAATATTGTGTTTTATAAAAGCAATTACTATTGATGTGTGTCTATTCTTATCCCATTTTTTCAAGTCCCCCTGGATATCTCCTGTTCTTTCATCCCCATGACAGGGATCTTTTAGGAATAGATGACCAGGCCTGTCTTAGTCCAGCACTTAACCAATTCCATTATCCAGGGACTTCATAGGGGTGTGGATGGGATTAGATAAAAGGCTCCTGGGAACCCTGGCTGATGCTACTGTGAGTATTGTCAGCTATCACTGGACAGGAATGCCTTACTTTATTCTGCCAGGAAACCCAGTCTGGTGGTAAGGAGATGTGCATCCCAAAAGTACATGGTTCGAATCCATCAGCTGCTCCACAGGTATAATTTCCTCTTGTGTGGTATGCTGCCTCAGAAAACCGGCTGGAAGGGGAGCTGTGACTTAGTTCTGACTTGATGGTACACCACCACCACCAAAGCAGCGCAAGGCTTCCAATAAAAAGACTTGACAGTAAGTTTCATTTTATAATCCATAATGTTCTAAGAGTTCAGTAGAATTGATCTTCAAAGATCAATTGGCTATGTGGATGTGCAGTATGCAGACAGGTGTCTGGCTACTTGCTTTTAACTAACACAGTACTATGTATTCCTTTAAAAGAATCAATCTTCTGTGTTGGCATTTTTCTCCCTTCTCTTGCCTGCCTTCCTTTCCTCCTTTTCTGTATTTCTATTCTTCTGTCTTAACTTTTCCTACCATGTTTAATAATCAAGCTTTGGAATGTTAGCAAGTCAAGGTTGACATTTAAAAGTCTCTGTGATTAGCTGAGCACCAGTTCTGTTTTACTGTCCCACTGCACAGAGATTTGCTCTAGAAATGTTTCTAAATGGAGGTGACAGGGATGGGCATGACCTCCGACACGCAGCCACAGGGCAAGTGTCTTACTTTGACTTTGAAGTGGGAACCAGGAAGAGGTGGGACTGAGGGCGTTGGGGTGGGAGAAGTATTGGGATCATGCTAAGAACCAGAGGGGATCTGAGGGCCAGTGGTTTAACAAAATTTAACAAGCCCCTTCTGAGTGCTGCCTGCCATGTAGCACCAGAGATGGTGGCATTTGCTACCAAGATTGTGGAGGTAAATGACAAGTTCCGAGTGACAAAAAGTGAGAAGGACTGTCTCAGAGCAGAGCCAGAATCTTTTGATTCACTGTCAAGAGGACCGAGCCACAAAGCAAAGAGGGAAAAAATCAGAAAAGGCAATTCAATAGAAGCACAAGGCCTGAAAACCAACAGCCTGGTCAGCAGAGAACTGAAGGGCAACTATCTTGAGTAACCACCACAACACAATGAGCCCACCAATGAAGGACTAAGCTCATGTGGCTTTCCTGAGGTAGCAGGGTTCCGGGAGCCTTCTTTGTTCCAGGATGGCCTGGTGTGAGTCCGTGTGGGGATCAGCCCAGCTCTATGATGGATTACATGGGAGCTCTGCGTTGGGATGCCTGACCAGCTTGTGGCAAATTCCACAGAGCTGTAAGTGTAAAATCCATAAAAACATGTTTGTTGTTGTGTACCATTGAGTCAGAACTGACCTATTCCTGACCCTCCAGTGGATTTCCAGAGTCAATTAATCACACAGAAAGAGACTACCCATATTTCTCCTGGAGGATTCAACCCATTTACTTTTGAGTTGCCAGTGCAGCTCCTTACCATTAGGCCACCAGATCTCCCTAAAAATGTGCCTACTCTAGCTGAATCAAAATGCTTAGTGCATACTTCCAGAATTTCATTTGACTGACTTGCAAGCTTGATAAGACTTCTCTCTATATATAAGCCTCCTTGACCTTAAAACCAGATTTGAATCCTTCTAGCTTGAATTCTCTCTGGTGTCAGAACAGAAAGATTCTCATGCCCCACAGCTTCCACCGCTCCCCTAGCTGCAGGGCCCTTTGAACAGGTGTCCTTTGCCGTGACACCCTGCCCTAGGCCTCCAGGCTCATGGTTTCCCAGGCGCAAAGGACTCTCGCATCCTGGAGGCAATGGTACAGCTGTTCTCCTCCAGCTCTCCTGCTGTCTTCCCTTAGGGCCTTGTTGGGTCTCTCTGGTTGAAAGACATCCATCTTTCTGGAAGACCTGAGGCTCAAGAGCACATCGTGCCCCTGCCCACACTGTTTTCTGTCCTCGGCTCCCAGGATGTCACTCTCTGTACCACAAGGTATAAACACAACCATGTGCTACTTTCTATTGTTCGTGGACTGTTTTATGTGTGTTCATCAATTTACCCTGTGTAGATAGTGCCCTCCTTGAGGCCAAAGAACCTATCTTTCCTCTTGGGTGGAGAATAAATAGTATTTCTTACACAGGCTTGGGAATCAAACGAAAGTGGTGTTGAGTCCCCCCACTTAAACTGTGTGAGCCTAGAAACATCTTTGTTCACTATTAAAAAGTACTCAGAGTCACCTCCTTCAAGAGCTACTACAATAGTCGAAAGACTCTTTCCTGTGTGATTTACAGTTTTTGAAAACCAGCAGGAGGGTCAGCCACGGTTTGATGACAGGGAGTGAATATTTGTGAAGCTTTTCCTCTACATCTCGTTTGCCATCTACCAACGTAGCTCGAATGCCACCACCTTCCAAAGGCTTCTGTGATTCCTTTCTCTTCTTCGCAACACTGGAAGCTCCCTTTATTTTTTTTTTTTATAACAAGTGTTCTATCTATGTTATACTGAAGTAATCTCTCTGAGAGCCCACTACTTCTCGACTTGAGTAACTTGAGTCCCCAGGAGGATGTATATATCTCAGAGGTTTTTGTTAATTAAACAATTCCCCTAGACCCAGAATTGTTCAAGGTTGGGATGGGTTGGCAGGTGAGGTCCTGTTTTCAAATATTACAGGTAAGGAAGCTGAGACTCATATATTACTTGGTCCCACAAGACTGGCAGAGTGGGGACTCCATGGACATAATCAGAGCTCTCTTTAAGATTCTGTGATGCCTCACAGAGCACTGTACAGGGAAGGCTGGGGGATTCAAGCTGATACATGCTGATGTGGCCTGGTTGGAGTGAATGTGGTCCATGGTGAATAAGAGGAAGAATGAGAGGAAGAGTCTCCTTTGTCTCCTAACAAAGACTGGAGTAAAGCAGAGAGAGCCGCCAAGACATATAGCACATAAATGTCACACAAAGCTACACTCATATTCACATTCACACACATGCATGTGTAAACAGCATGCACTCACACATGCATATGTACACAAACCTACAGAGACACACATATACACACCTGTGCACACACATCAATCCTGTCTGGGACTAGAATGAGGTTCCAAGGCACCCAGGACTCAAAATTAAAGGATGCACTCACCCTAAAAGCTAATGTTAAGTGCAAGCTCAACCCTGAGAATGAGACTTCCCTTCAATTTTTCCTTCAGTGGAGCCTGGCTGTCATCACCCTCTCAAATTAAAAAAACAAACAAACAAACAAAAAACCTCACATCCATCAAGTGAATAACCCATAGCTACAAGTCATCGTCAGATTTCCAACTTGGTAAATCTTAACGGGCAGACACTGATCATCTTTTTTGTGAGGAACCATTGATGAATTTGGACTACCAGAGATGCAGTCTTTTGGCCATCAGCTCTTCATGCTGTGAACTATGCCACAAGAACACTAGTCTCATAATCTCCACATTCACATGCCTAGTTATATCCACACTTACCCACACATGCACATGTCCACATAACACCCATGTGTATCTAACTAACACTCTTACAAAGAGTCTACAAAGAAGATATTGCATCAGGATCAGAGGGGAAACTCGCCAAAAACCTGCATTAAGCATATGACACAACCTTGCTTGCTGAAAGTGAAGAAGACTTTGAAGCACTTGTTACAGAAAATCAGACTGCAGCCTTCATCAGGAAAACAAAAACTCTTGCCACTGGGCCAATATACAGCATCATAATAGGTGGATAAAAGATAGAAATTGTCAACAACTTCATCTTACTTGGGTCTGTAATCAATAAACTTGATACCAGTAGTATGGATATCAGGAGACACATTACATTGGGAAAGTCTGAAGTCAGAGAATTCTCTAAATTACTCAGGAGCAATGATGTCAATTTGAGGACTAAGGTGTGCCTGATTCAGGCTATGGGCTTTTGAATTATTTGCTATGCATTTAAGAGCTAGACAATAAATAAGGATGACAGAAAGAGACTTGATGCCTTTGACCATGGTGTTGAAGAAGATTGCTTGAATATCCCGTGGACTACCAAATAACAAACAGATATGTCTTGGAAAAAGCACAGCCAGAGTGCTTCTTGGATGCAAAGATGACAAAATCTTGCCTCACGTGCTTTGGGCATGTTGTTAGGAGAGGCTGCTCCTTGAAAAGGGGCATTATGCTTAGGAAAGCGGAGGGTCAGAGAAAGAGAGGAAGACCCTTAACGAGATGGACCAACACAGTGACTGCAGCCATAGGCACAAGTATGTCAGAAATTTCTAGGATGGCACAAAATAGGACAGGTTTGAAATCTCGTGTTCATAGGGTTGTTATGAGTTGTTCTCAACTCATTGGCACCTAACTATACTAACAACAACAATCTTAGGTCTACAAATGATATAGAGAAACTCAGAGAAGCCTGTGCTTTCAAAGACACAGAGACATGTCTGTGTAGTTGTAAGTACAGCTGATACATCCTGTTTGTCTCCATGTTGCTGAGAAGGAGCAGATAATAGATGTGGCTAGGAAAGTGGAGCCAAATTTATCTAGAGCATATGCTCTGTGATGTGGAACAGTTTAGGCATTAAACCTGCAACTCATTAACTGGTAACCTCCCTGTTCTTGCAGCCTATAGTTAGGTCTGAAGGGAGGAGTCCAGCCTTGCCCCTCAGCCCGCTGCATTGATGGTCTCAGTGCTTACATCATGGGCCATGGGTAGGGATGAACACTTTCAGAGAACTTTGCCCAGCATTCTTGTTTTCACAGGCAGAGCAGAAATAGTCAGTCATTTACTAAGATTAGTCAGGTCAGAACCACTAGTGCTTCTCAGTCTCTGGGGCTTGCTGTGGCTTTCCCCACATGGGAGTAGAGTCATCAGATGAGTATATCCTTCAGAAGGGTCCTCTGAGGATGACAGAACTGAAGTCAAGTGGGTGTCGCTGTACAGACCATGAAGGCATCTTCTCCAGCTCCAGCCCTGACTCAGAATTCCCAGGGAACTCTTCCCCGAATCCCCTCTGTCCTCTGCCCACAGCCTGTGATGAACAGCTCCACCATAGATCAAGTGTACCTGCTCATGACAAAACTAAAGGGGTCACAGCGAACCATGTGTTCATGAATGTACAGCACTATTTCTTTAGCTTTGTCCTGAACTCTGTATCTGATTATTAGAAAGGTTGTGATCATGAAGAATATGTACATTTGTTTTCAAATTATGTGTATAATTTTTACAAACTAGAGATTCTCAATCAGTTTTTCTGAAGAATGAGAAGAAGCACTCAATGCAAAATAAAACTTACAACTGGTGGGGGGAAAATTCAGGATAAAACACCTGTCATTCTAAGTTTTCACTTATAAGTTCCTATTTAATAGCGACTACTTTGTATTTTCCTTTGAACACCTGGGATCCCTGTAGAAGTACATTATGATTTTAGCCGTGCTGAGCTTACTGTTTGGTGGTCTCCTTTGTAGAGCACTGTGTCTTGTCCACTGACAAGTAGGCGTACAATTAATTGACTGTTGCTCACGCCATGGCTGTAGCTCCCCAGTTCTGAGAAATAACATGTTCAGAATTTCCACCCAAAGACATCCTAAGCATAGTCACCAAGGACAATTCACACTGCAGTCATCCAAACTCTCCCAGAGCCTCTGTGCCTCATCTTTGCTTTCATGGACAAACCCCCACCCCTACCCCCCTCCCAGGCATATGGCATAGCAAACATTTCACAGGCATGTAAAGAGTGCACCTGATCCAAATAAAAAATGACAAAATAATGTAGAAGAATTTGAAGAACAAGGCAGGAGGCCTCGGAAGCTACCACACAGTCATTGTGGTCAAGCACCTTGGTACTGGAACAACAGCAGACACTTAGACCAATGAAAAAGAGAATCCAGAAAGAAATCCAGTGAGCTACAGGCAGCCAATTTCCAACAAAGTCCATGAAATCAATAAGAGCTTTTCGCTTCAACAAAGGGTATTGTGAAACTGGATAACCTTTTGTAGCAAAATGAAATACCTCACATCATACATGAAAGTGAATTTTAAAAACTCACACCATACACAAAAATGACCTCAAAATTGATCAAAGATCTAAATAGTAAAAATTGTAGTATTCATGAAAGGAAAAAAATGAAATTAAGCTAGAGGCCCTAATACATGGCATACACAGAATACTAAATACAATTTAAAATATCCAGACAACAGAAGATAAACTAGATAACTGGATAAAGTAGTTAGCTGGAATCTACTAAAAATTAAGTACTTGTGCTTACTAAGAGGCTTTATCAGAATAACAATAGAACTTAACAGATGGGGGAAAATTTTGACAATGACATATCTGACCAAGGTTCAATCTCTAGACTTTGTAGACCTAATAAACACAGAAAGAACTGTTTGTGTTCTTTAGCCCCTGCTCAGCCTATTGTCCTTACAACCACCCCCACCACGCTTTGTCTTCATCTTCACCCCAAAACAACCCTCCTTCAGATCTCCCCTGCAGACCCTGCCAGCTTGAAGGTTCCATCCTGGTCAGGCGTAGAATTCATGACTGGTGTTGTCTCTCTCTGGGATGCACAATCCTCACCGGCCCCCTCTCCAGAGATGTTTCAATTCTCAGCCTTTGTCAAAGTGTTCCCTGACTGTCTGTGTGCAACTCCATGTGTGTCAGGTGTTCTTTCTTTTTTCAATATTTTATTTTCTTTTCAGGGAAGGCTTACATGGTGGTTTAAGTTCCCATTCAGTGAATTCAACCCGAGTTTTTCAGGGACACTGGCTACATTCTCTGCCATGTGTAAACGTTCTTCACAATGTGTAAACGTTCTCATTCTTTCCATTGTGGTGGTTCCGTTTCCATGAATCCTTACTTTCTCATTTTTCTTTTAAAGTCATTGCTGACCATTTGGTCTTAAGTAGGTGATTGTTTAAAAAGCATAGTACTTCCAAGCTATGATCATCACTTTTTGAGCCAATCTGGATTTAGCTATAAGGGCATCTCAGGGATTAGCTATGGTTTAAGTTTTGAAGATTGGCTCAAAGCATGGTCTTCAGGAGTCCTCCAGGGTCAACCAGTGCTGTATACCCAGGATTTCTTATTTATTTTGTGTGTGTGTTTGTTTTGTGTTGTTTCAGTTCTTTCCTTCAGTAAATGTGAGATTTTGTTCTCTATTTTTGTCTCATTTTTTTCAGGTTCTGCCCGGTATGGCTCTGATTAGAATGGTTGATAGTGGTAGCCTGGCACCATTCAGCTCTTCTGCTCCCTAGACTTTTCAATAGCTGGTGTTTCTGAAGTAAATTACTAGACCTTTCTACTGAAGTGCTTCTGCATAGATTTGAACCTGCACCCTTTTGACTAGTAGCCAAATGAGTTAACCCCCCTCCCATGGATTTCTAGCACTCTGCAGTCATATGATAAATCTCTCTCCTCTGATTTTGATGATTCCACCCTAAGTGAGCCTTGTACTTGGATTGCCTCAGGTTTTGTCCCAGTTTCTAAAGTAGTATCTCCTGTTCTTTCACACCATGACTCTGACACCTCCATTACCAGTACTCCTGCGCAGTTCCTGTGAGTACCTGGCCCAGTCCCAGCAAGCCACAACACCCCTGTCTAGTGACTTCTTACAGTTTCCTTGACACCAGACATTTAGTCTTAATCTCAAATTATCTGAAAAAGTACAATTACTGTAATTATCAGTTCAGTAAGTACAGACCTACTAAGCACCTTTAATATGCCAGACCTAGAGTTAGGATTTGGCATTTAAGAACTCAAGAGAAGCATTTCTGTCTCCCTTTTTTACATTCTAGAGTGTCAAGAAGGAAAACTGGGCTTGTAACCACAATTGAAGAGAGAAGGGGATGGCTTCAATCCAAGTAGGCATCAAATTCTGAGCAAGTAGGGAAGCAGGGTCCACAGTGCAAATTAGAGGAGAGATCACCTCAAGCAAAGACGTGGGGTCCTAGGAGCAGCAAGCAGCCTTATGAGAAGGGAGACACCAATGAAAATGTGCTTTGGGGTCATAAAAGCTGCTGGTAATTTTACCAAGAAAAGTCATGCTAAGACATCAATTCTAACCTTGCTATCAAGAATAAGCACATAGGACATTCACTCTGCGTGCTTTGGTACTGATGTCCATGTCGGCATACACTTTCGTCCCCTACCTGCCTTGCATTTACACTTCCTGTGTTGTCGTCAGTTTTGCATTCTTTTGAGATTTTTTGTCAGAGTAGTACGCTTCCTTTTGCTTCTTGGACTTTGTAGTGTTCTTATTAAGTGGAACAGCCAAGGCAGTAATTTCTGATAACTAAATTATTTGCTTTATCAAAATTACTGATTTCTCATCAATCCTGGCCCTATTCCAATGAATCTTAATCTGGTAATTTTCCTAAAGAATCTTAGATTATTGCTTTCACTTCCTTTTAATCCAATTATTAACATGCATTTATGGGTAAACTGCATATGATCCAATCCGAGGGGTTTCTATTCCAGGCCCTTCCGACCTCCTTGACCCTAGTTCCCCTGCAACTTCTGCATGCAATTCCATCTGTTCTGGCCAACTAGTCACTGTTTCCAAAATACACCCTGCATATTCCTGCCTCTGTGTGTTTGCCCACTGGATGGCCCCTGACAGGAATACCACCTTCATCCCTACTCCTCTCTATTGAGCTCTTCTCAGGTTCTACTCCTTTGATGAGACTCTCTCTGACACTCAAGCTTTAATGAATTCTTCATAGGACTTCCCATTAATGCTGTTCTACTCATGTAACACTTAAAACACACTATCAGAATTGCACATATATCAATGGTGACTAATTCTGTAAAACACAGTGCATGGGAATGATTGTATGAAATACAATGTGAATGAAAGGATATGTGAAACACAATGAAAATGAGTGATACAATGTACATGAAAGCAAACTAATGTTTTTCGAAACCTCATACTACCAGAAAATGTGAGTTATCTGTCTACATTTATGGCATACTTCTGAGTTAAGCAAGATTAACAACTCCTTTCGATTTCTCTAAATGTCCATCACCTTAAGTTAAAGGGTGGAGGGACAGCGCAGGAGGGGAAGACCCTCTATGAGGTGGATTGATTCAGTGACTGGGGTAATCGGGATGGGTGTGTCAGAG
>NW_006400025.1:3203654-3209714 GCF_000299155.1 Elephantulus edwardii
TTAGGGCTGTTGTACATCGGGTCGCTATGAGTCGCAAATGACTCGACAGCACATAACAACAACAACAACAACATATGAAAGGAGGTCTCTACAAATGTCCATGATGAGAGTTGTCACATATTTCTCGAATACCATGTTTTGTTGCTTTGCTGATCTTGTAAACATCCATCAGGTTGACCTGTGGCAAACCTATGCACAGTGGAACAGAAGGCTGCCCAGTGTGGCCCCATCCCCGTGACTGCTTACAGATTAGACCCATGTGCCCCATAGCAAGCTGGTTTCACTAGCTGAATTTGGGCTTAGATCTTCAGGTCTTTCCTCAGAGCTCATCTTAGTCTGGAAGTTCTGCTGAAATCTGTTCAGCATCATAGCAACACACAAGCCTCCTCTCACAGATAGGGGGTTGTTGTTGTTGTTGTTATGTGCCGTCGAGTCGCTTGCGACTCATCCTAGAGAGGGTTAAACCAGGCTGCTCCTTGGAGGCAAGGATTCTGGGGCTTCACCTGACATACTTTGGACATGTTGTAAGGAGAGATAGGTCTTTGGAGAGGGACATCATGCTGGGCAGAGTGGAGGGACAGCGCAGGAGGGGAAGACCCTGTATGAGGTGGATTAATTCAGTGACTGGGGTAATCGGGATGGATGTGTCAGATAGGGGGTAGCTATGGGAAAAAAAACCCCATTAGCCAAGAATTGAACCTGGATCCCCCACATAGTTCTACCTCTGAACCAGCACTGCTTGATAGTCTTTTACTAATTAATTAATAAATTTGGTGAGTTTTGTATATAAAGATTATGCAGCACCTTCGTCCTTCCAGAGAAATTGCTTTATCTTCTTTCTAATTAATGGCTACTATGGGCTGCTCCTTGAAGGCAAGGACTCTGAGATACTTTGGACATGTTGCAAGGTGGGGCCAGTCCTTGAAGAGGGACATCATGCATGGGAGAGTGGAGACACAGAAAAAGAGAGGAAGACTGTTGATGAGATGGATTGATTCAGTGACTGGAGTAATGAGGATAGATGTGTCAAAGACAGTAAAGTTGGCACAGGATAGAGCAGATTTCAGAGCTGCTGTACTAGGGTTGCTATGAGTCGCAAACGACTTGACAGCACACAACAACAACAAACAACAACGGGACTGAGGAAACAAAAACTGAAGACTTTCCCTGTAGCAAACCTAATGCAGCCATAAGGGTACAACCTACATCACCAGGACACTCTTCAGTCTTCATGGCATCTTGCTGATCTATGTTCAGAGGCAGAGCAGCTTGTTTGGGCAGCTTTCACTAGATGGCACCTAATAACAATATCTTCTCTCAACTATAGCATGCTGCCTTGTTACTGTTATGTCCCTTCAGCAAGGTGGACTGGCACAGTGGTTGTAACAGTGTGCTCAAGGACATCAGAGATGGTGATGATGGCACAGGATATGGCAGATTTTAGATCACGTTGTTTATAGGTCGCTATGAGTTGTAATCAACTTCTTGTTATTATATGTCATCAAGTAAGTCGCTTGCGATTCATAGTGTGACTCTATGTACAATAGCCCTGAAATCTGCTCTATCCTGTGCCAACTTTACGGTCTCTGACACATCTACCCTCATTACCCCAGTCACTGAATCTCATTGATGGTCTTCCTCTCTTTCTCTGTCCCTCCACCCTTCAACACATGATGTCCCTCTTCCAAGGCATGATGGCCACTCCTTGCAACATGCCCAGACTATGTCGGAAGATGTCTCAGAAGCCTTACCTCCAAGGAGAAGTCTGGTTTCACCCTCTCTAGGATGAATGAACCTGTTTGTTCTCCTGGCAGTCTGTGGTATATTCAACACTCTTCTCCAGCACCACAGCTCAAAGGCATCAATTTTCATTCTATCATTCCTAGTCATTATCTAGCTCTCTGACGTATAGCAAGCATCTGTGAAGACCATGGCCTAGATCAGGCACACCTTGGTCTCCAGAATGACGTCATTGCTCTTTAGTACTCTGAAGAGGTCCCTGACAGCTGACTTTCCTGGCTGCTGGTACCAAGAGAGTTGATTGTGGAGCCAAGCAAACTAAATGTGTTAACAATCTCAATTAGCATATAACAATGATGCAAACCTAAGAACAACTGACGTCTGTTGAATTGAATTAATGAGTCACTTATCTGATTAGCACTCTGAAAGAGCTATGCATATGTTAAGTTAGTTAATCACCAGCCATTTGACTAGATCCAGAGTCAGAAAGTCCTTGAAAGGAAAAGAGTGGCCTTTGCTTCATTTAGGCAGCTTGTAAATCCTGGTGAATTAGTAGACAAGACCTTCCATGGAGTCTTTGCTATGCTAATAATTTTATGCTTTGACAATAGAATCAAGAATGGAGACCAGGAGAATGATCTAAAATAGAAGCTGATACACTTAAAAAGGAACAAGTAGTGTAAAGTGTGTGACACAGACTTTAGAAAATTGGTTTTGCACTGTTTGCATGAACCTGTCTTATGCCGAAGATTTGTTTGGAATGGAAGTATGGAGAGGCTGTGAAATAACCCAGGAGAGGAGCCCAAGGGTCTCTCTGTTTGTCCAATTCAAAGTTAGAATCCTATAGATCTGCTGTATATCCATTGATCCAGCCCTCCCCCCATCACTACAAGCCTTGCTCCAACCCTTAGCTATTGTAAGTCAAAGTGATATGGTAGCAGAAGCACTGATTTGGGACCAACAGAGAGAAGAGGAGTGGTGGATATATGTTTTCCAGAGCCTCTCCTGTTGTGCCCCAGAGAAACGGGAATCTCTGCTTCCCAAACCAGCATACACAAGAGAGCTTCAATTCTATGTTCAATGTTTAAGAAAATAAAATTATAAACAACCAAGCTCATAAACAATGGTGAAACCCTCAAGAAAATTGAGAAACAAAACCAAAAACTGCTCAAACTCATTGCCATCAAATAGGAGCCGATTTATCACTGACCCCCGCAGTGGGTTTTCAGGAGGAGGGAAGAGATTGCCCATTTTTCTCCCAAGGAGCCTCTGGCAACTTTGAACTGACAGAGAGGAGCCACCTCTTTATAGATTACACCACCTGGGAAAGCAATTGTGCTCCTAACCTAAAGATGGCACTTTTCTGCCAGTTCACATCCACCAATGTCTGAGAGAGACAGAGAATGAGAGGGAAAGAGAAATGAGAAATCTCCCTTGTGACTTACAGTCTCTGAAAACTTGCTGGAAGGTCAGCTATGAGTCAATTCAGCCTCAAGAGCAATGAGTTTGAGGGGTTTTTGTGAGTTGAGTAAGAAGGCATTCTGCCGTAATCTTCTTCCTCATAGAGTTGTTGCATTTACCTGGACGGGCTTCCTGAGGTGAACAGAAATTTAAGTCGAAAAAGTAAAACGCTCTTTCTTCTATTTAGTAAATATGTGGCATTAGATGGGTTGCTTCTTCTCTGAAAACATGCTCTGAAGTGCCTGGTGGCTCTGTCACTCTTCAAGATAATGTATATGTCCAGTAATAGTCTGTTGACTGAAGAAGACCACTATGTGATCATGAAGGTCCCAGGGCCCACTGTGTGCCCACTTTTCTTCATCTTTCTGCAGGTAGTTTTATGTAAAGTGTTTCTTTTCTGCCTGGATAAATTGCTCAAGGCACAAAGCTCTCAGCATTCTCTACTGAAGCTTCTGTCCTCTGCTTTGGGCTTGGTACCAGAATTGATGGTATTGTGACCAAGAGAACCCCAGAGATTGTTCATTTATCCAGTTAGAGTAGGAAAATGAGGTACAGGTAGGCAAGGTCACAGAGCAGACCCTAACTGGTCTACTAATTCTCCACCTCTAGTTTCCTCTCCACAAACTTTAATCTATAAACTACACCTACTGCCTCTGTCCCCTCTTGTATCTTTCTGCAGTAGTAAATGTCCTTTTTAGGGCGTATAATCCCCTTTTGCTATGGTACCAGGTCTGAGGAACCAGCTGTAGAGAAGTGTGGAAAACACATATGCACATTTTTGTCACCAATTTTTCTCAGTCTGTCATACTCAAAAAAGTCATCTTTCTCTATGTTTCACACTTCAAGATAGCCAGGTCTGTGTTTGTCTCCTTCACTGAAGAGCCACACACATTCTGCACTGACTCTTTAATGAGCTTCAAATTCAGGCCAAATCCCACCCATAACAGCTTTCTCCATCAAACACTTACTGCTCTGTGTTCCCCTCAAGTCATTCACCAGCTACTCCACATCTCAGCTTAGTTAATATCACAGAAACTTTGAATCCAAGTTGAAAGTGAACTTTGCTGTTGTGTGCCTTGGAGTAGAACTACCCTAGAAGGTTTCCAAAGCTGTAAATCTTTATAGAAGCAGATGGCCAGTTTCCTCCCACAGAGGTTCAAAGTACTGTCCTTTTGGTTAGCAATGATTTCCTTAAGCACTGTGTTTCTGGTGCACTTACTAAAAAGAATAAAACCAAACAACAAACATTGACATTGAAGTCAGAACTGACTCATGACTGACCCTCTATTTTTGAGGTTTTTAATCCACATAGGAGGAGATTGTCCCTCTTTCTCTCTCAGAGCCCCTGGTAAATTTGAGCTGGCCTTTGGGTTACCAGCCCGACTCTGAGGCCTTTGCCATCCGAGCTCCCCGAAGAAGTCATTAACTCAACCCTCTAGTGAAACAAGTGCCAGCTCCTTATTTCCTCTGCTCAGAGAGCTCTTGTTTAGTTCCTGTCACTCCCCTGAGCTCTGGAGCCACTACAGTCACCCCAAGTACAGAAGCTGTCAGCTGCCCTTTGCCTCCTGTCCTACCCTCCTCCTCTTTTGACTTGTGCTCCGTTTTTATTATCCTCAATGTTTTTTTCCCTCTCTCTCACCCCCTTATTTTTTCTCTTGCTCACTCTATTTCTGTTCTCTTTCCCTCCCATTTTCTCTTCCTCAAGTTGACCACAAGAGGCCTTGCTAACCACCTTTCTATTTGTTCTCTTACCCAACTACAGGTAATTCTTATAACAGTATTCACAAAATCCATATTTCTAAAATTGTCACTTTGAGCTATTGAATAGAACCTCACAGTCCATTTTAATATATGTTGTTAGAATATGGATTATTTATGACCCAGGTCCCACCTTTGCCACAAAGACAAGTACATATACACACACACTATAGATATTGATGCACACAAATATACTTCATCATGGGTATGGTATAGAAAAAACAGAATGGTGCAGTGCACATGAAGGAATTTTAAAACTTTAGGATTCTATAGCTTGTCAAAATTTTGTAATGTGAATTTATCAAAGGCAAGGGCATTGCCTTCTACTCAGAAACTATCTTCCTACAAACCCATAGCCTAGAAGTTTATTAACAGAACAGGCATTCATTGGATTAAAATCTAATGAGCAGAAAATTGCTTTAATGTGGGTTCATTTTTTAAAAACAGCATTAGCATCCTTGAGCCCCTGAAACTGAAGCCAGTGGAGTTGGAGAGCAGAGTTCAGTCCTTTGTGCAGATGCTGACCTTCCCAGTAGGTGTCCAGCATACCCTCCCCACAGCTCCCCTAAATCTCAGAGGCTCCTGCCTCTCAAACTTAGATCCAGAGAATTTCTCCACTGCTCAGTGCAAGGAGTCTGGAGGACAGAAGAAGCTCAGAAGACTGGAACTTGTCAGGGAGGACTGCAAGTTCCATTTGCAGTTCTTACTGGAAGTTCATGTTTGATAATTACTCCTTAGGGAGTTTCACTGTTAATCGAAAGGCCACATCTCAAATCAACTCCTAGCTCCACATGGAAAAGAGAGACAGTCTCCTCTCATGCAATTTAAAGCCTCAGAAAACCCACTGGAGAGTAGTTTGACTAAACAGCAATCTGTAGTAGTAGCAGTAGTAGTATAGTTGTGGTTGTTGTTGTTCTTGTGTACCTTGGAGTTAAACCCGACGTATACCGGACTGTCCAGTGGCTTTTCAGAGGAAGTTAATTGTACAGGAGGAGATTGCTCATAGTTTCAAACTGTACTTTTGTGTTACTAGGGCAATTTCTTACTACTAAGCCACCAATCAGTGATAATCAACGATATTGTTCTGTAGTTTCCACACTC
>NW_006400025.1:3211484-3212816 GCF_000299155.1 Elephantulus edwardii
GGGAGGATAGAAAGAGAATTGATGCCTTTGAGCTGTGGTGCTGGAGAAGGGTATTGAATGTACCCTGGACTGCCAAGAAAACAGTTTCATCCTAGAGAGTGTTAAACCAGGCTACTCCTTGGAGGCAAGGATTCTGGGGCTTCGTCTGACATACTTTGGACATGTTTTAAGGAGAGACAGGTCCTTGGAGGGGGACATCATGCTTGGGAGGATGGAGGAACAGCGCAGGAGGGGAAGAGCCTCTATGAGGGATTGATTCAGTGACTGGGGTAATAGGGATGGGTGTGTCAGAGGCAATGCGATTGGCGGAGGATAGAGCAGGGTTTAGGGCTGTTGTACATAGGGTCGCTATGAGTCGCAAATGACTCGACGGCACATAACAACAACAAGCTACCAATATTTATTCACCATCTATTGAATAGGTATAAAATTTGGGTTGATAACCATTCAGTAAATGGTCCACAAATATTCTTCAAAGGAGATTTCTGAAAAATACATATTCAGGGCCATCGCCACAAGAGATTCTGATTGAACTGATATGAGTAGAGATTTTTCTGAGCTCCTCAAATAATTCTAATGTGCAGTTAAGGCAGAGAAGTGCTATTTGATTCCATGCATGGCAAGTTTACAAAATCAGATGAGAGGCTGTACTTTCCCTCCAGGAGCTAAGAGTCCAGGAGGAGCTGAAAGGGACAAGCGTCATTATTGGAGACTCAGTGCTGTGGCTGGGAGGGCTTTGCATTCTGGACAGAGTAGGTCAGCAGGGACAGTAAGTGAAAGGATAGAGAAGGTTATTGGCTCTAGAGGGCTTCCCTCCTTAAGAATATGACAGCATGCATGGTGGGAATGACCAACTGTGGTCAATTCTGACTGATGGTAACACTTCCTTGGGTTTCCAAAGCTATAAATCTTGCTGTTGTTGTTGTTATGTGCCATCAAGTCGCTTGCGACTAATAGTGACCCTATGTACAACAGCTCTAAATTCTGCTCTGGCCTATGCCAATCTCACTGTCTCCAACACACTCATCTCAATTGTCCCAGTCACCGAATCAATCCATGTCCCAGAGGGCCTTCCCCTCCTGTGCCTGCCCTCCACCCTCCCAAGCATGATTTCTCTCTCCAAGGACCAGTCTCTCCTTACAACATCTCCAAAGTATGTCAGACGAAGTCTCAGAATCCTTGCCTCCAAGGAGCAGCCCGGTTTAACCCTCTCTAGGATGAACCTGTTTGTTTTCTTAGCAGTCCATGGTACCCTCAGCACTCTTCTCCAACACCAAAGCTCAAAAGCATCAATTCTCCTTCTGTCCTCCCTGGTCATTGACCAGCTCTCTG
>NW_006400025.1:3227708-3228562 GCF_000299155.1 Elephantulus edwardii
ATATTATGCTGAGTGAAATATCTCAGTCACAAAAGGAAAAATATTGCATAGGGCAACTGTTGTAAAATGGGACTGACATCAGGGTTGAGGGAAGACAGAAAAGGAGGGGAAGAATGGTGTATATTACATTGAAACAGATGAGGAAGAAAACTGTTTAAAAGGGATATATGAATGGGTATTCTTGTCATTACAGAAGTCCAGATTGACAGCTGCATAGTGGAGTGGACTTGGGTGGGAGGGATTACATAAAAATGTAAGAGTTTTTCTTTTCAAGAAGAAGAGTGAATTGGGGAGAGGGGGTGGGTAGGGAGAAAAGTGCAACAATGAATGACTGGAAACCCTAAGTCTGAAAACTTTCATTAAAATTAATTTTTAAAAAGGGGAAAGAAAGATGAAGTATGCTCTGGGAAAATTTAAACAGAAGTCATAACTTATTTTGTAAAATAAAGCAAAGCTGTCTAAAGGAAGTGATGTTCATGCTGAACTAAAAAGGATGAGTAAGAGTTAGCCAAATGCATAGACAATACAAGAGTTCCATATAAAAGGAAAAACATGAACAGTGTTTCCCATCCCCCAAGACAGGAGGAGACACTACAAAGCCTTCCTTCTGCAAAGGAGTGCAACAGGTCTTTGAAGGTGAAGGTGTAAGGTACAACAGTGTGGTGGGAGGGGGCTTGAGATGAAGCTGAAGAGATGGACTCCACTTGCAAAGCATCTGGTGATATTACCAACCAAGACAATACTAGAAGAGGATCTTCATTGTTTCTCAGATGAATTTCTAAAGACATTCAATTCTAAAAATGGAAAGAAAACTTGGATTAGAGATAATCTACCACAGTTCTGTTGTTGTTGTT
>NW_006400025.1:3228883-3234750 GCF_000299155.1 Elephantulus edwardii
GACTCGATGGCACATAACAACGACAACATATTTTCTAAATATATACAAAGATTCTCACCACTGGGCCAATTGCCAGCATCATAATAGATGTTGAAGAGATTGAGATTGTTAACAGTTTTAGCTTACTTGACTCCACAATCAACATTCTGAAATCAAGAGACAAATTGCATTGGGAAAATCAACTGTCAGAGTACTGAAGAGTAACGATGTCAGATTGGAGACTAACGTGCACCTGATTGAGGCCTTAGTCTTCACAATTGCTTGCTATGTGTCAGAGAGCTGGAAAATGACTAGGGATGATAGAAAAAGAATTGATGCCTTTGAGCTGTAGTGCTGGAGAAGGGTGTTAAATATACCATGGACTGCTAGGAGAACAAATAGGTTTGTCCTGGAGAGGGTGAAACTGGGCTGCTCCTTGGAAGCAAGGATGCTGAGGCTTCATCTGACATACTTTGGGCATGTTGCAAGGAGGGGCATCATGCTTAGAAGGATGGAGGGACGGAGAAAGAGAGGGAGACCGTCGATGAGATGGATTGATGCAGTGACTGGGGTAATGAAGGTAGGTGTGTCAAAGACAGTAAAGCTGGCTCAGGATAGAGCAGATTTCAGGGCTATTGTACATATATAGAGTCACTACGAGTCACAAGCAACTCAACAGCACAAAACAACACTCCTAGACTACCTTCTCCAGAGTGGAAGTTCTATGACGGGAGGAGTTGGTTCTATATAATAAATTTTAGTATGTTGCTTATGTAGGTGCCTGGAAGCCAGTTCTGACTTATAAAGACTCTATGTACAATGGAATGAAACCATACACAGTTCTGCTCCGTCCTCACAATCTCTGCTACCATCCTCGTCCCTTCCATCAAGGGCAGTCCTCTCCTGATAACTTGCCGAAAGTATGTGAGACAAATCTCATCATTCTCACCTCTGAAGAAATTAAAGTTACGCTTCTTCCAAGAGAAATCTGTTGGTTATTTTGACCATTCATGATTCATGGCATTTTCAATGTTTTCATGTAGTAATTGACTAAAATATGTTTTATGAATGCATCAAAATGTGAATGACAGACACAGCTAGGAATTAGGTTAAGTATTTCAAACTCTTTGCTATGTGTTTATTTCAACCCAGAGCAACTCTTCATCTTATCTGAGGTTGTAAATCTTAACAGGAGGACACCGCTGTTCCTTCTCTCAAAGAACTGCTGGTGGATTCCAGCCACTAGACTTATGGCCATTTGATTGCCAGTGTAGCCCTCTATGGACAACAACAGAACTCTGTACTTAGACAGGTAAAATGTCTAAATTGGTTAAGAGTGCTCCATATGAAGTAAATGAAAGAATCTTGTTTATCCATATTGTTGTTCTTGTCAGGTGTCATTGAGTCAGCTACGAAACATAGTGACCTTATGAACAAGATACCCAAATTTTGCCTTAAACTGGACCATTCTCACAATCTCTGAAAGCTCAAGCCCATTGATTGTTACATTCATTGTGTCAGTCAATCTTGTTGAGGGTCATTCTTTATCAGACCCTCCCCCTTTCCCAGCATTATGTCTTTTCCCAAGAACTGGACCCTTTTGACAACATGCCTAAAGTATGTTGAAAAGAAGTTGCACCATCCTTGCCTTTAAGGAAAACCCTGTTTGTACTTCTTTCAAAACAGACTTACTTGTTCTTTTGGCAGTTTGTTCTTTGGCAGTTTATGGAATATTCAATACTTTTCTCCAACACCACAGTTCACAGGCATTAACTCTTCTTCTGTCATTCTTATTCATTGTACAACTTTGACAAGATGTATAGGAAGTAATTGAAAAGACTACGGCCTGGATCAGACGTACCTTAGAGTTTCAAATTATATCCTTGCTCTTTAACACTTTGAAGAAAGTCTTGACAGCGGATTTCCCCAATGCAACATCTCTTCTGCTCTCTTGACTGCTGTTACCATGGGTGTTGTTTTTGGATCTAAGTTAAATTAAATCATTAACAACTTCAATTTTTCTACATCTATCATGGTGTTGCTTGTTGATCTGGTGGTGTTTTCTTGCTGTTGAGATGTAATCCATATTGAAGGCTATCTTCCACAGCAAGTATTTCAAGTCCTCTTAACTTTCAGCAAGCAAAATTTTGTCATTTGTCCAATGCAGGTTGATAAATGAGCCTTCTTCCAATCTTGATGACACATTCTTCTTCATGCAGTTCAACTCCTCAAATTATTTGCTCAGCATACAGATTAAATAGGTATGAAGAAAGGAAACAATCCTGACACTCAATCACGCAGTGTTACCTTGTTCTGTTCAGACAACAACTTGTTTCTTGTTTTTAAATTTTTATTTTATATTAGTTTGCTTAGAAAGTTCATATACACATAATGTATTTTTTCTTCCTGTTGGTTCTATAACTAGGCTTTCTTCATATTTTATACACATTTTTAAAATTTGTGTGTTACCTTGCATGCACCAAATAAGTGTTATCTTATTTTTTCTTTTTTTTTAAAATTGAGGGGGTTTATGTTTTTATTAATTTTAATGAAAGTTTACAGAGACTTTGAGTTTTCATTCATTCATTAATGCAAGTTTATAGAGAACTTGGATTTCCATTCATTGATTGTTGCACATTTTTCTCCCTGCCCGCCCCAGTTTGCTTTTTTCTTTAGAGAAAAAAAAATTCTTTTATTGTTGTACAGTCCTCCCCTCCACAGTCCATTTTACTATGCAGCTCTTATTCTGGACTCTTGTGATGCCAATAATACCTAATCATATATTCCTTTTATACGGTTTTCTCCCTTGTCTGTTTCAATGTTGTGTACATTATTTATCCCTTCCTTTCTTAGTTTTCCCCAACTCCCATGTCTGTCATATTTAATAACAGTGGCATTGTGTAGTATTTTCCTTTTTGTGACTGAGATATTTCATTCAGAAAATGTCCTCCATGGTCAATCATTTTGTATAATATTTCATGAGTTCTTTTTTTTCAGTGCTGCATAATATTCCATTATGTGAATATACCACAGCTTATCTATCCATTGGTTTGTTGATGGACGGTTGGGTTGTTTCCAACTCTTTGCTATTATGAACAAAACAGCAATAAACATGGGCAGTTATGGTTTCTTTGGGGTATATTCTCGGTAGTGAAATTGCTGAGAAGTGAAATGGTATTTCTATTTCCAGCTCTTTGAGAAAGCATCATACTGCCTTCCACCATGGTTGCACCTTTTACAACCCTACCAACAATGAATATGGGTTCTAGTTTCTCCACAACCTCGTCAGCATTTGTTGTTTGCTGCTCTGTTGAATTTTGCTATTCCTACTGGGAATTTTGTTTTGTTTTGTTTTGTTTAGAGCTAGGGATTTAGAACATTTCTTCATGTGTTTGTTTGCCACCTGGATGTCTCCTTTGGTGAAATGTCTGTTCATATTCTGTGCCCATTTGCAATTGGGTTGTTTATCTTGTTGTGGCGTTTGAGTATTCTATAAATTCTAGATATAAGTTCCTTGTCTGACATGTCATTACCAAATATTTTCCCCCAGTCTGTGGCTTCCCTTTTTACCCTGTTGGGGAAGTTTTTGGATGTGCATAGGGATTTGCTTCTTAGAAGGTCCCATTCATCTATTTTATCCTCTCCTGGTTGGAGGGTACAACTTCTTAATCTATGTAAAGTTTTCACATGAGCACAATTAAATGTTCTAGGATTTTCATTCTTTTCCATGTTAGCCAGAACTTGCCCACACAGTCAAATACATACGTATAGTCAATAAAACACAAGTAAACATCTTTCTGGCAGTCTCTGCTTTTGTCCAAGTTCCACTAAAATTTGCAATGATATTCCTCTTGCCATGGTCCCTTCTGAATCCAGCTTGAATTCCTGGCAATTGCCTGTCAATGTACAGTCAAGTACAACTCATAGCAACCCTATGAACAACGAATCTGTATCCTGTCCTATCTTGTGCCATCCTCACACTACCTGAAACATTAGAGCCATTGTGAACATTAGAAACATTGTGGCAGTCACCATGTCAATCTACCTGGTAGAGGGTCTTCCTCTCCTTCACTGACCCTCCACCCTTCTTAGCATCATGTCCTTCTCCAAGGACTAGCCCCTCCTAGAAATGTGTGCAAAGTATATGAGGTGAAGCCTCATCATCCTTGCCTCCAAAAAGCACTTCGGCTGCACCCTCTCCAAGACATATGTTTATTCTTTTGGGAGTCCATGGGACATTCAGTGCTATTCTCCAACACCACAGCTTAAAGGTATCAACTCTTCTGTCATTCTTATTCATCCTTACTGTCCAGCTCTCAGTTGCATAACACATGATCAGAAGGACCATGGCCTGAATGAGATGTACCTTAGTCCTCAAATGAATCAAAAGTCAATGTATTAGAACATTTTAAAATAATCTTCATAAAACTTTACTGTGATATTAATTTCCACATTCTATTGGATCTCTATTTTCAGGAATGAAAATAAACATAGGTCTTTTCCAATCAGTTTGCCAGGCAATTGTCTTCCACATTTTTTGGCATACACTAGTGAAAATGTCCAGGGGTGCTTCTGTCTGTTGAAACATGCCAATTGGTATTCCATCAGTTCTTAGGGTCTTATTTTTTTCACCAATGCCTAAAATGCAGTTTGAACTTCTTCCTTCAGTACCATTAATCCCTGAAGTGGTTCTGTGCCGACCAATTCTTTTTGACACAACGACCATTTTCCATCTTCCTTCCATCTTCTTCCTGCATCAATCAAGATTTTGCGTGTATAATCCTTCAAGTATTACATGTCGAGGCTTGAATTTTTCATTTCTTTCAGCTTGAGAAATGCTGAGTGTGTTTTCCCCTTTTGATTCACTGAAAAATACTGATTCAGTGACGGAAATGAGACTGGAAATTGAATGACTGAATTTTGTAGTCAATTATTTTACCTATTCTGAATACCACTTAAAAACTTCATAAAAGATGACTATACACATGGACCTCCCCTGATGGACTACACATGTATCAGACTGTATCTGTGGAAAGAGTCAATGTAGAAACTCAATATCAGCAGTCAAAACAAGGTGCTAACTGTAGAACAGATCATCAGTTACTCATATGCAAGTTCAAACTGAAATTGAAGAAAATTCATGAAAGTCAATAAAAACAAAAATGCAACCTTGAGTCTCCCACTTGGATTTAAAAGCCATTTCAAGAGTAGAGTTGATACACTGAACACCAATGATCAAAGACCAGATGTCTTATGAGATGACATCAAGGATAGCATCCATTAAGAAAGCAAAATGTCATTACAAAGACAGAGGAGGAATGAAATCAAAGTGGATGTCAAAAGGGACTGAAATTTGCCCTAGAATGTATCAGACTTAAAAAAAAAAAGGTAAGAAGTAAAAGAGATGAAGAAAAGGTTTCACTAGGCAGCTTGAGAAGACAAAGCAAAGCATTACAGTGAAATGGTCAAAGAACTGGACTTAGAAACTCAAAAGGGAAAGACCACGCTTGGCATTTCTCAAGTTTAATTTTTAAATAAATCAGCATGTATTTATTGACTATCAGTAAAATTTATCAATGAGAAAATAAGAATAACCAAAATATGACTTTGAGTCTATCCCACCTGAATTTCAGAACCATCTCAGGAACAGGTTGGAGGCCTTGAACACTAATAAGTGAAGACCAGATGAGTTGGGGAAGGATATCAAGGGTATCATCCAGGAAGAGTGCAAACGGTCATTGCAAAGACAGAAGAGGAAGAGAAGACCAAAATGGATGTCAGAAGAGACTCTGAAAATTGCACTGGAGCACAGAGAAGCCAAAGCACAAGGAAGAATTCAAGATACTAAGGAGCTGAATAGAAGATTTCAAAAGGCAGCATGGGATTAC
>NW_006400025.1:3234850-3241449 GCF_000299155.1 Elephantulus edwardii
CTACCCCCAAATATAATCCACTCTGCAACCCTCATTGCATACTCCTACGATAAAAATAATGCCCTAAAATATAATACTTTTCCACTATTCTCTCCCCCATAGACTTTTGATACCTCCTGGATCATTTAGTACTCTGCCTAAAGCATCCTTGATTATAGCAACTCGAGGTTTGAATCTTAATGAAAGAAAATTACTACCTCATCTTTTTCCCATGGAGTAGCTGGTGGGTTCAAATTTCCAACTTTTCAGTCAGCCCAACACTTAACTTACTCAACTTATTTACCCACCATAAGCATATATTCACAAAGCAAGGAGACCTAATTTCTCCAGAATGAGGTATTTTTGTTGTTGATTTGTTGTTGCAGTTGAGTTGACTACACTATAGCGACCCTGTGAATAATGGATCTAAACCCTTCCCTATCCTGTGCCAGCCTCCTCATCTCTGATACACTTGAGCCTATTGGCATAGTCACTGTGTTAATCCATCTCATTGAGCTTCTTCTTCTCTTTTGCTGATCCTTTACTTTTCCAAGCATGATGTCCTTCATCAAGGACCTGCCCCGCCTAATAACATGTCACAAAGCTTCACCATCCTTGCCTCATGATTATCTTCTTCTGGAGAAATTGAAAGGAAGGATAAATAGTATCCAGTGTCAGATATGGGGAGAAAATGTTCCATCTACTCTTTGGTCAATTGTCATAAGTTAAAGAAAAGATCTTAGAAAGCCTAAAACCAAGGGTTACACTTTTCTGGTGGTTTGAGTCCACCAACAACTCTGAGGGAGAAAGGTGAACCATCTCCTCCTGTGCCATTTACAGCCTTGGGGGGAAAAAACCAATAATGGATCAGCTATGAGTTGGTCCTAACTCAACAACAATGAGAGAGAGAGGGAGAGGGAGAAGAAAGGGGAGAGGGAAGGGAGTGGAGGGGCAGGGGAGGGGAGAGGAGAGGGAGGGGAGGCGGAGGGGGAAAGGAGAGGGAGAACATCTTGTAGAGGCCCCCAGAAATTGCTGAAGAAAATCTAAAGGCAATCTTAGCTAGAGCTCTCCTTGCTCACCACACTTGAGTGTCTGGTATCTGTTATGACCCTTAGGCTTGGTGACTTTCAGGATTAAGAGTAGACCTTGTGTATCCCATATGCCTCCAGCCTTCTGGGTAGAAGCTCTTCAGATCCCTCCAGAACCTTCCAGAGGCCCTCAGGCAGGATTTAGGAAATGGCAGGGCCTCTCATTGGGCACTACTGTTCTTAACGGAGTTTGTGGGTCTATTGGCATTTACAGTGAAATTCACATACAAGGCCTTTTCTGGGAGGGAGGTGATAGGGTTAAATTAAGGGCTGGGGGAGGCAGAGAAAGGACTCAGAAACCGCCCAGTAAAGCCAACCAGATTAATAGAGAAAGGGAGAGGGGAGCAGACCATTAGGAAGACAAAGAGAAAATCATGCTGGAGCAATAGAAAGGGAAATCTAATATCAACTAGGGAAAAATAAATGGAGATTAGGGCAAACAAATTAGCTTTAATGGGTTCACTGCTAATACAAGAATAACAGCAGAGCTGCAAATGCCTTTGAGGGGAAGATGGGATAAAGAACCTGAGCAGTCATGCAGGCCATAAAGATTATGCACGGAGGGGGGAGAATTGGTCAAAGGAGCCCAGGGGAGGAAGAGAAAGCTCTGGGTGAATGGGTGAGGGGAGAGGTGGCATGGGATCCACCACCTTTAAAAGCAGTGAAAAGGACTAGGGCAAAAAGGGGCTAAAAGGAGGTAAGAATGGGAGCAGGGAGGCAGTCAACAAGGAGGAGAAATGTAAGGAGGCAAGGCAGCTGGGTAAGGCTGAAGACAGAGGATTTAACAACCCAGAGGAGGGAAGACTGAGAAGAGAAAGCAGAGAGATAGAAATAAAGAGAAGGATAAAAAATAACCCAACATGGAAGAGCGGAGAGAAAAGAAAGAAATTGGGTTAGTTATCAGACAAGAATTATAGAAAGGAATAAAGCAGGCCGTAAACAAAAAAGAAAAAAAACCCAAAATTTCCACATTTGATAGGTGATGTAAAACCAAATTAGTTTTTGAGAGGAGGGTCTGATTGTTTCTGGGGTAACTATGCTGCTGCCAGGGGCTGTGTCCATAGCAGTGGGCTTAGCTTTGGCTTCCACAGTCTCAGCTTGAGTCCCAGTTCTGCTAATTTATGACTTTTCTTTCCTGGGGCAAGTTATTTCCTCATCTATGCAATGGAGATAAAGTGATAAAGTGCTACCTACCTCAGTGGTGGTTGTGGGATGTAAACGAAAGATACAATTGAAGTAACAGAACTTGGCCAGATAATAAGCAAATCCCATATCTCTGGTTATTATCATTATTCCTAAGCATCAGGGAGCTCTGATGGCCTAGTGGTAAGAGGCTGCACTCCAATACTAAAGGCATAAAGTTCAAATCCACCAGCTGCTCCATGGAAAAGGATGGACAGTCTCCTCCTGTAGGACTTACTGCTTCTGAAAACCCACTGGAGGGTCAGCCATGAGTCGCTTCTAACTCAACACCATACAACAACAATTAGCTTTGCCTAACAGAAGAGGGAAGCTCAATGCTGAGCACAGCCCTCTTTTTTTTTTCTTTTGCCTCTGTTTCTTCTTCCCAAGCCCAGTCGAGTTTGGTTCTGCAACAGGTGGAGTCTAATCCTGAGGAAACCTTTCTCTACCCTTTACCTCTGTCACTGCTGCCTCTACTCACTTTGGAGAAAGAAAGAATAATGCTAAACCCTCCCACCACAGCCACCCCTGGGGCTGCTGTAAGACATGCTAATTAAGGGAATAGAAACATCTTATCTTCTTTTTCCCTGGACCCAAGAGGAGCCCCACTTTGATTTTCCCAACCTTCAAGGTAGGAGGCAGGGAGCTGGAGTTGACCCTCATGGCTTCTCAGGCCTCATAATCCTGGTGCCATCTTGTGTTGTATTAAAGACTATTGTGTCTCCACCAAAATGATAGAGCCTGGTATACTTGGAGACTCAATCAAGGAAAAATCTAGCAATCAATGAATAAACACCTAGACATGGGATTCTGGAAGGGGCAGAAGGAACTGGGCACATTATTTCCTATACCTCAGAGCATCCCAGAACCCTGACCTAAGGACAGCCATTTTCTCATCACTAAAGGTTTTGAAGAATTAGAAAGAATTGTTTTACACAACGGATCCACAATCAACACACGTGGTAGCAACAGTAAAAAAATGTGTGTGTGTGTGTGTGTGTGTGTGTGTGTGTGTGTGTGTATAAATATATATATAAAGATGCATTGCATTGGGAAAATCTGTAGTCAAAGATCCTTTTTAAAATTCTAAAAAGCAAGGATATCAGTTTAAAGACTAAAGTGTGCCCTGGTATTTTAAATTGCTTCATATTCATGTGAAAGTTGGACAATGAATAAAGAAGACTGGAGATGACTAATACTTTTGAATTGTGGTGCCAGTACTTTGTACTCAAAGTATTGAGTAGCTCATGAACTGCCTAAAAAACTAAATCTATCTTGGAGGAAGTTCAGTGATCCTTAAAGGCAAGGATGGTAAAATTTGCTCTCACATACTTTGGGGATGTTGTCAAGACTGAAAGGTCAGTCCTTAGAAAAAGACATCATTCTGGAAAAAGCAGAGCGTCAGTGAAAATGAGGAAACCTTTAAAGAGAGGGATTGACACAGTAACTGACTGCAGCAATGGGCTTGAATTAGAAATCCTGAGGATGGTGCAGAGTAGGGCAAAGTATTGATTTGTGGTTTGGAAGGTTGTTATGAGTTGTAGTCAATTCAGTATCATCTAACAAAAGCAACAAAACAGAGGAAGATTCAAGCAAGAAAAGGGGCAGAAAGGATGGAAAGCTTTGTCATTAACTGAGCAGTAAGTTCATTAAATTGAAATCATTACTAAAAGAACCAGTACATATTTCTTGCTGTTACTCTTCCCAAAAGACCACAACCACCCAAAGGCTGGATACCTATTTGTCTTGATCCTCTCCATCCCAAGAGCCTGGAAGAGTGACTAGAAGAGACATTGGCAGTGAGCATGAACAGACCAGGGTCATTTTAATAACTAATGTATGTTTATTGATTAATTGCTTCTAAAAACCTGCCAGAGGGTCAGCTCTGACGTGACAGTAATCCACAACAATGTTTTTTGAAACTCTGGCGGCCAAGTAGATAAGGAGTTATGCTGCCAACCCAAAGGCAGGCAGTTGTAATCTTCCAGCTGCTTCTTGGGAGAAAAGCATTGAATTTACAGCCTCTAAACCTACTGAAAGGTCAGCTATGAGTTGGTTCTAACTCAACAGTGCATAACAATAACAACAGTGTGGGATGTTCCTGAGTGATGCAAATAATTAATGCTCTGGGCTGGTAACCAAGAGATTGGAGATCAAATCCATCCAGAGGCACCACAAAGGCTTGACGGCCTAACTTGGAGAAATCAATCATTGAAAACACTCTGAAACACAGACAGCTTACACACATCTGACACACGTGGGTTTACCTAAAGCCAGAGTCGATTAGCTGACTACTGGTTTGATTTAGTTGCTGTTTTGCTGGGTATGGAGTGCATATTAAGTCCTCTGCCCTATATCAAGTGCTACACAAGTATTGTTTTATTTAGATCACACATATCTTGGAAAGAGAAATAAAAAGATGTGAAATTCATGTCAATGGTCCAGAGTTAGTAAGAGGTGGAACAGAGGTTTGAATGCAGGCAGTTTGTCTCTCAGTCTACTTTCCTAGTGAAAGAAAAGAAATTCATACATGAACCTCACCCTTAACTTACATCAGTGTAAAAACTGCTCGTCAGTTTAGGTTTCTGTGAGGGACCAACTGACAGATGTCGGATGCTCACAGGGCAGGACAGGGGCTACATTCTTATGGAGACACGAGCATGTGGTTCTTGTCAGTATTGCCCCAGCAGCAACAGTCCGTATTTCCACTCTCCCAGAAATACCTTCATGTGTCCTTCACACACTTAAGAAAGAAGGAAGGAGATAAAATCCATACTGAGGTCTGAAGTTCAGTTCTCAAAGCCCTTCCCGGAGACTTCTAGGTTCCAATAGCCCTCTCCTTTACTGCCCCTAACCTTAGGGGAGGTGATTATTTCTGGGTTACCTTACTGCTGACTGCCCTCCAACACTCAAATAAGTAATAGTTACTATTAAAAATCCTTGGGACAGGTCTCTGTTTTCTTACTCAATCCTTACTGATAGACTGCTTGATTTCAGGAGAGGTCTGAGGACATAGGATTCTAGCCCTCAGTTAGGCCCTTCTTCTTGAAGACATGCTCAGCTCCTTAATAATGAAAAATGAGAACCATTTTGCTTTCCCCCCTCAACTGGATTCTAGTTGATATAAAGGGCCAGCAGTTCCCAAGAAGCTTTAAATCAAAATCTTCTCTTAAAATGAGGCCTATGAGTCTGAGATGTCGAGGTTCTCAGGACACAGAGCTTTGGATATTAAACTATACTCCTCCCTAGTTTCATCTTTCTCTCATGAGGATTTATATTTAAATATCCCCAATAGAATAGTAAACTCCTTGAGAGCTGAGACTACAGATCACCTCTCATTGTTCCCTTATAGAACATCTAGAAAAGATTAGAGTAAAAGTCTTGTTAAATCAGAATCTCAAGACCTGCACTGGGAAAAGTTTCCTCATTGGTACAAAATGGTGATAATCACATTTTCACAGAATGTTCCTGCAGTATATGAACCTCTACATTCCACTGTCAATCTCTCCACAAAAGTAGGAGTCCTGTAGATATGTGCCAACTTAATTCAACAACAGCAGAATAAGCACACTGAAGGGTGACCTTGAAGACTTGTAAAAATTGATAGGAAATTCTCTGCATTCAACCTCTGGCTCCTTAAGAAGCAAGGCGAAGTTTTCCTTTCCTGGTTGTGATATGATTGATGTGATGTGATGTGATGTGATGTGATGTGATGTGATGTGATGTGATGTGATGTGATGTGATGTGATGTGATACCTGGACCCTCCTTTTTAACAACTCATGTCTAAGAATATGAGTTTGTTGGAAATGGACAGAATTCCATTTAGGGCAAAGATGTGGGCCTAATTTTTGCCTCCCTCTCTCTATCTGTTCCTTCCTTCCTTCCTTCCTTCCTTCCTTCCTTCCTTCCTTCCTCCCTTCCTCCCTTTCTTCTTTTCCTTTTTTCTTTTCTTTTTCTTCCTCCATTCTTCTCTTTTTCCTTCCTCCTTCCCTCATTTCTCCCCTCCTTCTTTCTTCCTTGTTTGTTTTCTACCCTGTCCATTAGTTAACTCATCTAGAGTTTAAAGAGTACCCGCTGTGTCCCCCAAAAGTACAGGTGGCGTACTGTGTTATATGATGGGCTGCTAACGGAAAAGTTCAGAGGTTCAAATTCACCAGTTGTACCTCAGGAGAAAGCTGGGCAACCTCTTTCTGTAAAAATGTCTTCTTGTTGTTGTTGTTGTTATGTGCCATTGAGTGACTTGTGACTCATAGCAACCCTATGTATAAGAACTCTAAATGCCATTCTATCCTGCGCCAACCTAGCCATCTCAAACACACTCATTCCCACCACTCCAGTCACAGAATCGA
>NW_006400025.1:3241549-3267374 GCF_000299155.1 Elephantulus edwardii
GGATAATCTTCAGTAGAATCTTGCTTGCATGTGAAATCAATGACACTGTTCTGTAGTTTCCACACTCAGTTGGGTCACCTTTCTTTGGAATGGGAATAAATATAGATTTCTTCCAGTCAGTTGGCCAAGTGGTTGTTCTCCAGATTTCTTGCCAGTGGGTATTGTCCAACAACAATAATGGGAGAGATCACCGAGGACAGCTGTGTAAGGTGAGCATGGCAGTGAGAGTTGAGAGAAGTCTTGAATCTCTTCAAGAAGGTTTAAACCTAGAACCCTTCACCTGCCCTCTATCAATCCATCACCACTCATTACAAGGTGTTTGAGTACATGCTAAGCATAAAACATATGACCAGTGAGTGGAGAGGGAAGGGAAGAGAAAGAAATAGGAATATCAAGTATGATTACTTGTTGAGAAATTTGGCTAAAAATGTTAAGAAGAAAGAGTTTCATAGTCAGAAGATTTGTTATTGTTGGTCTGGTTTGGTTTTTGCTAACAGGGAGTGGGGACTGAACATAGGTACATTTAATCACAGGTGTAAGCCCAGAGGATGTTGTTTTTGTTGTGTGCCATTGATGACCCTCCAACAAGTTTTCAGAAGCTATAAATCCAATGACAGAGGAGATTATCCAGCCTTCTACCTCAGAGCACTGGTGATTTGAATCACTTACCTTTGGGTTAGCAGTGAAATTCCTTAATAATAGAAGAAACAAATTATGTAGAACAAATAGGAAGATAATTAAAGGAGAATGATCTCAGATGGGAGTTCTGATGGCCTAGAGGCAAAAAGCTGCACTGCAATCCCTAAGGCACATGGTTCAAGACCACCAGCTGCTCCACAAGAGAAGGATGGGCAATCTCCTATGCGATTAACTGCTTCTGAAAACCTACTGGAAGGTCAGCTTTGAGTCAGTTCCAACTCTATGGTGCATAGCAACAGGACCCCAGAACAGGAGTAAGAGTAAGGAAATAAGAAAGAATGAATTCAAAATTTAGGTAATACCTTTACCTAGCCTCTGTGTCTCTTCTCCAGTTATCTTCAGTTGGAGTCTAAGGCAGTAGAGACGTCAGAAGGCTCACAGTGAATAGGGTTAACTCTTGATGCAAAATATAGTGAATGAGTAAAAGCCCAAACTCTCTGCAAATTTTTTATAAAATCACAATTTAAAAGAGAGAAAGAATGAGAGAATGCTACTCTCCAGAATGCCTGCTCCTTTTAACTCTAGTACAGAAGGTCTAGTGAATGTCTAGGTGAGCCATAACTTCATGGATACTCTTTGCACACTTGGAATAGAAGGTTGAACAAGAGTTTAAGACTGGGGTCTAGTGCTTCTGTGATGCTTTCTTTGGAAGTTTGAGGCGAAGAACTTGACTTCTATTCCATAAAGGCGCCAAGCCAAGGAGAGCAATTGGGAGGTTACGGAGAGAGATCACAGGCCTGGAAGTGATTGTGCTGGGTGCTGGCAACAACACTGGATTGAACATGTCAGAGACTTATTAGCATTGTCAAGGCATGCCTTTGTAAAAAATATAGAAAGCTCTGCATGATTTGAAGAGCACCCCGAAGCAGCCACTGCATCTCCCACTGGTGCTCTACCACGGCTCCAACTCCCACCTGACGCTCTGTTGAGCTAAACAAAATATCCAAGGTACTTGAATGGAAATTTTTTCAGAGTAGAATTCGGAAGCACTGTCACATTAGTACTTGGTACAATCACAAGGAATCAGACAGAGGGAAAAAGAGGAAAGTAATGGAGCATGCACCTTGGGTGTCCCACAGTGGAGAATCCCAGGAAACCGAGAAATAACCATCACAATGGTTCTTCACAGTCGCAAAGCACTTTTTTGTGGTGTGTGTGTCCCACGGATTGCCAAAAGAACAAACATATCTGCCTTGGGGGATGTGCAGTCAGAGAGGAAAGGATAGTGAAACTTCTACTCTCACACTTTGGATATGTTGTCAAGAGGGTCCAATCCTTGGAAATGGCCATCGATTTAGGATAGATGGACGGTCAGAGAAAGAAAGAATGACCCTCAACAAGACGGACTGACACAGTGACTGCAGCAATGGACTTGAGCAAATCACAGATCATGAGCGTGGCAGGTTCAGATCTGTTGTTCAGAGGTTCGCCTTGATTCAATCATCTCCTTGGCAGCTACCTGACAATTGTAATGTATATGTTGTTGCTAGCTGCTGTGAATTTGTTCCTACTTGTGTAGGACTGACATGTACGTATGTATGTATGTATGTATATGTGTATATATATAGTTGTTAGGTGGTGTAGAATCAAGTGACTCATAGTGATCCTATGAACAGTGGATCTGAATATATATCTCAGAATGCAATGCTGGTAGTCCTTGTGCTGTCTTCATGATCTTGATGTATTTGAGCCCATTGTTGTGGCTTTTTTTGTCAATCTCTCTCGTTGAGTGTCACATATATGTCCTGAAGCATAAATTAAACATTCAGATCAAGTACAGCATAGACTAAGACAGAATTCCAGTCTTTGAGGAACTCACAGTTCCTGTGAATCAAAATTATGGTTTGATACATAGAGACTATTCATAACACTTAAGTGAGCATGGGGAAAATATCTACATCTTAAGAATTTGAATACTGGTACATGTAGCAGGAGGGTCAGCTATGAGTTGGTTTCAAACTGAAGGCACAACTTGTAATAACAATTTTAAGCAATGAACCTGTCTTCTCCTTTTCCAGATTTATTTTTCAGAGTTGTAAGGATGAAGAAGTTTCTAAAAAAGTAAGATCATCTCAAATTGTCACTTCTCTAAAGCATATATTTTCAGCCATCAGATTTCCCCTAGAATTTCATGACTGACCCCCCTGACTGTAAGACAAGTCCTCTTGTCCTCTCCTCCCCTGAGGAAGTCTACACCCTCTTTTCTGAGTGCCTTTGCTTGTCTCTGGCCAGGTAGTCTTGTCCCCCCCCAAACACCCACCCTTCCCTACCCATGTTCCTGCAAAAATGTCCCTAGACAGTGAGGAGGATCTTTGCTCAGAAAGCTTCAAACCTCTTCCTGGTTCATATTTGCCCCCAGACCAACCCTGGGGCTCCTACTCATTCCTGCCTTCCGACCTCAAGGCCCACCTAACTCATAGCCACAAACAAAGGTGGTCACACAGTGGGCAGACAGTTAGGTGCTCCTCAGTGCAGGAAGGAAGACTGCTGCACCCACCTAGGGGTATTTGGTGGTGACTCACACAGTGGCGTCCTCTCACCCACACCGGAAATAGGAAGGACAAAAGCCCTTCCATTATAGGGACTCAATCCAAAACCTCAAATTAGCCGGGCTTGGTGGTGCACGCCTGTAGTTCCGGCTACTCTGGAGGCTGAGGCTGGAGGAGCGCTTGAGTCCAGGAGTTCTGGGATGTAGTGCGTTATGCTGATTGGGTGTCCTCACTAAATTCAGCATCACTTTGGTGACCTCTCAGGAGTGGGGGATCACCAGGATGACCTAAGGAGGTGTAAATCAGCCAAGGTGGGAAACAGAGCCGGTCAAAACCTTAAATTGAAGGGGCTATGTCCATCTGCAGCCAAGAGGCTCTTCCCAGCTTTCCTTCCAGGGTGTCCTACAGCTACAAGAAATGTCTTTCAATGACCTTGCCCATGAAAATATCTACCTATGAAACTATCTTCACTTAGTTACCTACTGTGAGATTCACTTCCATAATAGCTTGCCTCCGGAAACTCTATGAATCTGGAAAAAGGATGAAAGTCACACAAGTGTTGAGGACTTTCGTTCATAGGGTCGCTAAGAGTTGCCTATGACTTGATGGCACTTAAGAACAGCAACAGTTACCTACTAACAGAGCAAGGCAACACTGCAGCATTTAAAATCAAGAAAAGTATGCATCAGGGCTGTATCCTTTCTCCATACCTGTTCTATTTGTATGCAGAACAAGTCATTTGAGAAGCTGGACAATATGAAGAAGAATGTGGCATGAAGTTTGGAGGAAGACTTACCAACAATCTGCGTTATGCAGATGACACAACTTTACTTGCTAAAAGTGAGGACTTCAAACGTTTGCTGAAGAAGACCAAAGACTACAACCTTCAGTGTGGATTACCTCTTAACATCATGAAAACAAATATTCTCACCACTGAGCCAATAGACAACATAATGACAAATAGAGAAGAGTTAGAAATTGTCAATGATTTCATATTGCTTAGAGCTACAGTCAACATACTTGGAAACAGCAGCCAGGAAATTTAAAAAAAAATGTATTGCCTTGGGAAATTCTGCTTTTAGGGACCTCTTCAAAGTGCTGAAGAGCAAAGATGTCAGTTTGAAGGCTAAGGTAAGCTTAATTCAAGTCAAGCTCTTTTCAGTCATTGGCTATGTATTTGAAAGTTAGACAATGAATAAGGATGACAGAAGAATGCCTTTGAGTTGTAGTGTTGGAGAAGAGTGCTGAATATCCATGGATTGCCAAAAGGACAAACAAGGGTGTCTTGGAAAAGGTGCAACCAGATGCTTCTTAGAAAAGCAGAGGTAGTGAAACTTCATCTCCCCTGCTTTGGGCATGTTGTTAGGAGGAGTCAGTCCTCAGTTTTCCAAATATAACAAACATGGAAAAATGAAGAAGGAGAAGACTGTCCAGGAGATGGATTGTCATAATGATCATGAAAGTGAACATGATTGTATCAAGATGATAAAAATGGGACAGGATAGAGCAGGGTTCAAATCCATTATTCATAGGGTTACTATGACTCTAGTTCACTTGACGACACTAAACAACAATTACCTGCTAAATGTCCTCCCTATAACCACCTTCTGACCACTCCCAACTTCTCTGTACCTAGACTCAGCTCTTTCAAGAGATTTTCCCTTAACATGGTGATCAGATTTTTCTCAAAATATGATATTCTGGTTCTTTCTACTGAGGATTCTTGTCTTGGTGATGGTTGTAAACTTAGTGCTTTATATATGACTTGTGGTAGTACTCAATGAATTCATACTGAGATGGAAAGAAATTAAATACACAAACAATAAAAATAATTATCCACAGGAGTTGAAGACAGAAGATGTCATCTTTTTAATTTCTTTTATTTTTTTTGACTAGCCATCGTCCTTGTACTAGCAGCATCTTCATTGTCTAGGAAATTCTTAGAACCACAGATCTTGATTTTATCTCAGATTGGTTGATTCATAAACTCAGGGCACTGGTAGCATTGGTAGAGCTCTAGTGGCCAAGTGATAAGGAGTTGTGCCATCAGCTGCTCCACAGAAGAAAGGTGGATGTCCCCTGTGAGATTCGCTGCCTCTGAAAACCTGCTGGGCAGTCAACTATGAGTCAGTTCTGACTCAATGGTACATAACAACGATAATGACAAGTAATTCTGATGTACAATGTTTGTGAGTCATTGCTGTAAGCCTAGGGCCAAGCTCTGACCATAACATTCAACGAGTTGAATATTAAACATGAGAAAACCCCCTTTTTTCCTCAGCATGTTCAGCTAACCAGCTACTTCTTCATGCTTATTCTCCTATCTCCTTTTAACAGTTATTCTAAATTAAGAGCAGCTACAAGCAAAAATTTTGTTTAGTTCAATTTAACAGATAAAATACTAAAGGTAAGAGAAAAACTAAAGGAAACTTCTCTAATGAATGATAAGATTAAAACATGACAGAACCCCCTCAGGAATTTGGCCTAAGGCTCTTTCCACCACCCACCCAGAAGCCAAGTAAAATAAGTCAATGTCAATGTCATTGCTCTCAAGCCAGAACCATCTCACCACTGACCCTCCAGCTGGTTTCTGAAGCTATTAATTGTATGGAAAAGAGAGCTCATCTTTATCCCTTAGAATTACTAGTGGATTCAAATTGCCAAAGAGGCACAACCCCTGACAACACAACTTCCTTTTCACACAAATGCTTTTGGATCTTGTAAATAACTGTCTACCAGTGTTCCTGAGGATCTGGGTTCCTAAGGATCCTGAATCAACCTTTAAGGATCATTTAAGACAGTAGTCCACGCAGTTATGTTAGAGGAACAAAGTGGACCTTTTATTTGCTTTTGAGACACAGCTACCCAATTCATGCCAATTGTTTTGTTTTAAGCTGCTACCTTTCTACTGGCGCTGTGGTGGTTTAGTGGCAAGGAGCTGTACTGCCAACCCAAAAGTGCACTGTTCAAATCCTCCAGCTCTTCCACAGGAGAAAGAAGGACAATCTCCTTCCTGTGATTAACTGTCTTTGAAAACCCATTGGAGGGTCAGCTCTGAGCTGGTCTTGACTTGATGGTACACAACAACAACAACAAAAAAAACAGCAACACTTTTTTAGTAGGGAGGTCGGGTGGCAGAGTCTATAGGGAGGTGCACTGCTGACCCAAGAATCACTCCTCTCTGGTGGTTATACTCTTCTACTGCTGATACAAGAGAAAGATCAACAGTTTCTTTCTGAACAAGTTACAACTTCAGAAATCCACTTGTTAGCTATGAGTTCATCCTGACTTGATGGCAATAAGTTTGAAGGTTTTTTTAATACAGTATTTGTCCTTATGGGACTGAGTTAGTTCATTTAACATAAGGCTCTCCAGCCCCTCACAAGTTAGGTAATAATTTACAAAATCATTGCTCCTGCATGCTGTGTAGTATTCCTTTGTGTGAATGTACCATAATTTCTCAATCCATTCAATTGTAATTGGACATCTGGGCTGTTTCCATGCTCTTGCAGTGGTGAATAACGCTGTTATGAACATTGGTGTACAAGTCTCCATTTATGCCTCAGTTCTCATTTTCTCAGGATATATTCCAAACAGTGGAATAGCTTGGTCATATGGAGTTTCATGGTCAGCTTTTTGAGGAAACACCAAACTGTGTTCCAAAGTGGTTGTACCACTTTATAATACCAGTTTAATATACCAGTGTATAAGAGTTCCTATCTCTCCACTTCTTCTCCAACATTTATTACTTGCTGTCCTGAGTTTGAAGGTTGTTTTGATGAGAACCCTCTCAAGCATTTTAGGAATCCTTACTTCCAGACACAAAAGTCCAGCCCTAAATATATAAGTTTTAGCAGACAAGCCAACAGAAGTTCTGGAAAATGGGATAAAACTAACCTGCTCAAGGTTTTGTGTGTGTTTGGCTAGCTACTTGGTGCCCTCTTGTGTCCAATACCTAAACCCAAAAGAGCAGAAAGCCAACAAGTACGGTTGTTATTGTTGTCGCTATGTGATATAGAGCCAAAAGCGACCCATAGCTGACCCTCCTGTAGGTTTTCAGAGACTATAAATCACACAGGAGGAGATTGTTCATCTTTCTCCTGAAAAACAGCTGATGGATTTGAACTGGCTGCCTTTGGGCTTGCAGAGCAACACCTTGCCACTAGGCTACCAGTTGTTTTGTGCCATCAAGTTGCGATAGACTCATAGCTGACTCTCCAGTGGGTTTTCAGAGGCAGTAAACTGCACGAGAAGAAATTGCTCATTTTCCTGTGGAGTGGTGGGGTGGATTCAAACTATGTGCCTTTGGGGTAGTGGCACAGTTTCTTACCATTAGGCCACAAATTACTACTGTCATTGCCTACAGATGGCCTCTGTGGCCAGAGACAGGCCAGTGGGCTAGACTCTGGAGTGGATGTGGGCCCCTGTAGGCTCTCTGGGAAGTACTGAAAACCCTCTGGGTGCTTTCCTGGCCTTGGTGCCCCTCACTATCCCTCACTGGGACAGCTTGTCAAAATGCATCCAGGTGAATGGGTGACAAAACTCACGCAATTGCAATTGCACCTTCAGAAAAATGGATCAAAATGTTGCTCAAGCTCAGAGTTTGACCAGTAGACTTTTCCTGCTGACTTACTGCCCAAGCCAGAGATTTATTTCTCTCTCCCTTTTTCTTTTTTTTAAAAGAAAAATTGATTCTTTTGTTGAAGGCCATTTAGGCTACTGAGGAGAAACTGCAAAGGCAGTTCTGAATGTGCTAAGTCAGTGGGAGATAATGGGCACTGTGTGTCCAGAAAAGGTACGTCCCGCCCCCTGCTGTAAGTAGTCCTCAACTGGTTCCCACACAGGGACTGTCCCCTTCACTGGTCGGCTCCCTCTAACTCCCACTATCTCGGCCAGGTCACCAAATCATGTCCCGCCCTGGTGTGAAAAGACACCCTTTACACCCAGGCCATGATACACGCAAACACAAGACTTTCTCGAGGATGCAGGGTTGGTTCTGCACACAGACCTGAGCTCCTTTAGCAAACAGCACTGATTGGAGCCTAACGTCCTGACCAGGCTCAGGCTACTCCTTGTATAAACTGGATCACAAAACTCCTAGAAATCAAACTACTAAGGCTCTCCAAGTCCTAATCTTCCCATTGGCAAAGTGAAGATATCAACCTGGAAATTATCACAACGTACATCTAGGGATTTTATAGGCTGAATGTGCTCGGAAATCCCTGTAGACATACCTTCTTGCCTCTAACCACTTGAACACTTTTCAGCTCTCTTCCATTCAGCCTCTTTGCCCTTGTGCCTTAGGAACCTTTTTGTGGTCTGTGCCCGCAGGCCACGTTCCCTCCAGTGCTCCTCATACCCCAGCACTTCTCAGACCCCAGCAGTGGGCACATGGCATTGTGACTGTCTGTCCTCTGGCCTGTGCCTCTCCTGTAATAAATCTGTGGTGAAAGAGCAGAGATCACTTCTGCCTGATTCACTGTGACATCCACAGAGCCTGACACAGTGCTGAGCGCACAGTACATGCTCAGTAAACATGTGTTCAAATAACCAGATGAACTCAGAATGAAATGCCGTCGGGACCAGGGGCAGAGGCTGTCAGGACAATATTGTTGTTGTTAAGTGCTGTCAAGTCATAGACAGCTCATAGCAACGCTATGAACAAAAGACCCGAACACTTTTATAACTTTCATCATTTTTCCACGTTCATAGAGTTCTGGAAGCAAGCTATTTTGGAAGTGGATGCCATTCCTGCTTCCACGCATGTTTTAATTGAGGAGTTCCACCAAACACTGTCCGCCATGGGTAACCATTATTACACAGGACAATGGCTGAGGTAAAACATGCACTTACCCACTGTACATATTCTGTGGCCCTATCAAGTCAATCCTGAGTCTGTGGGCACGTATGCTAGTGAGGTCTCTGCCAGTGATTTTCAGAGCCCTCTATATTTTTAGGTGCATTAGTGACAAAAGCAAGTAGCACTTGTGGCCTGGTAGATAGAGAGTACACTGCCAACTCAAAAGCAGGAAGTTCAAATCCACCAAAGAAAAATGATGAGTCTTCTTCAAGGTGAGGCTTATAGCCTCTGAAAACCCACTGGAGGTCTGCTGTGAATCAGTTCTACCTTGATGGCAGTGAAAAACAAAACTAACCCAAAGGCTGGCAGTTTGAACTCAATCCATGTGGGAAGAAAAATCTAATGCTCTCTTCTCATAAAGATCACAGTCAAGACAATGCCATGGAGCAGTTCTGCTCTGTGGCATGTGAGGCCAAAGAGTGAGAGAACTGAATTAGCTCTGGGAAACAAGTTTGGGATTTGGGGAATTGTGAAAGAAGAATCCCCACCTCAACTAGAGAAGTTCTGCTTTTAGTATTTTGTGTTTATGGTTCTCAACGTGATTTTGTTGAAAAATGTTATTCTGTGGGCACAAAGCAAGAGAAGGAGGCATTTGAAAACCACTGATTTAGCCATATAGCCTTGTTTCACAGAGGAGCAAACAAAGACGCCAGGAGGAGAGAACCTTTTCCCAAGGTCACATAGCTCAGTCTCCGTGTGGAAAGGCCTGGACCACTGAGCCATTGTTTCTTCCCTTCCTGGAAGTGGGGAAGGAAAGGATGAAGTAAGGAGCAGAGGGTCTGAGAGCAGACTGAGCAGAGCTCAAGGGTGTGCAGAACATGATGCCTTCTTCTGGAGCCCTCACAAAGACATCCTTGTCCTAGCCCGCTCACCTGGTCTAGGCTTGTGGGGAGGTGTGGGAGTTGTCAGAGGGCCTGACTGAAGTAGAAGGGGTGTGCATTCACAAACGCACGCACACACACAGAGCACCTGTGTTCATGGGTTCATTCCCACCCATCCTCCTGCCTGGCACTGATCAATTGCCCTGGTTCTGTTGTTTCCTTAGGCCATGGAGGGCTGAACCAGCTGGGAGGGGCTTTTGTGAATGGCAGACCCCTTCCCGAAGTGGTGCGTCAACGCATTGTAGACCTGGCCCACCAGGGCGTTCGGCCCTGTGATATCTCCCGCCAGCTTCGGGTCAGCCATGGCTGTGTCAGCAAGATCCTTGGCAGGTAAGCACGAAATTCATCCCTCTGGCCATCTTCCTGCACGGCTTTCCTTCCGCAGCGCACTCCCTGGCCAACCTCCCTCTCCAGAGCTCAGGGTCAGCTCCCTAATGTCAGAATCCATGTTGGGGCCTGAGCATTGCATTCTGATGATTGGGTGGGGGGGCCCTGAGCATTGCATTCTGATAATTGGGTGGGGGGGCCCTCTGTGTTTTCAGCCATGTCCCTCCTCATTTTACTGTTCCTTTATTTTTTTCTTGCCCTTCTTTGCTTCTTTGTTTATTTCTCTTTCCTTTAGTTTCTACATCTTTCCTTTTCTCCTTAGACCTATTCCTCATTTTCTGTAGGGTTCTCTGCTCTGGAAGCAGGAGAATCTGATCCTAATCCCTCCCTCACACGTCCTCTCCCTGCTGAGACCTGGGGAAGTGTACTCACCAGGGAATGCAAAAACCATCCCAAACCTGACGCTCACAAGAAGGGAAGGCTTGAGTTTGTGTTTCACAAATCATAATAATCATTGGGAATAATCCTGCAAAAATAATCATTGGGATTGCTTGATTAAATTAAGATGTCCAGGTCCCAGCCCATAAATCAGCATTTCTGAAAGGTTGAACTAGATGCTGTATTTTTTATGTTAGGACTGGGTGATACTGGTAACCACTAAGCATTAAGAACAATTGCGTTCCAAGGCTCAGTGTTTCACAGTTCAGGTTGCGCATTAGAATCACTTGAAAAGCTTCAAATAAAGCAGGGTGTGGGGAGATCAATATCTAGACCCACTCCATACTATTAAGTCAGAACTTCAGGGGAGAGAAAGGGCACAAATATTGGTGTTTTGTTTTTTTTTTAATGCCTCAGCAATTCTGGTTAAGCCCTAATGACACAATGGTTAAAGTGCTTGGCTGCTAACCAAAATATCCTCAGTTTAAGCCCACCAGCCTTTTTGCAGGAAAACTGTCTGTCTGTGTCGGTAAAGATTTACAGCCTTGGTGCCCTTTGGGACAGTTCTGCTCTGCCCTGTACTGTTGCTATAAATCTGAATCAACTCCATGGCAATAGTTTTCTGGTCTGGAAAGCAATTTTAATGTGCAGTTGGAGTTGAGAAGCACTGACCCACAGGCTCATCAGGGACCAAGAATGAAAGAAAGCCTGCTTCTGTCTGACACAGTCATACATTCTAATCGCAAAAGCCACTTCTACCAGAAAGGCCTCTACATCTGAGGATTCAGAATTTGAGTCAACTTAGTGTATGGTCCCCCTTCCCCAAGTCATGTGTGGGTTAAGAGAAGCTCTGATTGACAAGGCAATTGGGTCTGAACTGTAATTGAGTCCTGGAAAATTCTGACTGCTTGAATGACACTGTCAGGGAAAAATGCGGACCTTTGCTAGGGCTGCAAGAGAGGAATCCTGGGATGATCACTGGCGTTTTGAAAGAGGATGCTAAACTTTGTATGGCAGTGACAAGTGAGTGGGATGTTAAAGGGAAAGACCTTTTTCCTCCATGGCAGAGGACACTAGAGAGTTTCTACAACAAAGCAAAGGAGGATGTCCTGGTGTGTATCCAACTGGATCAAGTAAAGAACTGAAGGGACAAATTAGGGGCCTTATAAAGGTAGGCTCAGTTTAAGGAAGAAGACTTGGACAGGCATAATAGCGAGGCTGAGATTTCACAGTCCATGAGGTGGAAAAGAGACTCGTTTTGATAGTGATGGGCTTGGGGTGAGGGCTGCGGTTCAGGCTTGGACAAGATGAAAAGCGAAACAAGACAAGGCCCACGAAGGCCGGCTCACTTCCTTGGGTAGACATGAAGCTAGAGCAGTCAAGGAAACGGTAACGTTTTAGCCAAGAGGAGATTGAAGAAACCACTAAGCACTTACAATATTCACCCAGGACACATATACCAGATTTCCTTTCTTAGAAGAAACTCTTTCTTGGCCCAGAAGAGATTCCTATGAATTCTCTGTTACAGGACATTGGTTAGAGAGGGGGAAAGGCAGAGCCAGGCATTGCACAGTGAGGTCTACGGCAGAAGGTTCTGACTGAGCAATAGCATAAACTTACCTGAGCAGTGAAAACAGACCAGCCTGGGCACATTGGGGGTTTGAGACAAACCATTGGGGTATATTTTACCCCCATATTCCTGCACAGAAGCTTCTGAATACAGCCAGAGTCTCAGGTTGAATCCCTGCCCCAAGGTCCCACCTGCTTATTGGGTAAATCTTTGGGGTTCTCTATTGGAGTAGGTACTACGAGACTGGAAGTATCCGGCCTGGAGTGATAGGGGGTTCTAAGCCCAAGGTGGCCACCCCTAAGGTGGTGGAGAAGATTGGGGACTACAAGCGACAGAATCCCACCATGTTCGCATGGGAAATCCGAGACCGGCTACTGACGGAGGGTGTCTGTGACAATGACACGGTGCCCAGTGTCAGCTCCATCAACAGGTGAGAAAGGAATCCTCTGAGGTGGGATTTAGGGGAATTTTAAAAGGGGTCTGATGATGAAATTTGCTTTGGTGAAGAACAGCTTGCAAAGGGAATTTGTGCAGATGAATTAGGCAGGACGCTCCCTGGCACAAGACCTCTCCCCATTTGTCCTTGGGCATCTCCCAAGGCATTCTTCTATCCTCGGGGAATATTAGTAGTAATTACCTTTTTCATTCATCATATCTTTTCATGCACTAAAAATATTCTTCAGTAGTTTCCTCAGCCACAAGGCCTCTAAGCTGGCTCTCACTCAAGCATTCAGGCATTTGTTAAGTCACTCAGTTACTCCTTCTCTACTTTCAGCAATCATTTACTCACTCATTCCTTCACACATCATTCGATAATTAGGTACCAGGTCCAGAAACATATGAGTCCTGTGTTTGAAGAGCTTACAGGCTAATGAGAATAGAGACAGTAATCAAGAAACCACACGAACAGCTGTGAAAGTGATCTCTGAGTGTGTGCAGGTGATGTGGTTTAAGGGAGTTAGAAAAGGCCTCTCTCTGAAGAAACAGTAAAAGTTAATTAGATGAAAGGAGAAGGGGCATGAGCCCTAGATAGGAGCAACAGCATGTGCAAAGGCCCTGTGTCCAAGAAGCTGAAAGATGACTGAAGATGCCAGCAGAGGTTGCCCTTCAGGGGCTGGTAGCCTGTGAGTCTTGCCTTTAACCTATTAGCAATGGAAAAGCCTTTGGGCATATGTTAAGCAAGACTCCAACTTGAATTTCAGGAAGTCCATTCTGGCTGCAGTAGGGAGACGAGATTAGAAAGGGGTGGATGGAGACAGACTGGTAAATGGTCCTAGAGAGACATGGCAGTGCCATATACTAAGGATGGTGTTTCCATACCAAGAACCAGTTCCACCTCCTGACCACCCTGTATCAGGCTCTAAATCTTAACAGAAGATTACTTCTGCTTTCTTCTGTGGAGTGGCTAGGAGGTTTGAACTGCTAACACTCAACCTTCTACACCCCCTGGGCTTTTTAGTGAGACAGAATTGTTGCTATTATGAGGTGCCATCGAGTAAACCAGGACTCATAGCCACCCAACGAAGAATGGTTCTGGGTCCCGGTCCTGTCCTGCACCATCCTTACCATCCCTGATGTACTCAAGCCCATTGCCGCATTCACCGTTGGTCTAGCTTGTTGAGGACTTCCTGTCTCTGACCTGCCACCTTGCCCAGCATGTCTTTTTTCCCCAAGGACTGTCCCCTCCTAAAAGCTCAGAGAGTGTGAGATGAAGGTTCACTGTCCTTGCCTCTAAGGAGCACTTTGCTTGACCTAGCTAAATGTTGGCAAGGTTTAGAAGATCCAGCTCACAGAATTGATGATGACTTTGATGGGAAAGTGCTGGAGAAGTGGATGTTAAATCCACCTCTATTTCTGTCTTAAATGCCAATCATAAATGGAGGACCTGGGATCCTCCCCAGAGGAAGGTGTAGTGCTTGATCCTGGAAAGGGTGGGTTTGAGGTGCCTTTCAAATACTTGAGTGAGGTGTCAAAAAGGCAATTAGATCTGGGAAACCTTGAGTCAGTTCCCTTCTCTTTGTTGATCTTTTCTCTCTGCTCCATAGAATCATCCGGACCAAAGTACAGCAACCTTATAACCCTATGGACAGCTGTGTGGCCACCAAGACGCTTAACCCAGGACACACACTGAGTGAGTGCTGATCCCATCTGTGCGCATGCACACCTCTACCTAAACATACATCCACACAGCCACACAATCACATATCAACATGCCCACATCTGTACCCTCATAAACACAGATGTTGGTGGGTACTGTCGAGTCAGAACCAACTCATATTTGACCTTCCAGAAGGTTTTCGGAGACCATATAATTGCACAGGAAGAGATTGCCCATCTTTTTAAAGAGTAAAAGTGTATTTAAACTATGTGTCTTTGAGTTGACAGAGCAACTCCTTACCACTAAGCCACCAGAGCACCCTTTCATCTAGATGTAGGCTGAGCCAGCTAATCCTCTGTTGTAAGGCCTTGCCTGGTTTCCAGGGAAGGTTTGCTTTACAGTGGTTAGAAATATCCAGTAGCCGAAATTCTTCAGATTGCATTGACTCCGAAGCTCTCTCTCTCATCATTAGTGCCCTCAGAGAAGAGACCTTCAATCCTCCCCAGAGGTCAACCCTCTCCAGGTTGTTGCTTCTTCCACAGGGGCAGCTGAAGCAGCAAGAAGTGACACGTCACTTTCATGTCCTGACTCTCGCCTTCTCGCCCTCTTCAGTCCCCAGCTCAGCTGTGACACCGCCAGAGTCACCACAGTCAGATTCCCTGGGTTCCACCTATTCAATCAACGGGCTCCTAGGGATTGTTCAGCCGGGCAGCGACAGCAAGAGGAAGATGGATGACAGTGAGTGTCGAGGGGACAGGGGTGCAGGAGGGCAGTTGATGGGACAGAAGTCCGTCTCATGGACTTGTCTGTGAGTATTACTCCAGCCCTTAGAGTGGCCGGACCTGACTCTAAGACAGCCACAGCCCAGGGCCTGGGAACAAGTTCAGCCTGCTCTGCTCCCCCACACTAGCCTGACTGCATGGAGCCAGGGAGCAGGGAATGGGCTGATAGATGCATCCTGCTGAAACTCTCTCCTGGGACACCAGGCGACCAGGACAGCTGCAGGCTGAGCGCTGACTCCCAGGGCAGCAGTGGTGGGCCTCGCAAGCACCTTCGCACGGACACCTTCAGCCAGAACCACCTCGAGTCACTGGAGTGTTCCTTTGAGCGGCAGCACTACACGGAGGCCTATGCCTCCCCCAGCCATACCAAAGGCGAGCAGGTGAGGACACCCCAGCCCTGAGGGAGGGTGGGGAGCAGGGCACTTCAAAAGCCCTACTATGAGCTTTAGTTCATCAGCAGTCCTAACATCTGTCTCTCTCTCCTCACAGTCCCCTTCACTTCCTTTATCCTAGAGCTCAAAGGCTGCTCTGTTTCCCTCCTGAAAGAACTGCACAGTATAATTATTAGTTACTCCAGACTACAGGTGCAGGCCCCAACACTGGCGGGCACTACAAAGCCTTCAGTCACTTTCGCCCCACCTCCAGTGGGTCGCTCTGCACACACCTTGGCTCAGCATTATGCATGTTCCTGGACATACCAGCCTCATTCACACCTCCCTGCCCTTGCCCTCTCCAAATATCTTTCCTCCTACCCTTTTGCCTGGAAAAATACTACCGAGGCATCATGACTCAGCACAGGCCCATCAGTGCAACCCACACCTCTAAGAGAACCCAGCTCGCCTCACCCTGCATTGCCCAGCTTGCTGCCAGTTTGACATACTCTCTGTCAAACAGCTAGTGCTGTGATGATCTGGATGCTGGTGTCGAGGGACAGTGGGACAAGGCCGTCCCATTCCTTAAGGACATCTTTATTTTTTTCCACCTGTAATTTCCAGTGCATGGCACAGTACCCTACCTGCAATAAAATAAGCCCAGCCAGTTGCCATCAAGTGAATGCAGACTTGGGGCAGCCCCATGTGTGTCTGAGGAGACGCATAGGAGTTTCATGGCTGTCACCTTTCAGGAACTTTCAGGAACAGTTTGCCAGGCCTTTCTTCTGAGATGCCTTGGGATTGCTTGGACCCACCCATCTTTCAGTTAGTCCTTAAGTGCTAAACCGTTTGCTCCATGCAGGGACTCTTGTAGTTATAACGTTGTTGTTGTTAGCTGCGATCAGGAGGCACAGAGCCATAGCAACCCTACGTATAACAGAATGAAACACTGCCCAATCCCACATCATCCTCACAATCTCAGCTGTGTTTAAGCCTACAGTTGTTGCAGCTGTGTCAATCAATCCCATTGAGTGACTTCCTCTTTTTTACCAACGCTCTAATTTTCCAAGCATGCGGTCCCGTTCTGAAGACTGGTCTCTCCTGATAGAACTTTTAATGTTTGTGAGATGAAGTTTTATCATCCTCGCTTCTAAGGAGCACCCTGCTCACACTACTTTTGTTGTTGCTGTTGTTAGGTGCCATCAAGTTAACTATGGCCTGTAGCAGCCCTGTGAACAACAGATCTGAACCCTGTCCTACCCTGTGCCAGCCTCATAATCTCTTCCATTGTCACAGTCACTGTCAGTCCATCCCGCTGAGGGTCTTCCTCTCTTTTGCTGACCCTCCACTTTCTAAGCATGATGTCCCTAAGGAATAGTCTTTCCTTGTTGTTGTTGCTGCTGTTATGTGCCAAGTCGCCTGCAGCCCTCATAGCTCTGAAATCTGCTCTATTCTGTGCCAAATTTATTGTCTCTGACACAATTACCCCCATTATCCTAGTCACTGAATCAATCTAGCTCATCAAGGGTCTTCCTCTCTTGCACTGTCCTTCACACTCCCAAGCATGATGCACCTCTCCAAGGACCCCAAAGTATGTCAGACGAAGCTTTAGAATCCTTGCCTCCAAGGAGCAGCCTGATCACCCTCTCCAGAATAAACTTGTTTTTTCTCCTAGAAGTTCAGGTTGTATTTATTTAATACTCTTTTCCAGCATGTGAAATAAAGGTTTATTACATCAATACAAATTCAAGAGTTGAGAAACCTAGGATAATAAACTGCAGGAGGCACTTTTCTTCCCAGCACTGGGGACAGGGGAACCTTTCATTTGTGCTGGTGGGTGGCTGTTGTTGAGAGCTGGCACAGGTGTCAGAGGAGCTCCCTTGAGTCCAACAGAAAGAAGATCCCAAACTCAGACCTTATAGAGTCACCGGTCTTTTCATTGTTATCAACGGTCTTGGATTCCTCCTTCCCCTCATCTCACAAACTTAAATGGCTGAAAAGTTGACTGGGTTCATTTCTGCTGAACTCTCTGCTCATCCTTATTTAATCCCATGTGCCTTTAAGATCTGAGTAGAACAATGGCCACGAAGCCCACAACCAGCTAAATGACCAGCTTCTGGACCCATGCCAGCCCCTGCAGTGGAGCAGGAAATCTGCGTCAGCAATTTTGTCAGCCTGGCTGTGGCAACCACGAAGGGAGCATAGAAAGCCAGGTGTCAGCAGCTGTGGGTAGAGGGCCTGGGTGCTCATCAGTCTGGCAGCGCCAGCAGCTGCCAAATGGCTCCAGGAGGAACATGGGACTGCGAGGGGTGGGGATGCTGCAGGGAATCACTGTGTAAGAGCAAGCAAGTGGCAAACCAGGCCAAAGAAAAGCTGCCTCAGAGTCCCAGGAACCCTTGGTGTCCCAGAGCCTGGCTCCGCCCTGAGTTCCCCAGGGCACCTTGTGTGATTAAAGCATCGTGGGATGTACACATTCAGAGAATCCTGCAGTGAGACAGTGTCAGAGCACAGGCAGACTTGCTGACCACCTCGTCACGCTTTTCCAGTTGTGTGGAGATGAGGACAGGGCCAGGGACATGTGGGAGGGCTATGAGGAAGTAGGTTATGGCATTCAGCCTCCTACAGAATCCTCAGCCCTGGTTTCACTCAATCCACTGGCAAGAAGCTGAGCTGCAATTCCGAAGGCACGGGGTTCAAGTTCACCAGCTGCTTTGTGGGAGAAGGATGGGCCATCTCCTCCCATGTGATTAACTGCCTCTGAAAACCCACTGAAGGGTCAGCTATGGGTCAGTTCCGGCCTGATGGCACACAACAACATCTTTTTATATATTTTGCCTTCATGTCAATCTTTTGAAGACTGAGAAAACAACTGAACTACTCTAACCATTCAACCCAAAGATGAAAATGGGATCCAGAATCCCCTTATTATTGTTGTCAGCTGCTGTGGAGTTCATTCTGGCGCAAGGACCTCATCTGTCACATAGTAGAACCATCCCATTAGCTGCTCCTGGCTGTAATCCTTATGGAAACACAGCACCAGTCTTCTTTCTGTAGGACCCCGGGATATGCACTTTGAGCCAGCAGTCAAGTACAACTGTTTGCACCATCTAGTGACCTTCTGCCAATAACTTATCCACTTGCTCAGTCAGTCATTTTTTTTAGTCTGTCTTGGTTTGAGAGACAGGGAGAAGCTAACCTGTGTTCAGAGCCCCTTCTGGCCACATAGTCTTTGCCAGTCATCATTCTGACTCTCTAGTCTATAAAAAGTCTTGCTACTAAGGCAAAGATCATGCCTCTTTGGTGCAACCCACCAGAGGCTCCACGGGAGAAAGATGGGTCCTGTGGGATTCATCGCCTTGGAAACCCAAAGGAGGATCAGCTATGAGTCAGTTCTGACTTGATGGAAATGTGTGAGGTGTGTGTTATTACCAAGAGAAGTCAAACAGGAAAGTTTGCATTGTGCCAGGCTGCTAACCAGCATGTTGTCAGTGTGAACCCACCCCCAAGGGAGGAAGGTAGGCAGTATCCTCCTGTAAAAATCGATGGCAGAGCTACCTCTATAAGTGAATTGGCTAGATGGCAATGAGTTTAGTTTTGTTTTGGCATTCTTACCAAGCACTTTGTGCTAAGCATTTTAGTTATATGCCATAACGTATTGTTATTAGGAACTCTGGTGGCCTAGTGATAAGAAGTTGCACTGCAATCCCAAAGGTATGTGGTTCTAATCCATTAGCTGCTCCAGGGGAGAAGGATGGACAACTTCCTCCCATGATTAGCTGCCTCTGAATCAAACCCATGGAGGGCCAGCTATAGGTTGATTCTGACTTGATGGTATTCAATAACAACAACACATGCCATCAAGTCAGCACGAACTCATACCTGGCCCTCCTAGTGGGTTTTCATAGGCTATAAAACCAAGTTGCTCCTTGGAGCCAAGAATTTTATTTTATTTTTATTTTTTTTTCTTTCTTGCAATTCATTTTTTTAATTTTAGAGTGGTTTACCTACAAAGTTTGTATACATTGCCCCTCACACTGGATCCACTACCTCCCCGACCCAACCCCTTCCAACCATCAAACCTTCTGGGCCTCATAATTACCATACACCCCCACCACTCATCTCCACCCTCTGCTCTCCCCTCTTCCCCCTACTTAGTTCCCTATACATGTTTTACTAGTTATCTATTTCTACAACCATGGTTTTATACAGTATTTGCCTTATGGGAGTGAGTTAGTTCACTTAGTATAATACTCTCCAGTCCCTCCAAGTTAGGTAGACACTATTAGTGGGATTGTAAAATGGTACAACCATTCTGGAAGGCAGTTTGGAGCTTCCACAGAAAGCCGAACATAGAAATTCCATATAACCCAGCTGTTCCACTGCTTGGACTATACCCCAAGAAAATGTGAACTGAGGCATAAATGGAGACTTGTACACCAATGTTCACAGGAGCATTATTCACCATTGCAAGAACATGGAAACAGCCCAGATGTCCAACCACAATCAAATAGACAGAGAAAGTATAGTACATTTACACAATGGAATACTACGCAGCATGCAGGAGCAATGATTTTTAGAGTCAAGAATTTTTAAGCTCTGTTTCACACATAACTTTGAGCATGTTGTCAGGAGAGACCAATCCTTAGAGGAGGACATCATGCTTGAAAGGATGGAGAGTGAGCACAGGAGAGGAAGACCCTGGGTGAGAAGGATTGACACAGTGACTGTGGCAATGGGGTCAAGTGTGTCAGAGACAGTGAATTTGGCTAGGAAAAGGCAAAGTTCAAAGTCAGTGTTCATAGTGTCACTATGTGTTGCAGTCAACTCAACAGCATCTAACAACAAAACAAAATTGTACAGGTGGAGACTGCCCATCTTTTGCCTGTGGAGCAGCTGGTGGATCTGAACCATGAGCTTTGGGTTGCCAGCTCTGCTCCTTACCATTAGGTCACCAGATAGACAAACCTAAAATCTCATCTACTCTTTACATGAGCCCTGTGAAGTGGATTTTACTATTCCTGGCAGATAGTAAGAACATGAGGGCTCAGAGAAAGGAAGTAGGCTGAAGTTGTTGGGCCGGGTATTGCAGAAGCAGGACTGAAACTCAGTTTCTTGAACTCCAGAGCCCAAGTTCTAATGCACTGTGCCACATTGTCCCCCAATTCAATCCTAATTCTGGGTGGTTGGCGGGGGTGGGGGGGGAATCTGGCCACTCATGGGCATTGAAGCTTTGATGAGCTCGGCTTTGGTTTTGTCTTTTTTTCTTATCAGAGTTGCCTGGAATTTTGAAGAGCTGTAAGATTTTGAGTAGTTATTTTTGTCTAAAACTGAGGTGCTCATATGGCATTTGAAAGTTTCCTTACACTCACTAGAAATTGGGTATTTTGTTCAATCCCATTAAGCTACCCTCTGAGTAACTCCACCCTGTCTCACAGTGGGCCCCCGTGGAAGGCACAGAACCAGAACTCCATCTAGTCACTAATTGCTAGTGTGTACTAATATGAAAGAAGTGAAGAAGAAATCCATCTGTTCTGATGGAGTACTGCACTTTCTCTGAAGATGGTAAAAGATTAAAAGACCTGGGTTTTAGTCTCAGTTTTATTATCTGCAACACTTACCTTTCTGAGTTTCAGTCTTTCCACATTGAAAAAAGAAACCTTTTACAAAACAAAAAGCTAGACTTGTCTCACCCTGACCCCACTGCCAGGCTATTGATGGGCAAAGCTCTTCTCAAATAGAAGGGGCGCTCCTGTTATCTAGTTGAGGGCAATCTTGAAAAGCGCAGATATTGCTGTGCTGCTTTGGTTTAGATCTTGGCTGCTGACAAAGAAGTATGACAAGTTCCCCACCTCTCTGTGTCTAAGTTTCCCACATGGATGGAATGGAAATAATACTAACATAATCAGAGTAGTGAGTACTGTGAGCTGACTACCCCCTGCCTTTGGTGCCATCTTACCCCCTTTGAGGCTCAACAGTGAAGGTTCAGGGGGCAGAGGCTGCCCTTTGAAGTAGACTTGCTGTTCGCTTCCTGGGCTTGCATTTCACCAGTGGCACTGAATTACAGAAAGGGGAGCCTTGAGCCAAAGGACTGGGAGATAACAGTAGGAACGTTGGTTTGAGAAGAACAGATTAAACAAGCTAAATGAAGGCAAGAAAGCAGAAGGGGGAATGAGAAGAGTTTTTCCTGCCAGCTCCTACAGCCTCACTGCCCTCACTGTCCTGGGAAGGGCTTTGTTTGCTCTTGCTTGCCTGAGATCCTAAAGCCAGGGATCCCAAAGCCTTGGCCACTCTGTGCGCTGACTTCTCTTTCCTCCCCAGGGCCTCTACCCACTGCCCTTGCTCAACAGCACCCTGGATGACGGGAAGGCCACGCTGACTCCTTCCAACACACCCCTGGGGCGCAACCTCTCCACTCACCAGACATACCCCATGGTGGCAGGTATGGAACCCAGAATGTCCTGGGTCATCTGGATCCAGCTGCAAAGGTGGGATGGCGGGCAGGGGAAGGCAGAGCTTGGCCAGCTGTGACGAGGAAGGCACTGGAGCCCTGGGCTTGTGAGGAGGCTGGACTGTGCTCGCTGGGCCTCAAGATGGGCTCAGCCTCATGTTAGCTCCTCACTTGCCCCCTCTCCTCCGCGGGGACTGAAGGGCCGCACACTCATGCACCTTCACAGTAGAGGGCACAGCAGGGAGGCCAGCTTCTCCCTCCCCTCCACATTCAACCTGAGGAACATCTTCAGGCCCCTGCCTCCGCGCGCCCCCAGACTCAGACAGGAGCCCAGGTCTGCCTGACCCAGCCCCCGCCCGCCGCACCCCTCCCCACATCTCATGCTTGGTTTGTGCATGTCCCCACCCCATCATCTCACACCCCTCTCTCCTTGTTGTCTCCCTCCCTCCGGCAGATCCTCATTCACCCTTCGCCATAAAGCAGGAAACCCCCGAAGTGTCCAGTTCTAGCTCCACCCCTTCCTCTTTATCTAGCTCCGCCTTTTTGGATCTGCAGCAAGTCGGCTCCGGGGTCCCAGTCGGTGCCTCGGGCCCGCCCTTCAATGCTTTTCCCCATGCTGCCTCCATGTACGGGCAGCTCTCGGGTCCGGCCCTCCTCTCAGGTACGACAGGGAGGTCCCCACGTGCAGATGTCTTGGGGGGCGGGAGGGGGGGTCCACAGGGCTGGCCGCCTGCGCCCCTGGCTCGGGCCCAGCCCGTGATGGCCTCCAGGTACGTCCCCTTTAACCCTGTTCCCTAATTCCTCTGGCAACTTTTGGAGGTGCCGAGATTGTCCCTCCTCCCTGGCCAGCACAGGCCTTGGAAAGGGGCTGTGAGGAAAGCAGGTTTCAGAATCCTGCACCAAGGCTCCCTGGAAATGTTGCATCTTGGACTAGGTACCAGGGGCTGTGAAATGTTGAATGAACTCTTGGTTGTGGTAGAAAATAATTTTGGTAAGAAAAAGCCATTGGTTTTTGGAGCCAATTTCAGGCTCAGATTTTTAAAGAAGACAGAGTGATTTTAGTCCCTACAGTGTAGCTATCTTCACACCACCTAAACATGTCACCCTCTGAGGACACACAAGAGTTTTTTAAACAAGGTGAACTGAGAGTGAGTCGTCAACCTGAAAGATGGAGGGATTGTTGCCTTACCTCAGGAATCTCACTGACTTCCAAAAAAGTTAAATGAGGACACAGGCCTGGGAAGAGAGAGGGCCTGGCAAAGGGGCAGTGTGGTGCTCAACTGGGTGAAGCTAGACCTGAGCCTGGCAGGACAGATCCCTGTAGAGATGTCCCTGGCAGGCTAACCAACCAGGGCCTGAGGAACCGCTGAAAAATCAGAAAGGAGCAGGCTGGGGAAGATCTGAGGTAGAATGCAGGCAAGGGCAGAGACCCACAACGGTCTTTAGTACCTGAGGGGTATACAGGAACGAGACTGTTTTGGACAAGTGCCCAGGCATTGAACCAGGACCAATGAAAGAAGTTAGAGGTGCAGCAAATTCCAGTTCTGTGTAAGGGAGGATTGTCATAACATTATAGCAACCTCCAGGGAGTGTGGGTACTTAGTGATATCTCCCCACTTACCCTTGCTACCTGCTAGAGCAGAGACAGATAAGATGCTGGGGGAGCTGTTCTAGAAATAGCTCTGAGTTAGACAAGTCATCGTCAGGTTTGCGGACTTGTTGGTCCCACTACCTTTACAGAAGCCAAGTATGAAAAATGGAAATAAAGAGCTATTCTGTTTAAAGTAGGAACCAAACTCCTCAAAAGTTTATGGTTTCATTTGAAAGCCATTGCACTCAACTGGGGAAGCTCTGATAACCTAAGTGTTCAGGAGCTGTGCTGCCAATCTAAAGATCCACAGTTCAAATCCACTAGCTGCTCTGTAAGAGAAAAATGAATAATCTCCTCCTATGTGATTTATTGCCTCTGAAGATCCACTGGAAGGTCAGTTATAAGTCTGTTTCAACTCGATGACATCCAACAACAACAGGACTCAACCAAGATCTCTACAAGCTAGAAAGTCCTCAAAGCCAATTCATTCAGTCTGTAAATCTTGTAGTCCCTCCCTCCAAATGGCCATATTGTCTGCCAGGTCTTACTAACACCTGCTTCCCCCCCCCAACTCTGTGATCCCTACATCTAATATGGGAGGTCATCTTGAAAGGATGGGCACAGAGGTAAATAAAGGAGACTTGGGGTGTAGGCAGAGAGGCATCAGTTAAAATCTGAATTGAGAAACTATTGGCTCACACTCTTGGGAATTTCTAAAGAGGATGAAGTCAGTGGAGATGGGCCATTTGTTTTAGCCAGAGTGATTAAAAGAGAAAAATCTTTGGATTGAGTGACAGCCAAAGAAACTAGGATGGGGAGGGGAACAGGGAGGTGTGCAAAGGAGGCTCACCCCTGCTGTGGGTGGTTGGAGCTGAACACTGGCAAGCCAGTGTGCCTGATGTGAATGGTAGGATTGGCTCTGGGGCTTGCAAGAAAGCAGATAAGAGATGAGGGTATGAATGAAGTATGTGATAATGGGAAATGGTTCCTTAGCTCCTGTCCACACTGCAGCGATGCTGAGAAGAACCAGCTAAGAAGAGAAAGAAGGGTGGATGGCAATGGAAGCTGATATATGGAAGCGCAGACTTAAGCTGGTGGCTTCATCTGTAATGAGTTGCACAGCCAACCCAAATGCTTCATCTCTCTATTGGTTTGAGTCCAGAAGAAGGTTGGACAGTCTCCTCTTTCATGCCATTCGTAACCCAGGAAATCCAATGCAGGATCGGCTGTGTGTTGATGGCAAAGAGTAAATGAGATGAAGTTCAGTTGGAACAACCCAGGGCAAACTCCTTGTTCCTAAAGCCCCTGCACTTAATCCATACACTTCTTGCCACTCTTCTGGGTCTCAGGTATCCTCTGTCAGCATGCAGTCAAATCATGATGACATTTCCAACTCTGCAGCTCCTGTTGATGTGAACATTCTCATTGCCAACTTCAGGACTACCATTCATCCAGCCCGTTAGACAAAACCATGAGCAGCAGATACCAGATGGTTGTTCAGGCAGCAGCTATCCTGGAGCTGGGCAGTGGGTGCCAGTTACTCAGCACCTGCCTGTCTTTGAGCAGCTGTACCCTCAAAGCTAGGCTCAGATGATGATGTCCTGCAAAGCATGAGCACCCAACTGCAAGGCTCAGTCTGAGGGTTGAAAATTCAGCACACAAATGGGGACACTTGGAAAAGTAGAGCGATAGCCACACTTGGAGAGGCTGGGATCCTGGGCGGATTGCCAAGAACAGGAAGCACTCAGGGCTCTCCTTCATGCAGCCAGGCCCAGCTCTGCCCAGTGGGTCGCCAGGCTGATGATGTGCCGAGTCCAGCATGTTGGGCTGGAGCTCCTTAAATCCTGCATACCTAAGACCTCTGATTGAGATTGTACCTAAATGCCTAGCATGAGGCTGAACCAAGGGGAGAGTACCAGGGAGATTTAACAAGGAGGACAGTTAGGACAAGAATGAGCTTTAGAACCTAGGGTACAAAAAAACCTGTCCAAGAGATGAAAGGGTAAATTGAAAGGGAAGAACAGACAAGATTGTCCTAGGTAATGTCACAGGCCAGGTAGCTGTCATCCTATATTTGTTGGTAGAGACAGCAACCTGTCCAACTGATTGGAAGAGACTGTGCCTGATCCAAGTCATGGTCTTTTCATTATCCTTTGTTGTTGTTGTTATGTGCCATCGAGTCGTTTGCGACTCATAGCGACCCTATGCACAACAGCCCTAAACTGTGCTCTATCCTGCGCCAACCGCACCGCCTCTGACACACCCATCCCG
>NW_006400025.1:3269129-3340806 GCF_000299155.1 Elephantulus edwardii
CAGAGTCTCTTCTGACATCCATTTTGGTCTTTTCTTCCTCTTCTGTCTTTGTAATGACCGTTTGCACTCTTCCTGGATGATACCTTTGACATCCTCCCATAACTCATCGAGATGACAGAAGAATAGTTAATGCCTTTGAGTTGTGCTGTTGGAGAAGAGTACTGATGACCCTACGAACCGCCTAAAGAACAAACCTGTCTTGGAGGAAGCCAACCAGAGTGCTCCTTAAAAGCAAGAATAAGGAGAGGCCCATCCTAACAATATCAGTGTTGCAGGCAAAAGGAGAGAAGGAAGGACCAGGAGAATTTTCATTCCATAATCCACTCCACCGTATGTGTATTGTTGTTGTTGTTATATGCCATCAAGTTGACTCAGACTCATAGTGACATAGTACACCAGCTCTTTAACCCTATTCTTTCTGAGCCAACCTCATTGTCTTTGACACACCCACCCCCATTACCCTTGTCACTGGTAAATTTATCTCATCCAGAGTCTTCCTCTTTTACATTGTCCCTCTACTCTTCCAAGCATAATGTCCCTCTTCAAGGACTGATCTCTTCTTGCACCATGTCCAAAGTATGTTAGATGGAGCTTTAAAATCCTTGCCTCCGAGGAGCAGCCCAGTTTCACCCTCTCAGGGATGAACTTGTTTGTTCTCCTAGCTTATGTGTATCCTCCTAAATATCCTACTAAATTCCCTTCTTTCAAATGATTTTCTAAGAATCCTAACTTAACACAGGCTCCTTGCCCCTGAGTAACTTCCTAAGGACCCAAACCCTCCTGTCTCCCCTTCCCTGAATGATCATCTAAAGACTCTTCCTGTCTTTTCCAGATACTTTAACTGCTTCGAAATATCTTCCTCTGAGGTCACCTCTGGTGGCTCTCATTGTAATTCTCAAAGTGACTGTACTTTTTGAGTTTCAGTTGCTCTCTAGTCAGACAAAAAAGTAAAGGTATCATCAGAGTTTGGAGAATAGTCGAATTTCCCCTAACATTCCTGCCAGTTCCCTTTGGATGTTGTGATCCAGGTTCTGAGTGCACTGGTGAAAACAGTGCCTAGTCTGTCCTTGGTCCTGGCTGCCCCCACTCAGCTGATGGAAAGCTCTGAGTTAGTTCTTATCAGCAGAGGAGGCCTTCAAAGAGTTCATTACCCTCCTCCATCCTTTTGTGCAAAATTATTTTTCACCTTGCCAGAGAGATTTCTGGATTGCCTTAAATTCTCCTTGCTTTCAGAACAAGATAAGACATTGGAAAGGGGTCACACAAAGTACAGACATCAAAGGGGGCAAATAGAATTGTCTGACTTCACCACCACCTTTTGAATTCCTCCAAGTAATGATTTTCTGACCTTCATCTTTACCAATATTTACAATATTTACCAATAGTTCTGAGGTGCTAGCATTTTCTTATAGAAGATACTTATAGAACCTGTCCTATAATCAGCAAAAATAAACCCGTGCATACATCAACTTCTTAAAAAGAGGGCCACATTTGAAGTACATTGGTATAAAAAAAAGTTAGGACTCCAGGCAAAGATCAAAATTATATATATATATATATATAATAATTTTTTTAAAAGTCCTCATTGAATCAATTCTAGCTCATGATGCTCCTGTGTATGTTGGGCTAGAATTACTTATTACATTTTTAAGTCTGTGACCTTTTGGAAGCAAATCATCAGGTACTTAGGTGACTTTGAATCACTAGCACTAGGCAAGCACTTCACTGTATTTACCACCCAGCAATTTATTTTCATAAGCTGAGATGAGAACATGTACAGACCATGATGAAGAAGCCTCTCTTAATGGTTCCTGTGGTTTCTAGCTCTTTGGAAGAAACACCTTATTTGAGTTGAAGCCAATAAAGAATAGTTTCAAGATACAGCTACAAGGGTTTGTGGTGCCACAGTCAGGATGAGCACAGCCAGCATGAGAAAGTCCTTCCACGAGTGCCGTGTTTTACGAGTTTGACACTTTAGACCCGCTGGAAGAGAAATAGACTAGGGAGATGAAATTGTCAGAATGCAGGCCAGGAAGGCCAGTGAAGTCCATGTCTAAGAGCAGTGGGGGGCTAGTTCTTAGGTGATGGGGCTCCACGTGGGGCACCTATGAGTGAAGTGAAATAAATTGTAGCCTAGGGGAGCTCATGGTGTAGTGTTCTAACCACTGAGCTGCAAGGTCAAGAAGCAGCAGGAAGGAACCAGAGGCGTGTTGGAAGAAAGGGCACCTGTGGCAACTGAATCAGAAGATCCCTGGGGAGTTCCTAGGCTGGCTCTGGCAGATAGGTAGCTAAGAGCTGATATTCCCCACCTCCTCCAGTCATGGCAGTCTCCAAATCTTTTCTACACAGCGACCCGAAAAGAGAGAAGGTACCCTATTGTTGCTGTGTACCATCAAGTCAGAACTGACACATAGCTGACCCTCCTTCGGTTTTTCAGAGGCAGTTAATCACGTGGGAGGAGATTGACCATCTTTGTCCCAAGGAGCAGTAGGTAGCCTTGAATCACACGCCTTTGGGATAGCAGCTCAGCTTCTTATCACTAGGCCACCAGAGCTCCATGAGAAAATACCCTAGTACAAAACAGAGTAGTTGAGTGAACCTGACTTGGAATCTCTGATCTAAACTCTCAAGGGAGCATAGTCCTTAGCGAGTTTTGTTGCAAGCCCAAACACTATGCATATTCAGCAGTTTGAATACGCTGTTCCTCCCATTACAGTTAATGCCTTCAGAAACTGATGAAGGATCACTGTGAGTGGGAACAGTACATTTTGAGTAAACTGACTCCCCATGTGACAAATAGATGTGGTTTTTACCAGGACTAGAGCTCTCTTTCTCAGGGAGAAGGTTGTCGGTCATGTTTTGTACTGTGCAGGCCGAACTGACTCAGAGCTGACCTTCCAGTGGCTATTCAGAAACAGTCTAACAGGAGGAGATTGCCCACCTTTGGACAAATCACACAGGAGGAGATTGCTCATTGTTCTCTCACAGGGCAGCTAGTGGCCTCGAACCACAGTTCTTTGGATTTGCAGTACAACTCCTTACCACTGAACCACCAGAACTCTCTCAGGGAGAAGGTTGCTGTTGTTGTTGTTAGGTACCATTGAGTAGGAACCGACTCCATAGCTAACCCTTCGGTGGATATTCAGAGACAGTCTCATGGGAGGAAATTGCCCATCTTTCTTCTGTAGATCTAGTGGATTCAAACCCTGTGCCTTTGGGTTGGCAGTACAGCCCCTTACCACTAGGACACCAGAGCTCCTTCATGGAGAAGGGAGGTGGTAGTAAAGAAAAAAGGGTGCCAGCTTCAGGTCTGAATCAGCCACCTCCCTTCCATAGCCAACACTTCTTCAATGGGATGGGGCTGATGAGTCTATCAATAGTGCAGGCTTGTCAGCAGAAAGATCAGTGTTTACTCTGGCATAGCTTCTCTAAGGAACCCTGGGGCACTCAACTGCTAACCGAAAGGAAAGGTTGATGGTTTGAACCTATCCAGTGGCTTCACAGGAAAAAAGAGCTAACAGTCTGCTCCCATAAAGATTAACTTCCTAGCCAAAACTCACTGCTGTCAAGGCTATTCCAACCTGTGGTCGCATTATAGTAGGTTTCTGAGGCTGAAAATTTTATGGACAGAGATTACTCATCTTTGTCAAACAGAATAACTAGTAGATTTGAACTCATAATCTTTTGGTTATGAGCACAACACATAACACACTATGCCACCAGGGCTCCTTCCCATAGATTGTTGTCATATATGGTCAAGTTGGAACCAACCATAACTGATCCTCCAAATGGTTTTCAGAGGCTGTAAATCTCATGGGAGGAGATTATCCATCTGTCGCCCACCTCATAAAGATTAAAGTCTAGAAAATCCCATGAAAGCTGCAGAGCAGTTCTACTCTGTCACATAGGATCAATTTAAGTCAAAAAACAACTCAGTGGGTCTCAGCAACAGTATACCTACCACGTCTTTCCCTCTGTTCTAAACACATTAGAAGTCCCTTTTCATCACCTATGTTTCCATGTCTTCAGTTATTTCCATGATATTCCCTGTAGAATTCTAGTCAGTTCCACCCTATTTGGTCCAGTGCCAATCATAGCTAGACAGGGCATTCAGTGTCAAAACAGGCTGGAGGGTGATGATCAGTTTAGCAGAAGATTCATACTACTTTAAATAATGAATATCAGTGACTCATTTCAAGTAGGATTTGTTTTATAAAATCTCCATTAAGTTGTAAGCATTTCTAGAATGTGTCCATTGTGCCAGTCAAGTCCAATCAAAGCAGGACACCCAGGCTCTGAATTCTGTTGAGAGCATCATAGTAGTAATAATGTTGTATAAAGCTACTCGTGTTTTCTCCACAAGGAAACAGAAGCTTGCAATGTGCACATGGCACCCATGGCTTAATGGTAAGCAGTTGTGCTGCCCACTGCATGGCACATGGTTCAAATCTACCTGCTGCTTTACTGGAGAAAGGTGGGCCATCTCTTCTTGTGCATTTATTGCCTCTGAAAACCTCCTAGAGGTTCAGCTGTGAGTCAGTTCTGATTCAAAAGTATACAACAATGGTCTATGGACACTTGGAGAATTAGTTGTGGAAGTTGTAATACCTATGCCTTTAGATTCCTAGAGTCAAGAGTTGGGTGTACCTGATCCTGGTTGTTGCCTCCTGGGTCTTGTTTGCTGGCCCATTAAGCTTGGCTCCAAATGCCCATCTCAGCCTATGCCATATCTTAATTTACTGCTTGGCCTTGTCGGTTTAGCAGTGTTATTCTCTGCTGTATTCTGAAGTACTTAGAAAATCACCTTGCTCAAGGAACTCGGGAAGCCCTGGTGGTTCACTGGTACCACCTGATAATAAAAAAGTCAGCGGTTTGAACCTACCAGCTGCTTCGAATAAGACCCAGAAATCTGCCCTGGGAGAGATTAGAGCTTAGGAAAGCCTATTGCACAGTTATTCTCTGTCCTATAACCTTGTTCTGCATAGGAATTGACTCAGTGGCACAAAACAGCAAGAACTTAATGTTTACTAAGTAAATGTTTGTTGAATGAATGAATTGTCCCCGGGGAAATTGCACATATAAAGAGAAGGAGTTAGTTACAGTGGTATTGACAACTTGTGAGGTTTCATAGGATGTATTTTCCTTTCCATAATTACCAAGCCACACCTGAGGGGGCTGATGTATAAAGGACCTTGAAGGTTTGATGAGTGGAAGGTTAGGCCTGTGGAAGTACTGTCAGGGAGAATAGACTTAGTAAGTTGGTTGACATGATTAGCATGTGACCTTATATGTCCTGGGGAGAAGAAGTAGCCCCAATACAGTAGAGGTAGAAGATACTGGGGCAAAAATGTAATTTTTATAATACACAAGTCTTGCCCCTCCATGAAATTTTGCAATATCTACAGACATTTTTGTTATACTGTTTGAAGGCTGCTGTTGGCATCTAGGAGAGGAACCAAAGATGCTGGTAAACATCCTTCAGTGCACAGGACAGCACCCCCACAGTGAAGGATAATCCAGTCTAAGATGTCAGCAGTACCAAGGTTGATAAATCCTAGAAATACCACCAAGAGCTAGAATTACTGAATAATTCATAATTCATACGGGGGGATTTTAAAAGTGAAATGAGTACTGTAATTAAGTATTCTAAGGCAGTGGGCATAACCTGAACCAAATTGGGCAAACCATGACCTTTCATCACATTCTCGAGAATCCTTGGGTGAGAAAGAGCGTACTCGAGTTGTGCAAGACAAGAGGCGATAGAAGCAGAGCTATGGTTAAGGGATGGCATTGTTGGCATGCAGGATGGATGGGAGAACACACTAGACCAAACGAGTTCTTCACAGTTGGATGGTTTACTTTCCTGAGCTAGAGAAGATGGTAGTCCAGGGAAGTTGGACTTTTACAGAGCTGCTGCAGGGTCACCAAGGTTAGACTGTTACTCCCAAATTAACTACCATCTCCAAATTATATATAAACAGTAATTGGTATTTGTTTGTTAGAAATGGCTCTTTTTGTAAATGAAATCTACCAAATTGGGGTTCATGTTCAGATGTTAATGCTAAAGCTCTCTCATTCAACTTTTTGTTTAGGTCAAAGATAGTTAATAGATTTCATGTTCCTTGTATATCTGATGGACTGTAACCATTTAGAATGGCAGATGGAGGTATAAGACCCCCTCTCTGGTTAAGTGGAAAAAAAAGTAGGGTGACTGATTGGCAATGTCTTCCACAGGACCCCTGAAAGTAAACTGAGGGGGCTGGTAGAACACACTGTGCTATTCTTTTGTAGGGCTCAGTTTTTTGTGTTTTTTTTTTTTTTCGTTCTCCTCAGAGTCATGGGCTAAAATGTATGTGAGCTCTGAGTCAAACAGCCTCTAATGTGTTTCCTAGCTGTGCCCATTGCTGTGCTGGGCAGGGCCTCAAGCCAGTTCAGTCATGGACAGCAAAGCAAAATGGGAACAGACACAAGTTTTTACTAGTTGAGTGAAGCAGAACCATAACCAGAATGAGAAAAATTACAAGTTAAAGCTTAGAATGAGAGACCCAGAAGAGAGGTAGTGGGCCCTGGCAGGAACCTGATGCAGGAGATTCAATTACTGCCAGGCCTATAAAGAGTGATGCACATTCAAGCAATGGAGTTAGGTGCCATTTTTGAGCCTCAACCATAGTTTCTGATTCTGTCAAGAGATTTGGTTGCTATGCAGTGACTGCACATGGCACCTCTGTTTTGTAAGCATACGATGTACATTTCTAGTAGGTATTGACCCATCATTTTTCAACATTTCTGAGTATCTTTCCAGTATACTCATATTTTTATAAATTTGAGTTGTTTGGTGTCTGCCATGACTTAACTAAAGAATCTATTCAAAGTTCTGATGCTACTGTGGGGGATAATGAAGACCTAGAAGACGTAGCCCCCCAGCCTCCAGTAACATGGCATTTTTCTGGGTGAATCAGAGTCTCATAACTAATACCATGGAGAACTAAAAAAAAAAGGGGAGGGGGAGGAAGCCCTAGTTGGTCAACAAGTTGACTGCTAACTCACAGGCAGACTGTTCAAATCCACCAGCTACTCCACAGGCGAAAGATGGGCAATTTCCTTCTGTGCCATTTACCGGAGGACAGTGAATTAAAATTGTAAGGAGTGTTCCCTGCAAGGATGGAGGTTCTGTGCTATGGACACCACACAGAGAAAAGAGGAACTTGAACAGAGAGATAGAGGGAGGAGGAAAGAAGAGAGTTTAGGGAATGGTTTTGGGGACAGAATGAACACTATGAGGCCTTGGGGGAGCAAGGCAAAGTTATAGAGCCCACTATATCTCAACTGATGTCTCTTTGCTGTATCTTCCAGGCCGTGAGATGGTGGGGTCCACACTGCCTGGATACCCACCCCACATCCCTACCAACGGACAGGGCACCTATGCCTCTTCTGCCATCGCAGGCATGGTGGCAGGTAAGAGGAGGGACTGGACAGCCGTGGGCAGGGTAGGAAGGCAATGGAAAGAGGAAGTGCTGGAGAAGGTAGAGCAGGAAAGGAGGAACTTGGGGCATACCTCATTCTTGTACTTCTGGAAGGAGCAAGCGGTGCACCTTATAAATAATCGGAGAAAAAGGCCTCAGTGCTGTCCGGCTCCTCACCGCTCCCCAGCCCAGGAAAAGAGAAGGCCTGGATTCAGACAGGACTCTTTCAATGATACAGTGAGCATTGCTGGAGAGCTGTTTAGAGCCAGCAAAACAACTGTCAGCCAAATACAAACCCACCCTTAAACAGTCTATCCTCTCTCCTTTAACTTAGGCCTCAGTGCACACGTTCTATAAAACATAAATGTTAACATGATAATGATTAAAATCCATTGTCACCTCACACTCACTCAGCCCTGAATGGGGAGAATCCAGGTTCTAGAGTGTGAGATGAAGGAGGAGAATTTCTTCATTTTTGTTTGGACAGTCCTGAAATTTTGCCCATTGTTTTAGGTTTGTTTGCTGTCATGTTCACCTGCCATAAGCACTCAGAATATTAAAGTCTGAGAAGAACAAGGAGATTTTTCTAAGGATGAACCCTGGTCTTTCAAAAACCATAGAGGAAAGATTCAGGTGTGGGGAGGGTAGACAGTTTCCACTGCTCAGAGAGGCCTGGGACTCAGGGCATCCTGAGCCGCTAGCCCTGCCTGGGTCAGCCTCCCTGGCACTGACCCAAAGAAGTAGCACATTCACTCAGGGCTGAGCCCTCCCTCTTTCTCAGGGTTAATCTTTGCCAGCCACCCACCCTGTGCTGAGGCAGGTGGGCCAGCTTCTCTGGGCAGAAGGAGGGGAGGGGGAGAGAGGGCGGGAAGAAGGCTGTGAGCGCTCCCTGGGAACCTGCTGAGCTAGCCCTTGTTGCTGCCCTGTTACCGTGGAGATGTGCTTAATGCAGTGTTGAAAATACAGAATACCGACTCCTCTCACTCTCCTGGCCCGGCGCCCCCTCCCTCCCTCCCTCTTCTGGAGCGTGAAATGAGATTGGTCAAGATAAAAAAGGAAAAGATTCGGTTATTTTTTTAAGAGTGTGGATAATGGGTCCTCTCAATCAAAATCACAGGCTTCGGTCGCTCCCCCATCCCCCTCCCAACCTCTCCACCTTCCCCTGCCTTCTGCTCAGAAGAAGAGGAAGAAGCATAAAACACTTAGCTTTTCTCTTAATTATGAAGCATGCTCAGGACTAGGGGCTGCTGGACCTCAGAGTCTGACATGTGAGGTGCCTTGAAGACCTGGACCTCTTAACAAAGGCACCTAGGTTGTAGCCAGAAATACCTCAGATTTAGTGGGTGCTGTGCAAAAATAAAATAGCATAGCTACCTTCCAGAAAGGTAGAATTGGCTTCCAATAAGTCACAAGTCCCTTCATTCTCAGAAAATGCAGTGCTAGTTAAATACATCACCTGGTTCCTTGGAGTTCTATTTGTAAGTGGATTCTTTTGGGATTTTTTGGTAGAAAAAAATATTTGTCCATCTGTTACAACTTCCTGGGACCTGTCAGTTGACAGAACAGCAGTACCTTCCATTAAAATCAATAAACATTCATTGGAGACCGTTTTCTGTCCCCCAACCATGGCCAGCACTGGCTATGGAGTCAGCATGGACTCATGATCACCTCATGCACGTCAGAATATAATAGTGCTCCATAGGGTCTTCAAGGACTTCTTTTTGTCAGATATAGTTTGCCATGCTTTTCTCATGTAGTACCTGCGGGAAGATTGACTCAGACTCCTTTCAGTTAGCAGCTGAGCTCATTAAACGCTTGCACCAACTAGGGGCTCTGCCTTGTGTTAGGTATATAGTAAATACTCAAAGAGAAGCATGTCAGTGTCGTTCTCCAGGCAATCGGAGAAAGGAGGAAGCATTAATTTACTATGCACATCTGTATATTCAGTCATTCAGTCTGACCATTCATGTGTGTAACTTTTATTTTCCATTGAATCCTCACCATAAGCCCAGGAAGTTGATATTATTCGGTTCTACAGGTAAAGAAGCTAAGGCTTGAAAAGGAGAAGTGTATACAGAGACATAATCATATTAAGCGGCCAATGTTCAAGCACAAGTCTTTTGATTTCAAATTTTGGGTTCTTGCCACTGTACACAATGACCACCATCATACTGGAAATAAAGATGCAAGTCGTAAGAGAGAGGCCTAAGAACAAGGTCAAAATACAGCTTTCATTTGTATACTTTCTATTTTATCTTCTTTTTTGTTGTTATTCCTGCCCCATTAACAGAGTTAATGATTCTCAACCAAATTCTAAAGCTGAATCACTACTCATCCATCTATCTGTCTTTCAATTCTTTAACCTATTATCTTTCATATATTTTAATACATTAGCATGTCTTTCTGTCTCTCCATCCATCTTTTCATCCTTCCTTTTGTCCATACATCTTTCCATAATCCCTCTTTCCATCTGCTTCAAGTTTCTGGTGTTTCAAATCAGTGTAGAAACCAGTGGCTTCTAGGAAGAAAGATGGGCAACTTCCTCCCATGCAATTTACAGCCTCAGAAACCCAGTGGAGGATTTTCTGTGAGTTGGAACCGACCCCACAGCAGGGAGTTATCCTTCAGTCTGCCTTTCCATCATCTCATTTTAAATTAACATTGATTGTATATCTGTGTGAGATGCTAGAGATACAACAGAGAACAAGACAGGTTCTTCCCTTCATGGAGCTTACAGTCTAACAAGGGGAGCTCTGGTGACCTAGAGTAAGAAGATGCTTTGCAATCCCAAAAGCACGAATTTCAAATTACCAGTTGCTCCACAAGAGAAAGGTGACAGACCTTTGTGATTTTTTGGGGGGAAGACCCTTGTGATTTACTGCCTATGAAAACCCACTAGAAGGTCAGTCGGTTTGGGCTCCACTTGATGGCACACAACAACAAATCTCATAGAAGAGAAAAATGGACAGTAAATAAACAGGATGTGTTCAGATAATGATAAACACTGTGAATAAAGCAAAATGGTATTATGTGATGAAGAGCCTTAGGGAGAGAAGATCACTAGATTGGGTGATGAGGAGAGGTCTCTCTGAAGTGTCCAAAGTGATCAATCAAGTGATAAACTGGGGCAGATCATCCTGGCCAGAAAGAACGGCAGGTGCAAAAGCCCTAAGGTAGCAACTAATTGAGCATGGTGACACCCAGAAGAAAGGTGAGTCAGCTCAGAGAATAGTGATTGAAAGTTAATAGCTCTACAGAGTGAGGAGTTGTTGATAGTGACTGGGTCATGTTTTAAAAACATTAATCAGTTTGTTAGAAAAATGAACTGAATAGAATCAAGACAAGAAACCTAAACACCAGTTGGAAGGCAGTTGCAATCATTGATGCAAGAGGTGACAGTGACTTGAACTTGGACGGTAGAGCCAATAAGACTTGCTGGTGAATCAGCTGTAAGGATAAGAGCAGAAACCAGTATGACTCTTTGGTTTTGTGTGTGAGAAACTATGTGGATGGTGGTAGGTGACTAGAAGAGGAAGAGGTTGAGCAAGTAGGGGACTGGAAATCAAGAAAAATGCAACTAGGGTGCTTCATAGAGGCAAGGGCTGTGGAGCATCATCTCACATATTTTGGGCCTGTTGTTAGAAGGTGGTAGTTCTTGGAAAAAGGCATCATACTGGAAAGGTGGAGGGTCAGTGAAGGAGAAGAAGACCTTTAACAAGATGGATCAACATTGTGACTGTAAGGTTCCAGACTAATGGGTTCCATTGTATCAGAGATGATAAGGATGGTACGGACAGGGAAAGGTTCAGAGCCATTGTTCATAGGATTGCTATGAGTCACAGTTGAGTCGAAAGCACCTAACAACAACAATAACATCATCATGGAATTAAGATGCCCACTAGATACCCAATGAAATAAGTCAGTAAACCTATAACCATGCCTGAGTAGAGGAAGGAATCTTGGTTAAAGGTGTACATTTCAGCCACTGCACATAGGTTATTATTTAATGCCAGAGTACCACAGAGAGAATGGGAATAGAATATCATACACTAGAAATTTCACACACCAGAAATCCCCCTGGTGTTCTTCAAGATTTTGAGGTCTAACAGAGAGGAAGTCAACAAAGAAACCTGGGCAGGAGTCCCATGAGATACAAAGTAAGTCCCTGCATGAAGGCCAGAAACTTAGAAGTAGTGGTGAGCTGAAATCAGGAGGTTAAGTGAATGGCGTAGAACTGATTAAAGAATGGCTGGACTAGAGATGGCAGGAATTTTTGCAGGGTTCACTATAGACCTGGGGAGGATATGAGAAGGTACAGAAAGAGATGGTGGAGCAGAGAAATGAGTCGGTAGCAGGAGGAGGACTTAGGGGCGTGAAATGATTTTTCAAAAGATGCAGGATACCAGAACATGTTTACAAAAGGAATATTGCAAGGAGGGACCAGTCCTTGGAGAGGGACATCATGCTTGGAAGAGTGGAGGAACAGAGAAAGAGGGAGACCATCAATGAGATGGACAGACAGTGACTGGGGTAATGAGAGTAGGTGTGTCAGAGACAGTGAAGTTGGCACAGGATAGAGAAGGTTTCAGGGCTGTTGTCACAAGTGACTCTAGGCACATAACAACAACAACAAACAAACAAAGGAGAGATTAGCGAAGCAAAAAAGAGGAGTAATCTTAGGGAGCACGACCTTGGGAGGGTAAGTGAGGTGGGATGCAGAGTAAAGAGGGAATGTTGGCCTTTTTTAGGGTCAGAGACATTTCCTGTGTAAATGCTGAGTAAATGCTGACTCTCCCCTAACTTCCCTATGACTGAGGCAGCTAGGTAATCAGTGTGTTAAGTTATGAATAAGAGATGAATGAGTGGGAAAATGAGAGCACAAACATATTTTTCGACCCCTTTCCCATAATCCTTGAGCTGGCAGTATTTGGTAAAACCATAGGGGATCCTTGCTAAGTAGCCAGTGTGGTAAGGAATGGTTTCTTCCACACGCTCGTTGAAACCACGGAACCCTGGGGTACACCACAGTGAACAGCAGGTGAGTCATGGGATACAGAAGAGAGCACTGGAGCAGGATTAGGAGGCTAGGGTCCTAGTTCAGCTTTCGTTGCCCTTTTGGCAAATCTCTTCCTCTGCCAGATTATCAGCTTCTTAATTTCTAAAATGAATGGTCGGGTTAGCACAACTCTTAGTTTTCCTTCTTTGAATTTTTCTGTGTTAGATAATAGCCCCTCTCCTCTAGAACGTACTACCTCACTGACTCCTTAGAAATGGAATGATCTGGCGGTCTTCCTCTGTTTCCTGCTTCTTCTCCTCCTCTGGAAAAGAATTCCTTCAACAAGATGATGGTTGGCTGGATGACAGATCTGAGCCTCTGCTGGGCTTTCTATTAGCACCTGATCAATGTGAAAGTAATGAAAGTCAACCTGCCTATATGCAGAGCAGATTATCCGAGAGGCTGGGCTCTATGAGGAGAAGTGTGGCGTCAGAATTGGTGGAAGATCTATTAACAGTATGGCCTGAGGCTCAATGTCAAGAAGACAAAGATTCTCACCACTGGACCAATTGGTAGCATCAGGATGGATGGCGAAGAGATTGAGATTGTTCACAGCTTCAGTTTGCTCAGCTCCACGGTCAATACCCTTTGGCACCAGCAGCCAGGAAATCAAAAAACGTGATGGGAAAGTCTGCTGTTAGGGACCTCTCTAAAGTACTGAAGAGAAATGGTGTCTCTCTGGAGACTAAGGTGTGCCTGATACAGGCCATGGTCTGCAATCACTTGTTATGCATCAGAGAGTTGGACAATGACTAGGGAGGATAGAAGGAGAATTGATGCCTTTGAGCTGTGGTGCTGGAGAAGAGTATTGAATGTACCCTGGACTGCCAAGAAAACAAACAGATTCATCCTGGAAGAGGGTTAAACCAGGCTACTCCTTGGAGGCAAGGATTCTGGGGCTTCATCTGACATACTTTGGACATGTTGTAAGGAGAGACAGGTCCTTGGAGAGGGACATCATGCTTGGTAGGGTGGAGGGACAGTGTAGGAGGGGAAGACCCTCTATGAGGTGGATTGATTCAGTGACTGGGGTAATCGGGATGGGTGTGTCGGAGGCAGCGATTGGCACAGGATAGAGTAGGCTTTAGGGCTGTTGTACATAGGGTCACTATGAGTCGCAAATGACTCGACGGCACATAACAACAACAACAACAAATTTATTGAGTGCTGACAGTATGCTGTGTCCAGTCATAGCTGACCCTCCAGTGGGTTTTAGAAGCACTAAATCACAGGGAGGAGACTGCTCATCTTTCTCCCTTAGAGTAGCTGGTGGGTTTGACCCAATTGCCTTCAGGTTGGCAGTACAACTCGTTACCACTGAGCCACCAGAGCTCGCTCAACAACACTGTATGCGTAGGGAGCTCTGGTAGCCTAGTGGCAAGGGTTACATTGCCAACCCAGAAGCATGTGTGTGAGTCTACCAGCTGCCTCTCAGGAAGAAGATGGGCAGCCTTCTCCCATGTGCTTTGTAGTCTCTGCATATCCACTGGGTGGTCACCTGTGTGTCAGTTCTGACTTGATGGCACATAACAATTATATGTACTTAATAGTATTTATCTCATTTAATCTTTGCTACAATCAGTAAAACAAGGACAGTAACTGAGCTAATTTTTCAAAGCAACAGGTCAAGGCCAAGAGAGGTTAAATGTCCACAGCTAAGAAGTGGGGAATGGGGATTAGATTTTCTGCTGGCAGTCCAGCTCCAGAACAGTAGGGGTTTAAGGCTTCCCAACAGAGTCTGAGAAGGAGACTCTGAACCCTGGAAGGGCTGGCAGGAACCTGCTTTGTAAACAGAATCATAGTTTAAATGTATAAAGGGATTATCTGGAATTAAGAATCCAAGGTCAAGGTCTGCCCTGCCACTTACTACCAGTGTGATCTGTGGCAAACTACTTAGTCTTGCTGTGCTCAAATTCCTCTTCTATGAATTCATGCTATGGAGTGCTTCATAGGATAGTGGGGAGAATAAAATGGCATGAGGTGGGTGGCAGTGCTTTGTAAACTTTAAGCTCATACTGTGGCTGACTTTGTGGATACCTAAAGTATTCCAGTAGCCATTGCTTCAGTCAAGCCAAGAATGTTCACAGATGATCAAATTTGTGACAATTCCTGCACCAAGTTTGCTTAAAGTTGTGGACTCTGATGGGACGACAAACTCCTTAACGCCCAAGATAAAGTTTCCCCAGGAACACAAGTGGTTGGTGCCCTCCAATTTCCTACCATCCTCTGCCTAGGAAGCACACATACTCCTCAGCAAAGGCATGCTTAGGAATCTAAAAATGTCATACATACATACTTGAAGCCAAATGGCATCAAGCCAAGCCTGACTTGTGTTGACCCATTTATGTCAGAGTAGAACTGTGCTCTATAGGTTTTTAGTGGCTGGCTTTTCAGACACAGACCACTAGACCTTCCTTCTGAGGGTCTCTGGGTAGGCTTACACCTTTGACCCTTTGGTTAGCAGTCAAACACATTAACTATTTGCACCACCCAGGAGGTCTGGTAGTGGCTTTGTTGTAATCCCAAAGGCACGTGGTTCAAATCCACAAGTATGGGCAGTCTCGTCCCGTGCAGTTAACTGCCTCTGAAAACCCACTGGAAGATCAGCTCTGGGTCAATTCCAACTCAACAACAACAACCACATATACATATATAACAGATTTTCTTTTGACTTCTAAACCTACTCTCCAGGGATACCTCCCTTCTGTAGCAGGTCCAGACTGCAATAAAAGCAGTAGTTCAAGGCAGAACTTCGAAATCATCACACAGCTTCCAGAGTCCACCAAGCTGTCTTGCTGTGTGAGCTTCTGCAGATCCCTGAGCTTTAGATTCTTCATCTGGAAAATGGGAACAATAAGCTGTGCCTTCTGGGGCTTCTGTGAGAACTGAAGTACTGTGAAATGACCCTGAAATGAAGTACCCAAAATGACAGAGGATAAGGGGCTCCCAAAGGGACGATAGTGGGGCCTTCTAACTCTGCTGTCCTGCCATTTGGCTCCCTGGCTCACCCCCTGTCAGTCCCAGAGACCCTGCCTCCCCACTCTCAGTGCCACAGTGGTCCCCACCACCTCACGGGTCTCTCTTCTGTGTGCCCCCAACAGGAAGTGACTACTCTAGCAATGCCTACAGCCACACCCCCTACTCCTCCTACAGTGAGGCCTGGCGCTTCTCCAACTCCAGCTTGCTGAGTGAGTCACTTCAGGGCCACCCTGGCTCTTGGGGCAGGTTGTGTTATGTGGGTGGGCGGCCTCTTGGGGCAGGTTGAGTGTATGAGGGTGGGTCTTAAATCATCTGGAAAGCTCAGAGACCACAAGTTTGGTGAGATTCCAGAGGAGACGGGTGATGTCTATAGAGTCCAAGAAGGTAGAGCCTTGTGTCTGGTTGGGCCTGTGGCAGCCTCCCTCCAGTTCAAGGCTCTGTGAAATCTTTGTTCTGTCTAAGATTTGGGGCTCAAACCTTGAAGGGAGAGGAAAAGGGTAGACAGAGAAAAGTTGAAGAGAGGACTTCCTGGCTCAGAGGACTTTGGGTCTAAAAGCAGTAGATACATAGAGTCATTCCAGCTGCCCTTCTTCCTAAAAGGTTGCAGTCCTGTCACCATGTTCAGTATCTAAATGGCTCAGCACCAAAATCTTTACCCAAAAGTCCTTTGCTCCACCATGCATTCTGATAATTCCACAAGGTCAGCTACTTGGCTACCCTTAACCCCTCTCTCATACTGGGACACACCATTGACTAGAGAAGTTTCTTTGGGAAACTAAGCCCAGAAAGAGAGACTTAAAAGATCACGTTCACGTGATGGTCCTGGGGTCTCAGAGAGAACCTGAAACCAGAGAGAATTGTAGGTGCATGTGAGGCTGACCCGGGCTCTTTCTAGACAGCCTGTTGCCTAGATAAGCTCAACTCCAAACCACTTTTCTGTCCAGTGTAATTGGAAAGGGCGAGGCAGTGAGGTGTACTGGAGCCAGAGGGCATCTCCCTGCTGGGCCTCCTGGGTGTCCATCACTGGGCCTCACACTCTGCCACCCTTGCATCAGTCAGGATTCTTATCTCTGATGACCAGATCTCATCCTGCTTGTGCAAGTCTCTGGAGGATCTAGCTTGTCCCCTCAGCGTGTTTGGGTTCTGGGGTCCCACTGGTGTCTTCTCTTTCCCTGTTCTTGAGCTGAGGGTGTTGAAGGTCAAAGCAGTCATCGAGGAGAGGTGCAGAGAAGCAGTGTTCTCATTCTGGCCAGAGGTGAGACCAGGGAAAAAGGAAATAAGACTGGAGAGGAGTTAATCTTTGATGATCAGATAGGCCAGGGGATAAATTATTAACTTGTGCTGTCTTAAAGGTCAGCAGATGCAGGAGAAAGTTATGGTGCAATTTCCCCTTCTGACCAGCTATGTTGTTGTTATTTTTTTTTTTAACATGTCCAGGTCCCCCATATTATTACAGTTCCACATCAAGGCCAACTGCACCGCCCACCACCGCCACGGCCTTTGACCATCTGTAGTCGCCATGGGGACAGTGGGAGCGACAGAGCAACAGGAGGACTCAGCTTGGGACAGGCCCCAGAGAGTCACACAAAGGAATCTTTATTTATTACATGAAAAATAACCACAAGTCCAGCATTGCGTCTCACTCCCTATGTGAACCATGCAAGACACAATGACCTTGGAGAAGGCCGAACTGTCCTCCAGGGCTCCTTAACGAGAGGCAGAAGTCCCAGGGAAAGAGAACCATTCCATTCAGCAAGAGACAGTCAGCATTGGAGAGGCACTGTGGCCCCTGCTGGCTTCTTGCCAAAAGGAGAGAAGAGGGCACAGCTGAATGATCTTGAGGGATGGCAGGTGGGCCCACCTGGGTCTGAAGGTGACAGTGGTGGCTCCTAGCAGTGCCATCAACACAGCCATAGCAATTGCGGGCTGTATGCACTCTCATCTAACCCACAAGCCATAGCCTGGTTAAGTCACTCTTCCTTCAGCAGCCCTGACAGATCCCTCTCTCTACCCACTTGTCTACCATCTCTGTTCACCTTGCTTGGCTCTTCCCATGCCTTCCTCTTGGATATTAGCTGAGGCTGGGCCAAGTCAATCATAAATTCTACACCATTGCCAATGACCTTCTTCCGCCTGATGCTAGCAACGTGCAAACACCACCCCACATTCTCATCTAGTGTATCCTCCCTTTGGAAGCTGCCATCAGCTGGGCCAACTTCAAACAGCTTGAGACAGACATTCCAAAGGGTCTCTGACCCCTGGCATGATGTGGGGGTCATCTCTGCCCAAGGCAGTACATGGTGGAATTTCTGGGGGCTCCCCTCCCTTTTCTAATAGCATCTCCCAAGCCAGTGTGCTTCCTGCAGTCCATGTATCCTACATCTGCAGAGCCCCTGAGGCATTGCCCTCCAGGCTACCACAGAGCTCCTGAGGAACCAGCAGTGGAAATTCACTTTTGGATACCCCACAGCTCCTGTCCCCACACCTGGCTGTAAATACTGTAAATGAAGCTCTGTCCAGGACCAGCTTCACCCTGTCCATCCCCACAGTGAATTGTCTCCCTGCCATATCAGGCTTCTCTCCTTGATGCTTCTTTCCTTTTTTAAAGAAAACCTGCCATTGCCACCTGACTCAATAAACCATTATTCTTCATCTCTTTGCTTTCTCGCTAACCCTCTACCTTTGCTAGCACGATGTCTTTTTGCAAGAGAGGGAAAAGAGAGAATGACCCTCAACAAAGTGGATTGACACAGTGACTGGAAGAGCAAGCAGAGTGTGGCAGAGATTGTGAGGCTGGCACAGAATGGGACAAGGCTCCTATCTGTTGTTCACAGAGTTGCTGTGAGATGTAGTCAACTCAGTGGCATCTAAAAACAACTTCATCTCTAGCTTTGAGGTAGGCTAGAGGAGAGGGACACCATGCTTGGAAAGATGGGGGGGTCTGAGAAGGAAAGGAGGACTCCTAATGAGGTGGATTGACATGACTTCACTCACTGTCTTTAAAAATCTGAGTGTTTTAGGGATGGTGAGGATGGCATCGGATAGAGCAGAGTTCAGGGTGGCTGTTCATCAGGTCGCTCTGATGACACCAAAACCAACAGCAACAACAACAGAAAGGGAAGGAGACATCTCTTTGTTGGCTTCCTCCCAAGAACCTCAGAGCCAAATGCCCAAGTGTCGCACTGTGGGTTGATAAACCAATTGCCACCAAGTGGACTTGACTTATGGTGACCCCTTGTGTGTCAAGAGCAGAACTGTGCTCTTTTGGGTTTGTAATAGCCAAGTTTTCAGTAAGTTACTAGGACTTTCCTCCCAGGTTCCTCTGGATGAACACAGACTCCCAGCGTTCCGCTTAGCAGTGAGCATGGTGAGCGGTGCACCCAGGGACTCCTGTATGTGAAAGCTCAAAATTCACTGCTGTCAGCTTGGTTCTGACTCCCAGCAGCCTTCCGTCTGGTCTCCAAGGAGGAGAATATAAATCTCTGCAGGGGGAAATTTTTCTTAGAGCAGCTGGTGGATTCGAACTGCCAGCCTTTTGGTTAGCAGACTGATGTGTTATAGACTATGCCACCAGGACTAAAGGTACCCAAAAGCCCTGATTTAGCACTTGCTCCCTCCCACTTTAATAGATGGTTAGTGAGTGCTGGGTAAACTTCCAAGCCTTGGTTTCCTCAGCTCTAAGTAAATGTGTGATAAGATCAGCCAATCTCATAGTGCACTCCACCAATAATAATTGCCTTTGTTACCAACAGGAAACTAGAGGGTCAGCCAAGAAAATTGATTATGGAACTAAGAATAGCTATTAACTATTGTTGTTAGATAGTGTTGAGTCAGCTCCAACCCGTGTAACAACAGATCAAAACTACCTAGTACTAGGCCATCCTTGGTCTCTGCTGTGCGTGAGCTCATTGTTGCAATCAAATAACCAGTGCTTGAAGACATTTATGATAGACCTGGCACAGTATGGAGGGCTTTGCATAAGTTAAATTGAGAGCATGTTGAGAACACGGAGGCTCAGAAAAATGCAGTGACTTTCTAAAGTAGGAAGTAGTTGATTCAACCAAGTCCTCTTAGGCTAAGTCCAGCCCCTTTTCTCAGCACCATGGGTCCCTTATCAGGATACCAGACAGTCCTGGATCTGAGAGGTTTGGGGCTGTCAAAATATCTACTTCCTAAAGATGGAGCACGGCTGAGCAGTGGAGAAACACAGGGTGGCAGTGGGTAAAGGATGGGAAGGAGTCTGCAGGGGTACTGCCTGTGGGAGGATGCTGGGCACCCCGAGGGTTGCCTGGAGCTGCTTGAGTCCTCTACACATGAGAGGCAGCTGGTAGGAGGGGCAAGGGTCTGCAGCTCAGGTTGACCAGAGGTAGCTGGGCAGACAACAGTCAGGGCAGAGTCACATGAAGAGGATGCCGAACCCACCCAGGACTCCAAGGCTGGGGAGACAGGCAGGGAGATGGGGCCCCATGTTCTTTGTCCTCTCAAAGGAGAGACCAAGGTTGCTCACCAGGGATGGCATGAAAATGGCTGAGCCTTGAGGAACTCTCTGGAAGGAAGCCTGTTCCCCAACTCTTCTTAGTGCAACCCGAGTTGAGGTTTGTTTCCCTATAACGAGACGTCTGTGACTTTTAATCTCATTATATCTGAGTCTTGTCATGCTCTCAGGCCTCTTGCCTGCCTGATTCTGGGGCCCAGATGAACAGCACCACACACACACACACACACACACACACACACACACACACACACACACACACTGCTTGGCATCCTGTGAAGTGTACAGAACTAACATGAATGTACACAGTCACAGCCCTCCCTCCATGTGTGCCCCTGGAAGACTTGCTCCAACTCCTGAATAATCCCACAGTGGAAAACTCACCTTTCCTTCCCTGAGGTGAGCTGAGCTCCCCAGAATGCTCTGCTCGGTTGTGAGGATGGTTGGGGAGTGTGCAGCAGCCCCAAGTGCAGCAGACACCTGTACTCTCAGATATTTTATCTGCAGTCAGACCACAGGTTCCATCCTGAAGCTTGTCCTCCCTGCCCTTCTCCACACACCTTTGTGTGCAGCATGCCTTTGTGTGCTCCCTTACTTCTCCCACACTATCCCCAAAGCTGGGGCATTTCAAATTGTTTCACCCCATTACATGGATGACCAGAGAGGATATGCAGGAGGCTTGTGGAGGTCCAGCTGGAGGGAATGGGTGGGAAATAACCATGAGTAACTGAATGTTGAGAGAGGATGAAATACTGTACCTGACACATTCCAAAGACATCCAAGTCTACCCTCCCCTGTCTTGTACTCTGGGGCCTCACAGTACTGGAACAATCCCTTTAACTGTAAAGAGAGACTTCCATCTGATTACCAGGCAATCGGCTCTCCCGGTCTGTCATCCTCTCCCCTCCTTGCTCTCCAGCAAGTGGACAGCTGAGGGTGCAAAGAGGCCATAGGAGACCTGAGGCCAGGCAGTCACTGAAGGACAGAGGGGTTTCTGCTGGGACACAGAGCAGCTCCTGCCCTGCCTGAGGACCACTCAAACCATTCCCCAAACTCACTGCCTTAGACTTGATTCCATAGCTACCATACAGGACAAAGTATAGCCACTGGGCTTCTGAAGCTATAAATCTGAAGGGTAGACTGCCTCATTGTTCTCTCAGTGATTCAGACCACCTGTTTTGACTACCATTACAGCACTTAATGTAGAATGCTACCAGGGCTTCAAGGCTGGGAGAAACTCTAAATTGACTAATGTTGCTGGGACCCGCTGGCTTTGCCTGGAGATCTCACCACCTCAGAGGCCAGTCCCCAGGCTGCTCCCAGCTTCTCCCATTGTCGGCCTTACTCTACTGTCCTTGCTAGGGGGTTGTTGCTAACACACACACACACACACACACACACACCCAAACACACACATCCCAAAAAGCCATGTGCTGCCTATGCATTCAATATCCTCAGCTATCTCAGGAGGAATTTTATCTGTGACCACAGTCGGTAGATTAGAAAATACAAAGCCAGAGAGGCTGAGGAACTTAATAACATTTTCCCAAACTCACCTGCCCTGGTCATCCTCCTGACTCCTGCATATACCCCCCACCCACAAATTTTTCCTAAACGTATAGACATCCAGTTGTCATTGATTCGGTTTTACTCATGGTGGTCCCATATGTGATAAGGTAGAACTGTGCTCGACACTGTTTTCATAGTAGATGGCCGGATTTTTTCCCAAGGTGCCTATCTGTGTGCTGGCACATTAGCAGCTAAATATGTTAACCAAGGGACTCCCCATGAAAACATAAGTCCACTTTAAGGCAGCTACTGATGTCATTGGCCTTTGCAGGTGGGTGTAGAAGGGGGGCAGGAGGCCTCACCTCACACCCCTGGCCCATAGGTTTTTTGTTTTTAGCTTCAGCCCTGCTCAATCCTGGGCAGAAGAAAGACCCCTCCATTCTTCACTCACTGATAACCTCGCCGTCTCTCCCCTCTTCCAAACTTCTAATGACACTTCACATAAGCTTGGTTTTGGTTTGATTTTTTTTTTGGGGGGGGGTTACAAAATCTGTCACATCAGTTTTTGCCAGTGATTCTGAACATTGGCTCCATTGTGTAGCTGGGGAGACAGAGATTGAGACTTGGCTTTTTCAAGATCACAAAGCTGGCCAGCAGTGATGGTAGGACCACAGCTGATCCCTAATTGAAAACCTAATCCCAGCCTGAAACCTCAACCATCTGAGATCTGAATGTGGCCAGGCTTCTACAGAGACCTAAAGGCATTCTTAGTTGGATGAGAGGCCAGGAACTGCCTGTCATACCTGTCCTCTCTGAGGATGCAGCCATACTGGATTCTCCCTCACTGACCTGCAGCCCTAAAGGTCGATCCTTCAGCCTGCCCCTTGTCAGCTTGTCTCTGAACTTGAGAATAATAAAGTTTTTTGTTCTGCAGAGGAAAGTGCTTCCTCCTTGAGTTTGTGTGTTCTGATGAGACTTTCCCCCACTAAAGCCACTTCCTCTCTTGCCTCCCACCTCTTTGTCCTTCCTCTCCCTTTATGAGTTTCCCCTCTTATTTCAGTTCTTCTTCTGATGAGCCCTGCAATCATTCCTTTCCCCATCATTTGAGAGGTCTTTATGTCTTCAGGGTTCTGGGCCCTTGAAAGACAAACTCAATTCCTGAGTAGAGAGCTCAAGTGAGTCAAGGGAAGTCTCTACATGTTAAAAGCAAAGAGAAGTAGCCATTCTCCGCATTCCCACCTTCCTTTCTCCTTAGCTTTTCTTTCTTCAGTGTCGCTTTGTGGGGGGTTGGAGACTCAGACACTGGTGGTCCCTATGCCCAGCCCCCTGGGCACCCCTTACTCACAAGCACTCAAGAACGCTATTCACCCTGTCTCCACACCACTAAGGCCTTCCCTTGCCACGAGGGAGCTCTGGAAGTCTAGCAGTAATGAGCTGTGCTGCAATCCCAACGTCATCAGTTCAAATCCGCCTGCTGCTCCGTGTGAGAGGGATGGGCACTCTCCTCCTGAGCGATCTACTGCCTCTGAAACCTCCTGGAGTTTCATCTATGAGTCTATTCTGATTCCAAGGCACACAAAACTACATGCCACGAAGTTCGTTCCCGGCATCCTGGGAGTAGCGGGAGGACACAGCACCTATGCTTCTCTCTCCCGCTTCCCATTGGCACCGTCCCCCCAACACACCCCACTTTTGAAAGGCAGCAATGGCTGAGCCCCAGCTGTGGGGCTGCCCCCGGAGATTTGGGATGAGGGGCTCAGATCTGGCGGGAGGTGGAGCGAGACCTGGTGTCGGGGGAAGGAGGCGCCCGCGTCCCGCATCTGCGCCCGGTGGCAGGCGGCCAGGCCGGGGAGCGCTGCCTGCGGCTCGCAAGGAAATGCGGTTTCCCCTTGAGTGAGCGGCCTGCGCAGTGTGGAAATTGGCTCATCGCTGAGTGCAGTCGCTGTCGCCGCGGAGCCGGGCGGGCACAGCCCGCGGGAGGCCGCGCTGGCCCCTGGAGTGAGCCAGGAGCAGCCATGTGCTGAGAACTCATTAGGGATAAATCAAACTAGTAACAGCATGAAAGCAACACCCTCCCCGGCCCCGCCTCCCGCGCCCGCCCCTCTGAGGACCCCACCTTCCCTCCTTCTCCTTGGCCCTGTCTCCTGTGCTCAGACGTTCCCCAGGTGAGGAACCTTCTCCCCCAGCCCTGGGGCCCTCCCCAGGTGATACCTATGGTCACACACACACACACACACACACACACACCCCTCCTCAACTCCAGGAGCCATCCTAGAACTAGAGATGTATTCATTTAAAAATAAATATATTTCTTTGCTTTATTCTAGGGGTGGGAGAAGGAGGAGCAAGCTTAACTGCTGGCCCCAGGCCTGGCTAGTAGCACAGGTTAGGACGCTCACCTGGTCTTCCACCACCACACCAGGCTTTTCGCCTCTGCCACAGTCCCCTGAAGCCCCAGAAGGAGTCCCAGATGTGGGCAGCACAGAAGCTTGCACTTGTCTCTCTGGGGGCATGAGAGGTTCTCCAATGTCCTAATCCAGCCACCCGCCCACTAGGAGCCTTAATTGCAGCCAGGAAAGCAATCATCTGTAAAATGGAGGAGCTCAGCCTGAATCCTCATCTCCCTCACCTCATCACCCTACTTCATCGCCTCACCTCATCTCCCCACCAACGGAAAAGAAAGTGGGCATGGCCTAGTGAAAACATCTCACCACAGTTATGAAGGCTGTGGAGATATTTTACCTGTAAAATTGTAATTATTTTATCACTAGAACAAACCTCTTTCCTGATGCTAAAGGATGTTCTGTTATTCTGCAGGTTGAATTTGTGAGTGCTACCAGAGGTATCACTGGTGGCTTCTTGGTAAAGAATTAAGGTTTGAATCCCCCAGTTGCTCTGCTAGAGAAAGATAATCTTTTTTTATTAAATGGCCTCTGAAAACCCACTGAAGGGTCAGCTGTGGATCTGTTCTGATTGCAAGGCAGCAATGAGAGTGTGCAGGGAGCTCTGGTGGTCTACTGAGAATCTATGCTGCCAACCCAAAAAGCATGTAGTTCAAATCCACCAGCTGCTTCGCTGGAGAAAGATAATCTCTTTTTCAATTAAACTGCCTCTGGAAACCTGCTGGACTGTCACCTGTGAGTTGGTGCCTACTCTATGATGCTTAACAACCACCACCAGAGTCAACCTATCAGAGAGGCTCCTGGCCAACTTTCCAAGCCCTACTGATTCATTCTAATCTAATCCTCCTGGGCCCAACGATTTTGCTAAAAGGTTGCAGGAGGGACTAGAGTGTGGGTCTGTGGCCTCACATCTGTCACTCATCAGTTTCCTTGTGTGTAAAATGCGCATCTTGGGCCTGAATACTTTCCAGCTCCAACATTCTGACTCAACAGTGACCTGGGTCAGTGAAAAGCATTCAGGGCCTCATCTGATTGATTCAGGTATGAGATCCTCTGTTTCTTAAATTCCCTTGGTAATTTTCCACCAGGCAATTGCCATGCTCCGATATTTGGAATCTGGTTTCTGTTTGGGGTGGAGTGACTTCTGGTGCCCCACCTCACCCCAACAGGCTAGTCAGGCCCTGACTCAGCTCACTGCACTAAAACTGGTTTCTAAAGGATTCCACAGTGAAGCAGAAAGCAGAGAGGTGCTAATAATGCAAGAGGTAAGCTATCACCAGGTCAGTGTCGTTTGAATCCATCCAGACATTTTGAGGGAGAAAGCTAGGGCAGCTCCCCTTTATTGATTTGAGTAGGAATTGAGTCAATGGCACCTATAGAGTTGAAGTAAGTCTTGTACAAAAATACCAAGCAAAGTGAGAAAGTGGTAAAGCACTATAAGTTTCACATAGAGTCTGTCATATCCCTTGTGACCATCCCAGTCTTTCCTCAGCCACCCTTATTTTCTCTATGGTCCTCATCTGGGTGAGACACTAACTGCTAAAAGTGGCCGTCAAGTCCACTCTGACTAATGGCATCCCTCCCATCTGTGTCAGAGGAGCATGGTGCCTCATAAGGCTGTCAATGGGGGAACAGATTGCTTCTTCTGAAGCCCCTCTATGTAGATTCACCCAACTATTAGTTGGCAGGTAAGCATATCAACCATTTGCAACACTCAGGCCTCGGGATGTGGACTCTCTTCCAGAAAACAATCTGTTCCACTGCACTCCTAGTCCCAGAGAGTGTTAAAGCAGGCTCTAAACAAAGCGCTAGACCAGATGGAAGTGTCATTTCCCAAACACTCTCTCAAGCCTTACTCTCCAGTGCCCAGCAATTCTAGCTAAGAAGATGAAGGCCTGGATCTGTCCCAGTCAGGCTCCTAGTTCTTGGACTGGGTGGGCCAAAGCAGATCACATGCCACCCTCCCCCAGTAAACCTGGTTGGTGGTCTCCTCTCATCTCAGCAACCCCTGTGTGGGGCCGGCCAGCTCCCTGAGCATGGGCCACAGCAATTAGAGGGGGTAGAGAGGAGAAGGTGCTGAGTGGAGAAGTGAGAAAATGACAAGCACAGGAAGGGGTGTAGAGGATGTGTGGAGATGCGACATCACTTGGCTGTGAGTTCTAAGACTCACCTTCTCCTTGCCTGTACTGCCCTCGCTCAGAGTCTTATCTCCACAATACCCTTGTTTGCTGTGCTCCCTGCTTGTGGGTGGGATAGAAGCATTTAGGGACTAGAAAGCTGTGTGTGTGTGTGTGTGTGTGTGTGTGTGTGTGTGTGTGCGCGCGCGCGCGCACACGAATGCCCCAGTGGAGGGAGGGAGGGAGGGGGCAAGAATGAGAGTATAAGTGCTTTCTCCCAGGAGCCAGGCTGAGGGGCTGGGTGGGGGTGGCCTGCACCAGACCCAGGCCCATCTGAGCATGCTGCCTGGTGAGGAGCAGAGGCGGGGGAGGGGAGGGCGGGAGGTGAATAAATAATAGGAAATAAAACTTCATGAAGCAGAAAATAAAAGGCAGATTATACAGATGTGGCAATTTGAAGGATCATTGCCTCTGTCCTCTTTTTAACTGCTGCATCTGGAGTTTTGAAGCGGCTTATCCTCTCCCTCCCTCTGCCAGGTCCCCGCCTGGCTGGAGGCCCCCACAGGGCCAAGGCACGAGTGGGGACAGCGCCTCCAGGTCCAGGCTAGGTGGCATTTCCTAGGACCATGCGCTGTTGCCCAGCCTGGGGCCGGCTTACGGAGCAAGGCCAGTGGGTGAAAGGGCAATGCAGGGTGAGGCTGTAACTGAGCTGCAGGAATGGCCACGTTTGTGAGGAAGGGTATTTGCAAAAGAGTGGAATGGGTGAGGATAAGGCTGTCACAGGGAGTTTGAGGGCAGGGCTGCGTGAGGGGGCTGGGGCTGGTTAGGAATGAGCAGGATTTGGGTCATACATGAGGAAGGGTACTCATTGCAAATGGGGATTCAGAGGGGCATTGGTCAAAGAGTGAAGCCTAAATCTGTGTGTCTAAGCACAGGCAGCTTCTTTCTCCTCTTCATCAAAATTCATTTGTTAAGACTCAATTTGACACCTTGCCAGGTGCTATATAAACAGACATGGTCCCTGCTTTTAAGGAATTTCCAACCCACAATACACAATACACACTGACACTCTGCTTAGTTTATTTTAAATATTAATGTATTCCCCACTTTGCTCCAGAGAGAATTTGAGACCACTCACATGAAATGCATGTAATAAATGAGTAAAATACAAATGAAAAACAATGAGTCAGGAGTAGTCACAGAACTGGGCCAATGGCAGCTCTCGCAGGCCCTGGGAATCTGCAGAGTGGAGCTGGACACTGGCTCTGCATGTCTTAGTGGTCACACAAAAGTCCTACAACCATGGTTGCTTATGTGACTCTCAGTGTTCACAATAGACCACAGGGCTGGTCACAGGAGGGGCAGCGCTGACCCTAGCACTTGGCACTGAAGGAAATCACTCACCTCAGAATTGATACAGGCAACCATACATGACAGTGTCCACAAAGACACCGCAGTAAATCCAGGTGTAGCTTCTCAAGGCCGCTCTGCGAGGGGAGCGCAGCACTATGGAAAGCACAGAGAGATGCTACATCCTTCAAGCCTCCCCTCAGTGCTAGGACCTCTTTTCATTCTTGGATCACCACAGATTAGCACCCAGACATGCTCAGAGTCCTAGAAGAAATAGTGGCAACTGAAGTCAGGAATCTGAGCTGGGCCTGACCAGGGTCAGGATGGCAACTGTGCACATAGAGGAGAGGGGCTGGAACAGCACAAGAGGCATGGTGAGACCGTTCAGCAAACTCTGAATAAGGATGTCCCTTTATCTCTCTGTACATTTGGTGACCTCATGTCAGATTGTGACAAAGTAGTCTGAAAACCAGAAGGAGGTGTTCTGATACTAAGCTGAGGCAAATTCATTGCTTTGTTTGGCCTGTAGCTCCATGACAATGTGTGAGCTTTAAAAGTAATGGATCAATAGCCACAGAATTATCAGTAGAAATAGAAGAGTCAGGATGGGTTTAGTTTGGAGGGCCGGGAGGTTGACATTATATTTGGCCCTAATCTGGTGGCCTAGTGCAAAGGAACTGCACTGCAATCCCAAAGGCATGTGATTTGAATCCACCAGCTGTTCTGTGGGAGAAGGATGGGCAACCTCCTCCTGTGTGATTTACTGTCTCTGGGTCAGTTCCACCTTGATGGTGCACAAGACACACACAATGTAAGAATAATAACTAATATCTCTATAGTGCTTATATCCCATAGAAATGTTTGTTTCAGGAATCCCATCCTGCAAGGATAAAACTCAAACTCATTGTTGTTGAATCAGAACTGACTGATCTCTGACACTCAGTTGTTTTCAGAGGCTGTAAACTGCACAAGATGAGATTACTTATCTTTCTCTAGCAGACCAGTTGGTAGATTCAAACACCAGAAAGGTGTCACCTTTGGGTTTGCAATAACTTCTTTCAGGCTATACACCAGAGTTCCCTGAGAATACATGTGGATGACAGCAAAATTGATGCCTTCAAGAGCCAGTCCTTGAAAAATGACATCATGCTTGGAAAGGTGGACTGTTAATGAAAGAGAGGAAGACCCTCAACAAGATGGATTGATATGATGATTATAACAATGGGCTCAAGAACATCAGAGATGGTGAGGATGGGACAAGACAGGACAAGGTTTAGATTGGTTGCTTATAGGATCTCAGGGTGAGCTGTGGTTGACTGGACAGCACAGCACATAACAACAGTAACATCCTGCTGGCAGTTGGTACTCAAGTGTGTCATTCACAGCAGAAATTGGGGCTAAAGATTTAGATTTGGAACTGTTTTCTTAGAAGCTATCCTGAAAGCTCAGAAGTTACCTCAGGGGTTCCCTAAGGCTAAATTTTTTGGAAATGCTGAGCTTAGCGGTGTGAAGAGCCAGAGAATGTAGCAGAAAAGGGAAAAAAAGAACATCCAAGAAAGTCAAAGAACAAGGAGGAAGTGGAGTCCTAGAAGCTGAGACAGGAGAAGATGCTAGGTCAACTCTAGGTGCTAGTTCCTATGCAGTCCCTGGGAAGGCACAAAAAAAATTATGCCCCGTTTCCCTGTTCTTGTAAAAGCTTAGATTCTACTCAGAGGGACTGAAGAGCATTATGCTGAGTGAACTAACTCAGTCCCATAAGGATAAATATTGTATAAACCCATTATTGTAGAATGAGTATAAGGATCCAGGAGGGGTGGGAGAGGCTGGAAGCAGAGGTATGTGGATGTACAGGGGGAAGAGGGGATTAATCACTGGGTTGTACAATTTGATGGGGGGGCGGAGGTGAGGAAAATGTAAAGAATTTGTTCAAATTTGTATTTGAATTTTGTAAATAAACTTGTTGTTGTTGTTGTTTGGTGCCTTCGAGTCGTACACAACTCATAACGACCCTATGAACGAAAGGCCTGAGCATTGTCCATAGGGTTTCCGGAGGCAAGCCATTTTGGAAGTGGATGCCGCTCCTGCTTCCAGGCTTGGTTTAGTCGGGAAGCTCTAGCAAACACTTCCCACCATGAGTGATCATTACAACGTCTGGCACATCAGTGTCACAGTGTTCAGCATCACAGCAACCATGAATTACCTCTGTACAGCAATGCACAGACCAGTGCAAACCACCTAGAAGAATGTTTGACAGGAAAACAATTTGAATAAACTAGTAGAGGAAAAAAAATAATAGTAAATGGGCCTGTGTGGCATGGCCAGGCCAAGAAGGGCTTCCAGCCACTGCATCCCCTACATCTGCTAAAGGCTAAGATCCAGACCAAGTACTCACACGCTGGCCAGCATCTGAACCACTGCCTGCCAGGTTGAGGGGGTGCAGTTTTAGAGCACAATCTTGCCTAAAGTGCCAGACCACTTCTACCACCACTTGGAGACCCTGCTTACCTTACTGCCTGGAGACTGCCCAGCTGCACTACCTGCTTTCCAGTACCAGGAGCACCAATATCACAGGTTACTTTGGGGAAAATACTGCTATCCAGGTACATCACATGGGGTCCCTAAAGTTCAAGCAGAAGGGACAGGCAGAAAAGCCATTTCTTGAAAAGAATAACAGGCTTTCTGTTTGCCATTCAGGTGCTATAACTGAAACACCGCTGTTGAGCCCTAGGCCAAAAAGATTGCACAAATATATAGGTGCTTCACAAAACATCGTTATACTCTGGGAATTTTACAGTTACAACAGCCTAATATCTACTAAGAGAAGACTCACATAATATCAAGAAAGCAGCAATCCACCTCAGCCATCATGAAAAAACAAAATAACCCTTCTAAAAAAGCAGACCCAATGAACACCTAGAGCGAGCCAGAAGAAATATGTTGATGTAGAGTTATTTGATCAGCTACAGAAAAAGATACAAATGTTGGAAGAAACAGTGAAAACCAATAAGACAGCAAATACCTCAGAGACAATAGTCTAGAGGAAATATATTGATGAGGAGCAACTTGAAGAGCTATGGAGAAAAATGCAGAATATGGAAGAAAGGATTGATAGTATAGATAGAGGTACAAAAACTTAAAAAAGTTATCACAAGGCAGAGAGGGTACAGCCAACACAGTACTAGAAATAACAGAAAAGCATGAAAATGCAATCCAGAATATTAAGATTGAAATGGCAGAAGTGTACAACACACTGGTAGGACAAAAAAGTAGAACTGAAGAGATGGAACAAAGGGTCGGTGAGCTGGAAGATAAGAGCCTCACTGGAAACATACTAGAAGAAAAATCAGAGGCAAAATGTAAAGAAAATGAAGTAAATATTAGAATCATGTAGGAGGACATCAAACGAAATAACATACATAAGACTGAAATTCCAAAAGAGGGGAGTGACAGGGAAAGCACTGAGAAAATTGTGGAAGAACTACTAAAATAAAACCCAGGTATTTTGAAGAACAGGGAAATCCACATTCAAGAAGCACAGAGAACACCAAATAGACTAGGCCCAAAAAGAAAAACATCAAATATATCATATTTACATTCTCCAAATTAAAAGATAAAGATGTTGTTGTTGTGTACAATAGAGTTGAAACTGACCCATAGCTGATCCTCTAGTGGATTTTGGAGGCAGTTAATTGCATGGCAGGAGACTGCCCATCATTCTTCTACACGGAGATGCCAAAGGAGAGTGCATGGACTATAGTAATTAGAAACAATAAAAAAAGCAGCATGGAAAAATGGTAAAAGTAAAATCTGGCCTGACAATAATCACACTTAATGTGAATGGACTAATAATAGCACCAATTAAGAGAAAAACAGTAGCAAAATGGATTAAAAAAAAACAAAAAAACAAACAAACCCAAACCCAAAGCCCATCAATATGTTGCCTACAAGAGATACATCTAAAAAAAGAAGAGAAGACAGACTCTAGATCAAAGCCTAAAATTATACACACACACACATACCCCAAGCAAATGGCAGCCTCAAAAAAGCAGCAGCGGCAATACTAATCTCTGATAAAATAGATTTCAGAATAAAAACTCAAAGATAAGGAAGGGCATTACGTACTGATTAAAGGCACAAAGATCAAGAAGACATAACCTTTGCTAACATTTATGCACCAAATGATAAACCTGCAAAATACATAAAACAATGGTTAACAGGACTGAAGAAAGAAATAGACAGCACCAATAGTAGTAGGAGACTTCAACACACTACTATCACCAAAGGATAGGTCAACTCAAAATAAACCCAACAAAGATGAGGAAGATCTAAACTATACAATCAGCCAACCTAACTTTGTAGATGTATTCAAGGTACTGCACCCACTAAAACTCAATTCACTTTCTTTCAAGTGCATGTGGTACATTCTCCAGAATAAATCATACATTAGGACACAAAGCAAGCCTCAACAAATTAAAAAACATTGAAATAATATAAAACATCTTCTCAGAGCACAATACCATAAAACTAGAAATTAACCCATGGAATGCAAAGCTTACAAAACCACTCATTTGTAAACTAACTCTCTGCTAGAACATGACTGGGTTACAAAAGAAATCAAGTTCCTTGAAACAAATGAAAATGAAAATATTTACCAAAACCTCTGGGATGCAGCTAAGGCAGTCCTCAAAGACAATTCATAGCAATAGGCACACACATAAAAAAGAAAGAAGAATCAATGATATAACTCAAAACCTTCAGGAAATAGAAAAATAACAATAATCTAATCCTACAGCCTCTAGAAGCAAAGTAATTATAAGGACAAAAACTGAAATCAATGAGATAGAAAACAGGGAAAAAAAATTAAAGCATCAATTAGACCAGGAGCTGGTTTTCCAAAGGGTCAATATAATTGACAAACAATTGGCAAGCTTAACAAAAGAGAGAGGGGGAAAGAGAAGACATAACTCCATTAAGAAATTACAGAGGTGATATCACAACAGAACCAGATGAAATTAAATAGATATATCAGAAAACTATGAAAAACTATACTCTGATAAATTAAAAAACCTAAAGGAAATGGACAAAGTCCTTGAATCTCATCCCCTACCGAGACTGACAAAGACACAGAACACTTGAACAGACCCATCACAAAAGAAGAAATTGAAAAAGTCATAAAAAGACGTCCCGATAAGAAAAGTCTTGGACCAGATGGCTTCACAGTTGAATTCTATCAAACATTCAGAGAGGATCTATCACCAATTATACTTGAATTATTTTTAAAACTTGAAAGAGAAGGAACATTTCTTGAGTCATTTTATGAAGCAAGCATAACCCTAATACAAAACCAGACAAAGATATTACCAAGAAAGAAAACTATAGACCAACATCTCTCATGAATATAGATGCAAAAATTCTTAACAAAATCTCAGCCAATAGAATTGAAAAGCACATAAAAAAATAATTCACCATGACCAAGTAGGATCCATAACAGGTATGCAAGGAAGTTTCAATATAAGAAAACAATCAACGTAATTCACCATATTAACATAGTAAATAACAAGAATCATATGATCATTTGACAAAATCCAAGACTCTTTACTTCCTGTAAAGACACTCAGCAAAATTGGAATAGAAGGCAATTTCTTCAACATAGCTAAAAGTACATATGCAAAAGTAACAGCAAATATCATTCTCAATGGAGGAGGACTAAAAGCATTTTCCTTGGGAACAAGGACCAGACAAGGATGCTCACTGTCACCACTTCTATTCAATATTGTATTGGAAGTACTTGCTAGGGCAATACAACAAGAGAAGGAAATAAAGGACATCCAGATCAGCAAAGAGATGTTTAATCTATAGCTATATGCAAATTATAAGATAGTACACACAGAAAACCCCAAAGACTTGACAACAACAATAAAAAAACCATTAAGTTAGTAGTCCAATTTAGTAGAGTGGCAGGATCAATATCCAAAAATCAGTGGAATCCCTCTACAGAAGCAAAGAGAACTCAGAGAAGAAAATTAAGAAAGTAATACAATAGCCAACCAGAAATTGAGATACTTGAGAGTGAACCTAACTAGAGATACAGAAGACTTATACAAAGAAAAGTACAGAACATTTCTGCAAGACACATAAAAGACTTAAAGAAATGGAATAATGTGCTCTGTTCATGGATAGGAAAAAGGAATACTGTGAAAAATGACAATCCTACCAAAAGCAATCTATATGTTCAACACAATCCCAATCCCAATTTGACAAAATGGAAGTTGTCAAATTTATTTGGAGAGGCAAGAGACCCGGAATAAGCAAAATACTTCTGAGAAAGAAAAATGAAGTGAGAGGCATAGCGCTTCTTGACTTCAAAACTTAGTACCCAATGGTAGTAACTAAAACAGCATGGTACTGGTTCAATGACAGGCACATAGACCAATGGAACAGAATTGAGAGCTATGAGTCGCAAAGGACTCGAAGGCACATAACAACAACAACCTGTGGTCAACTGATACTTGACAAGGAATTCAAAGCTATCAAATGAGGAAATGACAACCTCTTAAACATATGATACTTGCAAAACTGGACTTCCACCTGCAGAAAGCTGAAACAGGATCCACATCTCACACTATACAAAAAAACCAAATCTGGGAGTAAAGCCTCAAACCATTAAGTTCATAAGTGACAAAGTGAGAACAAGCTTAGAAGCCTTAGTCTACAGTAAAAAGAGACTGCCAAATACAGCCAGAAATGCACACTCTGATGAGAATAAAATTTATGAATGGAACTTTCTAAAGATTAAACACCTGTGTGCATCAAAAACTTTTTCAATAGGGTAGAAAGAAAGCCTGCCTACTGACTGGGAAAAACAATTTGGCAAAACCAGCTCAGACAAGAGTCTCATAACAAAAGTTTACAGAATACTCCTGGGCCTCTACAAGAAAAAGACTGATAACAGAATTACAAAATGGGCAAAAGACATGGAAAGAATTTTCACAGAAGAAGGTATTAGAATGGCTAACAGATCCATGAAGAAATGCTCAAAATCACTGGCAATAAGAGAGATGCAAATCAAAACTACAGTAAGATACCATCTCACTCCAGTAGCAGTGGCAAAATTTAACAAGAAAACAAGTAATAAATGTTGGAAAAGATGTGGAGAGATAGGAACTCTTATACATGGTTGGTGGGATGGTAAAATGGTACAACCACTCTGGAGGGCAGTTTGGCACTTCCTCAAAGATTAACATAGAAATTCCATATGATCCAACTATTCCACTGCTTAGAATATACCCTGAGAAAAATTAAAACCAAAGCACAGAGACTTACACACCAATGCTCATAGCAGCGTTATTCACCATTGCAAGAACATGGAAACAGACCAGATGTCCAACCACAATCAAATGGATTAAGAAATTATGGTACATTTATACAACGGAATACTATGCAATATGCAGGGGCAATGATTTTGTAAATTATTACCTAATTTGGAAGAGACTGGAGAGCATTATCCTGAGTAAACTAACTCAGTCCCACAAGAACAAATACTATATAAAACCATTATTTTAGAATGAGTCTGAGGATCTATGAGGGGGGAAAGGGTGCAGCAGAAGGGTGAGGATGTGCGGTGGGGAGGTTGATTAATCAAGGGGTTGCACAATTTGAAGGTGGGGGTTGAGGGAAATGGGAAAGATCTGGTGTGAAAAACAATGTAATCAAATTTTGTAAATAAACTAGGATAAAAAATAATGTAAAATAGAATGTATATGAATGATTGTGTGAAACGATGTAAATGAAAGATTATAAAACAATGTATATGATTGAAACAGCTGTAAAGGTATTATTATATGAAAATCAATTAAAATATTAAAAATAAATAATAATAAATGCTAAAAAGGTACAGATTTGTGTGTGCTAGAAATAAACTGGGGTGAGGAGGAGTTACAGATGTTTCTTGGAGGAGGTGGCACTTGGAAATTAGTTAGTTGGTTTACTTTTTCCCTGTCATGTTGTTGTTGTTATGTGCCACTGAGTTGCCTCCGACTCATAGTGACCCTATATACATTAGCTCTGAACCCTGCCCTATCCTGAGCCAATCTCATTATCTCCAACAGACCTAAAGCCCATTTCCCCAGTCACTAAGTGAATTCATCTCATCCTGGGTCTTCCTCTCCAGCACTGTCCCTCCACCATTCCAAGCCTGATGTCCTTTTCTAAGAATTGGTCCCTCCTTGCAATGTGCCCAAAGTATGTGAGATGGAGCTTCAAAATCCTTGCTTCCAAGGAGCATCCTGATTTCACCCTCTCCAGGACACAACTCTTGGATCTCCTTGGCAGTCCATGGTATGGTTAACACTCTTCTCAAACACCAAAACTCAAAGGCATCAATCCAACTATTTGCACTACTCTGGAACTCTTCCTTGTCATAGTAGTTACTATTGTTGTGGTGCATCGTCGAGTGAGTTGGAACCACCCCATAGCTGACCATCTGGTGGGTTTTCAGATGCAGTTAATTGCACAGGAGGAGATTGGCCCAACTTTCTTCCATGGAGAAGCTGGTCGATTTGAACCTCATGCTTTCAAGATTGCTGCACAGTTTCTTGACACCAAGCCACCAGGGCTCCCTTAGTCCTTAAAATTTCTCAGCATTTGGTTATTGATCCCAACTTTTGGGTGGATAATTCCTACATATCTATCCATCTATCACCCAAAGGTAGGGTGCTGATAACCCAAGTCCTGACCGTATGGATTGGTTTAAAGATGAGCACATGACCTGAGGCAGTTCACCTAAGAAGATTCAAGAGTCTGGATAAGAGCTAGAAATTTCCAGGAAGCATATATCTATCTGCCAGATTTACTTCAGGAAAATGGAGTATCAGGAGTCACTGGTGCCATCTTGGTATCACAAGGTTTGCTCCTGCTTGCTAGGTTTAGGAGATAGAACAGAGAAGGACAGAGAAAATGGGGTCCTGGTATCCAGCCCTAGAATCAGCCTCAGCAGACATGAATGTGGCTTGTCCAGTTACCGAAGTCTGTTCTGGTGGAGTAATGGTTAAGAAATTGTGCTGCCAACCCAAAGGCACAAGGTTCAAATTCACCAGCAACAGGAGAAAGACAGGTCATCTCCTTCTATGCAATTTATTATTATTACCTTTGAAAACCAACTGGAAGGTCCACTGTGTGTTGGTTCCAATTCGATAGGATAAAACGACCATGAAGCTCATTTGAACTAAGATAAGTTACAACTTCCAGACAGAGTTTCAAAAGGCCAGATGTAGACTCAGAAGTAAAAGCAGGACTTCTGTATCTGAGGGCAGAGGCTACAGAGAAACTCAGAGAAACAGAATGAAGAGGTAAGGCCACAGCAATAGCTAACTCACCAGGTTTTGTTTTATGTCAGGCATTGTTCTTGATGTTTACGTGCATAATTTCACCTAACCTTCACAAAGTCTCTGTGAGGTAAGTAATGTTATTATCCCCATTTTATAGATAAGCAAACTGAAGTACAGGAGGTTACATAAGCAGCCCAAGTTCAACTAGTTAGCAACAGGCATGGGCTGGACAGGGCCTGATTGCCAAATCCTGATTCTGTTGGGTCTAGTGACCATGAGGGATTTGATGCAGGTTTGGGGCAGGTCATGTGCTTAACAGGGTCAAAGATCATTGAGAGGCAAAGGGGGAATGCAGGCTGAGGAAAAAACTATTAGCTTTAGTGACTGAGGGTTATTGTTGGCTCCTGGGATGGTATCTGAGGCAGTGGTGGAGTAGCAGCTTGGTTCCAAGACAAAGAGAGAGAGGTAGTGGACAGAGACCCTATATCCTGCGAGCTTATCATAGAGGTGTGGGGCTTAGCTACAGGAAGTAACAGGACTCAGTTCTAGCCTACAGTTTTCTCTTTCCTTGTAACTGTGATATCTGAAAATGTGTATGAGGCAAGAGGGTAGGATGTAGGCCCAAAGACCCCAGATGTGCCCTTGAGGGAGAGTGGTCCAAGGCAAGCAGGAGAGAAGGAGTAGTCTGGGGTTCAAGGGGGTCATGAAGAGACTTGGAGTGGGATAGTGTGAGCTGCTAGCTAAATCAGAAGCAACACAGTATAAAGAGAGGTTGGAGACAAACACCCTGAGAGAGGTTCAGTGGTGAGGAGCAGTTGTAGAGTGCTCATCAGGCCAGTCAGGAAATGTGGAAACACCTTGAGTGGACACCAGGCTGGGGGTGGGGGCCCAGGAGGATAGAGGAGGGAGAAGCAAGAGGAGTGTGGCACGCTACCTTGTCTCTATCATCTTCAGGCTGTTCCCAGGCTCCAGTCTATAGTTCTTCCCCCTTCCCTTCTCCGCATTCTTATATTTAAACAGTTGGTGAGATCCCCCCAACTCAGAAAGATCCCTTGCATAACAGGATTAGAGCACTGTTATCCACTGCTTGGTAGTCAGAGGCAGACTGATCATCTGGCACTTCCTCCTTGCTCCAACTTGATCTGGAAGCTGCTCTAAAATCTTTTCAACATCAGAGCAACAAGCAAGTCTCCACTGACAGACAGGTGGGGGCTGCCCTTAAGGAACCTGCATCTCCTGGTTGGGCACAAAGCTTTGACTGCTGAACCACTTCTTCCCCTAAATACATTTTGATTTACAGATGGTGCAGTGTTTCCATGCCATATTCTGGCTCTTCCAATTGGCTTTACTCACTCGAGATATTTCACCTTCATGAAGTAAAACTTTCAGACTGTCTTGCCAGCTGTAAGCACCATTCCTCAGCTTGACAGCCACATGGCACCTTCACTAAAAAGCCAGAATCTTTGCCTGCTGTCAGTTAAATATGATTGGCCTCATCCCACACCTTTCCAATCTTGTCTCACTGCCATTGCCTCTACCCTCCAGTTCAGATCCTTTCCACTCCCTATGCACACTCCTCAATTTCTTCATACTCTGGAAGAATCTGAATCCTCACACAAAGGCTCCAGGATCTGGCCTGAGCAGTTTTTAAATCTTCAGTGTTGTCTAGCAAACAGTCAATGTGAATGCCATCAAGAGAAAGCTGGGACAAGCAGGGCCATGAACAATGGGAAGCAGCACATCAAGGTATCACCATGGGGCCACAGCAGGCCAAAGGCCCTGGAGGCTGAGCTGCTCTGCAGCCGTAGTCACCAAAGACACCTTGAACCACTTACAGAGCTCAGCTCATTACTAAGAGCTTGTGCTCATCATGTTCTCAAAGAAATGGAACAACCCATTATATAGATGACAAGGTAGACAGTGGAACAACCCATTATATAGATGGCAAGGTAGACGGTGTGGAGACAAAGTGATATGGGCCTACGTTGGTCTCGTGTGTCTTATGCCTTGGGATTGTGGTATTTGGCAAAGAGTCTTGAATATGTATGAGATTATAAAAGAATCATCATTTTCGTGTTGGAAAGAGTGCAGCCAGAACGCCCCTGAGAAGTGAGAATGGTGAGACTTTATCTCATGTGCTTTGAGCAGCATACCAGAAGGGCCCAGTCCCTGCGGCACAACATCATGCCTGCAGAAGGTCAGAGGAAAAGAGGACAGTTTCACTTCCTAAACAGCATGCCTCTGTGAACTTCAATAAATGGTGGCTGGGGAAGGGCTTCAGGTCTTTTGTTCATAGGGTCACTATGTGTCGTGCTCGCCTCAATCAACAACAACTCAGCTTATGGTGTCTGCCGCAATGGGCTCAAGCACTGGGAAAATGAACGGTGCACATCAGCCATTTCGTTCTGTTGCAGACAGGGTCCCTGTTAATCATAGCTGACTTGATGACATCTAATAACAATAACATCGTGGCATTAGGACTAGGACATCACTTAGCTTTTATTTTCGTGGGTTACTAGAGGCTTCCTGTGGGGAGTTCTAGGTTGTCCCCTCCTGAGGCTCTAGAAATATCTTTTCCCTTCTCCATCTGCAGAAAGATCATCTGTTTGGAATACACGCCTCTAGATGGTGGGAGTTCTGGACAGGACACTGCAGGTTTGGGGATGCAAAGGCCTTGGTTCTTGAGATGACACAGGTGCAGAAAGGAACATCCTGTCCTTTCAATGAGACCAGCTCAGAACAGACCTAGGCTGCTAGTAGCTAGTAATATGCAACACTGTCCCCCAGCGGCCACATGTTATAACTGCAGCTCAGCAACCTCCTTACAACCTTCCAAGATGGAAGTGGAGAGGTCCATGAGGAACAGGAACGGATGAGGCCAGGCAGCAAGTGAAATAAAGGCTTTGTGTGCCCAAGCCAAAGAGCGAGTGAACTCCACATAAGCAAAGGATCATCGTGCAGCAAACATACACAGATAATGCACAAAAGACTCTTGAATTCTAATGTTTGAAATACATGTCCAGTGAGGTTATCCTGTATCCTAGCCAAACCCTGAACATCTGATGCTAAGTATTCACCTCAGTAAAATGAGACAATAAGACTTTTGATTCTCACTCCCACTCTACATCAGAATGGCCCCAAGAGCTTTAGGAATATGCATCTATCCCAGGTCCACACTGGTGGAATGAGGATTATGAGCAGTGTTTTCAGGCTGCTTCTCCAGTGGATGAAATGCGCCTCTGACAAGCATCGGGGAGGCTGGACTGCTGACTCCTAATTCATTCTGGAATCCCGCAGGACTGGCCCATTAGAAGTGCTCAGCATGTATTTAAGAAATGAATGAACGAATAAACTGTGTGAATGGATGGGTAAAGTGCACCCCCCCAAGCACTGAGTTATGAGCCTGAGTCCTTTATGCATGCGCATACACATACAGAGAACACACATGCACACAAAGTGCTCCACTCACATGCACACAGGCAAAGCGGGAAGCAGCCCACCCCTCCAGGTGGACCTGCTCACCCACAAATGCCCAGCGTTCCCCACTACACACACACACACACACACATGCACGTTTTGGTTTGTTGGTCTGTATATACTGTACACCCATTGGGTGCAGAGTCCACCCAGAGACTCTCAAAGTCCAGGGCCAGTATCCAGCTGAGGGACTGGTAACAAGCTTTGGAAAGGTGGAAGCAGCAGGCCCCTCCCCAAGCTGGAAGGCTGGGGAGCAGGGCATCAGCCAACAGGTAGCCAGTGAGCAGTCAGCTCTCACACTTGACTGAACAGAGACAATGGTGGCTGCTCCTTCCAGCCCAGCCTCCTTCCCACAGCATAGCCTCCAGCCAGCCAGTCCTTGAGTCTCCAGGAACCTCCCCCAGAGAACAGGCCCAGCTGGGAGATGGCCAGAAGGCATCACCCTCAGATTCCTCTGGGGAGGGCAGCTGAGCCCCCTATGAGCCTGCTGGGGGTGGGCAAGGGGCTATGGCCCTACAGGCATGGAGCTATCAGGAGAATGATGTGGGGTATGGCAAGGAGGATACAGACTGACCACAGGGGCATCACCAACCTGATCGGGGCCTCATCTGGCCTCTGAGGCCTCCACCCCACCACCCCTCACTAATCTCAGCTGTGGCTCCAGCCTGGAAAGACCCTCCCACCAACTGTTACCACCTTTCACCACCTTCCCTACGGGTATGAACCTGGAGAATCTCCTAGCCTGCTAGTAGAAACAAGGGACCATTGTTCCTGTGGCTCTCCACCTAGCTCTGAAGCACTACCACCCCTTCGGCCCTCAGCTCTGTTCTGCTGATTGGCAACTGGGCTAGCAATTGGGCAAGAGAGGCAAGCACTTATCTGGCTGAGTTCATGATGATTGTAAAGGGAAAGCAGCCAGAAGGAGACTAAGACATAGAGACTCAGAGTCTGCCTCCTGAGCCTGGAAGGGTGTTGAAACCTCTGGCCCTGTCCAAAAATACTGCACGGCCTCTAGCATAATGCGCTGGCTGGTGTCTGCTGGGAGTTAACTCACTTGTAGCCTCTCCTAACAGGGCATCTCATTCCTGAACAAAGTCCCCCTGCAGGATTGACTTCTGAGGGGCCTTTGCTGCCCTTGCACTTTCCCAGAAGCCCAGGGATCCACCTGTGTTCTGATTCTCAAATGAGGGCTGCTCTTTTCCAGCTCCAGGAAGAGGACACTCTGGAGGCTGCCCAGGAAGGGAAGCTGGAGGATGAGATAAGAAGACCCTGGGAAGTGAAGCCAAACCCTCCACATCCCCTGGAGTGGTCACAACCCTGCCAGGCTGCGAGACTCTGGGAAAGGTGGTCCCACAGTACTGGGAGTGCTCTAATGGGTGAAGGAATGAAGACCCCAGATGATAAAAGGACATGGGTTTCCTCTTCAGGCCATGACATCTCTGAGACAGGGCTCCCCTGAGTTTCTAACTCCTCCCAGGACCCAGGACAGTGTCTAAGAGGTGGGCCAGCTGTGCGGCTGGCTTCACAGCTGATTGCGGTTCCGCTTGGGGATGATCTTCCGGTAGGTCCTGCGCTCGGAGATGTTGCGCTTCACCTTGGCCGTGGTGGGGGCCTCATCCTGGTGCAGGGATGGGCTCGAGTGGGACTTCTTTAGGCTGGGCTTGGGCTCCCGGCTGTATTCAGCTTCCTTCCGCAGCTGATCCTCCCAGGGGTCCAGGTCCTCAGTGGGACAGTGCAGGCGGGCGACCAACAGCAGCACGTAAGTCTCATAGCGGATTTTCTGCAACACAGCAGCCCTATCCCGTCAGGCCCTCCTGTCTCAGCAGGAAGGGGGCTGGAATCGTGGGCTCACATACATGAAACTGTGGGGATAAAAAAAGCCCTCTGCACAGGGTTGGTCAAACAAGAGGGCTCTGGTATGCACAAGGACAACCTGTTACAACATCGCAGCTTTCTGTATATTATTATAGTAACATATTTCAGCTCAGTTCTGCTCTAATGACCATACTGTGTGGTGCTGAACTAATCAATGATTTCATCATGCTCAGATCCAATCAGTACTCTTGGCACCAACATGACTGTTGGACATCAGGAAATGTATTACATTGGGTAAATCTGCTGTCAAGGATTTCTCCAAAATACTGAAGAACAACAATGTCAGTGCGAAGACTAAAGTGTGTTTGATTCAGGCCATGCTCTTTTTAACTGTTTGCTACACATCTGAGAGCTAACATATTATGTCTCCGAGACCCCAAAGATCTGTAGCCCACTACACCTACAATCTGTGCAGCACTAGACACAAAGAGCTCTCAGATATACTGCACTCTAAATCTGAACAGTATTTTAATAAACAGCATTTGTAGCAGTTGATATCTGTTTAAAACTGCTAAGGCATCTGAGAGAAAGGTGGGCAATCTCCTCTCATGTGATTTGCAGCCTCTGACAAGCCTCTGGCTTGTGTCAGTTCTGTCCTGACTGCAATGACAGGGTTTTTGAAGGCATATGGGCTGCTTTGAGTCCCAGTGACAAAACAGACTTGAGGTACAATCTCCAGTCTGCAAAGTGCTTTCCCATTGTCCAACCCACTGGATCCTCACTGCCCTCCCGTGAGGCTGGCTGGAGCATCAATCACTGTCTCTGTCATATCAATAAGAAAAATGAGGTGTAGGTAGAGTCACAGGCTTGCTAAAGGTCACATCTGGTCAATGACATGGAAAAGCTGGAATTCTGAGGGCAGATCCTGTCCTTTGGGCTACACCATACCTCTGATAAGTGGTTTGCTCATACGCATGTATCCAACCAAGAACCTAAAGGAATAAGCAAAGAGCTTTAAGGCAGATGTGAAGGAGGGAGAGTGGCCACAAGAGGGCCCAGTGAGCAGAGCTACCCAGTCTCTATTATGGCCTCTGCACCACACTTTAACTACCCCTCCTGCCAGCAGGCCCCATGCTACAGCACAGAATTCCTGGAACTCCTGAAACAAGCACTCAGTTAGAGAGTTACTTAATGCACACTGACATGGGGCTAAAACAGAACTCAGAAAAAAAAAAAACAAAAAAAAACAGAACTCAGGTATGATGTGGAAGGGGTAGGGGATAAAATGTGCTGGCACCAGTCACAGTGCTGCCAGACCCTTAGATGGTCATTCCTTAGTTAGGACCACGAGGCACATACTTCATCGGAGCAGCATGTAAATTTACCAGGTTTGGAAGAGTGTAGGTAGTAATTGAGAGTGTACGTGTACTGGACAAGTTTTGTAATCTCTCTGTGCCTCAGTTTCCTCATCTGTAAAATGAGGACAGTAGTGTTATTAGAAAAGTAAATAAGATAAACCATGTAATTTGCCTAAATTGTTGCTATTTGCCTTCGAGTCAATTTTCAACCCCAAGTCACAGAATAGAACTGCTCCTTAGGGTGTCTGCGGTTGTAATCTTTACAGCAGTCAATGTCTGGGTCCTTCTGCCACCCAGCGACTAGTAGGTCCACCAACATTTTGGTTAACAACTGGCCCAAGCGCAAAACCAACTGCATCACCAAGTCCCATTGTGTCCATCCAACCCTACTGTCATGGCGTCAACTCCAACTCACACTGACCCAGAAGAGAAGAACCCCACAGAGTTTCCAAAGCTGGAAATTTTTACTGAACCTGATTGCTACATCTTCTACAGATAATGGGCTCAAACTGCTCACCTTTCAGCCAGCTGTAACCAGCTCAGTCCTGTAACCACTGAGCCACCAGTGCTCCTGGATATTACTGTCAGTGAATGGACTCACAGCTGACCCTCCAGCAGGTTCTCAGAGGCAGTAAATCTCACAGGAGGATATACCCCATCTTTCTCCCATAGAGCAGCTAGTGGGTTTGAACCCTACACTCTTGGGTCGGCAGCGTAATTCCTTACCACTAAGCCACCAGTGCTCCTTTGAATATTATTGGTACTGTTGTTGTTGTTGTGCCGTCGAGTCGCTTGCGACTCATAGCAACAGCCCTAAACTCTGCTCTGTCCTGTGCCAATCGCACTGCCTCTGACACACCCATCACAATTACCCCAGTCACTGAATCAATCCACCTCAGAGAGGGGCTTCCCCTCCTGAGCTGTCCCTCCACCCTCCCAAGCATGATGTTCCTCTCCAAGGACCGGTCCCTCCTTACAACATGTTCAAAGTATGTTAGACGGAGCCTCAGAATCTTTGCCTCCAAGGAGCCGCCGGTTTGGCCCTTTCCAGGATGAGTCTGTTTTCCTGGTAGTCCGTGGTACCCTTAATACTCTTATTGGTACTAGTATAATATAAAATGCAACGATTGTATCTAGAATGTGATTACCTGTAAAGGAATAATTCAGATCAACAATTTTTGGTTTTCAATTTAGCAGTCCAGTCAGAATCGACTCATAGCTGACCCTCCATTATGTTTCCAAGACAGTAAATAGCTGGGGAGGGAGTTGTCCATTCTTGCCGAGGAGTCACTGATTCGAATCACGGGAGGTTAACCTTTCTGTTATCTGCACAACTCCCAACAGACTAACCACCACTGCTCCTAAACAAACTTTTAGGATAAAAATGTTCTTCTTGTGTGCCACTGAGCAGGAACCAAACCACAGCTGATCCTCTGGCAGGTTTTCAGAGGTAGTAAATCCCATGGGAACAGCTGGTGGATTCGAAACTCATGCCTTTGCATTGTCAGACAACTCTACCACTTGGGATGAAACAGATGATAAAAATGTATCCACACAAGCTGCTGCTTAGTGCTTCGGGACAAAATGTGAATAGACTGAGTACACACAGGCACACACACACACACACACACACACACACACACACACACACACTCTCTCTCTCTCTCAGTATACTCCAATGCTCAGGTACAAACACGTGTGTGCACATATATGCAGACAAGTTCCACAGCTCCTGCAGCACACATTTTCACCTCATTGCGCAGAAAGAAGGCTGCAAGAACAGACGCAACCAAGAGAGGGCGGCAGAGAGTCCACCAACTGGGCAAGGGAGTGGAGGAAGGGAGGCGGCGAGCCTGGGGAGGAGGTGGGCCGGAGGCGGATCCAGGTGGGAGAAGGCAGGTCCAGAGGGTGGAGAGGGTGGGCCAGGGTGGGAGAGGGCGGGCACACGTGAAAGAAGATTGGCCCAGGCAGGAGAGGGCCCAGGCAGGAGAGGGCGGGCTCAGCTGGGAGGGCAGGTCCAAGAGGGAGAGGGCGGACTAAGGGGGGGCGGAGAGAGCAGGTGAGGGCGGGTCCAGGTGGGCAAGGGCGGGCCCAGGGACGTGGGGAGGGCGGACCCAAGCAGGAGAGGGCGGGCCCAGCTGGGCAAAGGCGGACCAAAGGGGGGTGGAGAGGGCAGGCGAGGGCGGGCCCAGGTGGGAGGGCGGGCCCAGGTGGGAGGGCGGGCCCGGCAAGGGGATGAAGAGGGAGGCCCAGGCGGGAGAGGGAGGGCCCAGGGGAGTGGAGAGGGCGGGCCCTGGTTGAGAGGGTGGACCCGGCCGGGAGGTAGAGAGGGAGGTCCATGCGGGAGAGGGCGGACCCATGGGGGGTGGAGCGGGAGGCCCAGGTGGAAGAGGGAGTGTCCAACGGGTGAGGGCGGGCCCAAGGGGGTGGAGAGGGAGGCCCTGGCGGGCGAGGGCGGGCCCAGATGGGCGAGGGCGGGACCCAGGAGAGAGAGGGAAGGCCTCAGGTGGAGAGGGTAGACCAAGAGGGCGGGAGAGGGCGGGCCAAGGCAGGAGAGGGCGGATCCAGAAGGGGGCGGGGCTGGCTCACCTCGTGCTCCAGATACTCTTTGCGTAGGCGGTACTCCTCCAGCTCGCGGCTGCGGCTCCTCCGCTCTGGCAAGTTTCTCTGCAGATCCAGCAGGTCGTCAGCAGTGGCGTCCAGGCAATTCTCGTGAGATCGATGCTGCTCCTCCTGGGGGCAGGAGGCGGCAGGAAGAGGTGCTGAGGGGCTGCGGGGCCGAACAGCCCATCTCGCCCCTCCCCTTCTCGGGCCAGGGGTTGCGTCAATGCCCTTGCTTCACCCTTCCAGCGAGCACATTCCCACCGCCCTCTCCAGGTCTGTACCAGGGAGCTCTGGGCCAGGCCCATCGGGAGGATGGGGCGCACGAATCGGCGTTGCGAGCCTACTGCGGCGGGAAAGGGGGGCGCAGAGTGCGTGGCGGCAGCCAAATTGATACGCGCGATCCAGGAGCTCATCTCTTTGGCAGTGCTGCGGACAGAGAAAGTTTTTGATGCCCAGGACCACAGAGCCCTTCTACCACCTACTCCCCTTTGACCCCTCCCCAGCCTCCTGTAAGGGACCGGGGTACAGGCCAGCTCACAATCACTCGTTGACTTTGTCGTTTCTTTCCTTTGTTCCAGAGGAAAATGAAGGCAGGCAATAGATTAAATGTAATAAACGGATGACTTAGTAGTGAGTTTCATGACTTAAAATGTTGTGTACCATCCAGTGGGAACTGCCTGATGGCTCCAGCGGGTTTGCACAAGCAGTAAATCTCACTGGAGGAGATAGCTCCTATGGAGCAGCTGGTGGATTCAAACCATGTGCCTTTGGTTTGGCAATTTAACTCCTTACCACTAAGCCACCAGGATGTTTAATCTGAGCTTAAAAGGAAAAGGTTTATCCACTGGCAAAGTATGCCAAGTGCATAAGAGAGGAAGGGGTGGAAATTCATGCCTCATACTTGTTATTCCTGCAGTGTGTTCAAGCTGCTAGAGAGCTTGGCTGCTAAGCAAACAGTTGGAGGCTTAAGTCCACCCAATTGTCCTTAAGAAGTAAATCTTGGCAATTCCCCATGGAACACAGTTCTACTGTGACGCATGGTCGGTCTGCCATACCTCAGTTGCCTGACCTGTCTGTTGATGCTGGAAGCTACCTGTATTTCAGATGTCAGAAGGATCACACAGGGACAGAGAAAAAAAGGATAGAATCTCTGTAGGAAGAAGTGCAGCCTTAGATGTGAGAATGCTCCTTAGAAATGAAAATGGCACATGTTATCAGTAGGGGTCAGCCCCTGGTTGGCAGGTTTTAGTTGAGCTTCCAAGCTGAGAGCAAAGACTTGGTGATGTTCTGAGAAAACTAGCTGCGAAAACTATATGAAGAGCAGCAAAACACTATCTGATAGAAGATGACACTGTCAGGTTCAAAGGAACTTTACTTAAAGGAAAACTTTGGGACCTTCTTTTGCTGATGCATGACTCAAAGGAGAAACAGCTACAAGCAGCCAGTAGTGACTAGAGCATGGAATTTGCAAAGGATCTAGGGAAATTGGAAGTTGTAAAATGAAATGGAATTCTTGAAGATCCGCATCGGAGGCATTTTTGTTGTTAGGTTCCATCGAGTCCCCTGCTACTCACAGTGACCCTATGTACTAAACCCTGCTCTATCCCTTGCCAATCTTATTGTCTCCGACACGTCTATCCCCATTACCCCAGTGACTGAATCAATCCATCTCATTGAGGGTCTTCAGAGAACTAAAATAGACTAGTATTGACCATTTAAAATTAGATGATCATATGCTCTACTATGCCAGGAAGGACAGTCAAAAGAAACATTTCACGATCTATCCTGAAGCATGATGCTGAATCTAACCTAAAAAGGAGGCCAAATAATAAGACAACTATTGATGTTTACACAATAGCCACTATTGCCAAACATAAAGAAATTGAAGATTTTTATAAATTTGTACAGTCTGAAATAGATCAAATACACAATCAAGATGTAGTAAAGTTACTGAAACAAAGGCTGTAAAAAAAAAGTATCAGTAGCAACAGGGTTGCTATGAGTCGCAGGCAACTCGACGGCACATAACAACACCAACAACTGGAAAATATGGTTCTGATGATAGAAATGATGCTGCCAATCAAATAACAGAATTTTGCTTGGCCAACACCTTATTTATTACAAATACTTCTTTCTAACAACTTACACAGCAACTATACATATAGTTATATGTATGTATATAGTTATGTGCCAATATAATACATATGCTGCATTAAAAAACAAGGAACTCATGCAATATTATTCAAAATGGTTGACTCTGGAGAACATTATGCTGAGTGAAATATCCCAGTCACAAAAGGACAAATATTACATGATGCCACTGTTGTAGAATGGGACTGTCCTTGGGGTTGGGGAGAGACTGAGTAAGATGGGTTCAATAATGTATACTGCACTGAAACAGAGGAGGGAGAAAACTGTTTAAAAGAGATATATAACTAGGTATTTCTGTCATCACAGGAGACTAGAGCGAGGGCTACATGGTGGAGGGGACCTGGGGGAGGGTTTGTAAAACAATGAAAGAATCTTTTCTTTTACTTTTCCATAATTTTTGACTCATGTACTTATAACTTGTTAGTCAAATTTGTGTCTTCTAGGTTGCAACACCCCCATGATACATCTTCAAGGATATGAACATGTACGGCCAAGCACAATCAATAAGAGTGCATCTAAATTCCAAAATCAATCTCCATAATAGTCTATGTGTTTCCTACTGCCAAAGGGGCCCTTTAGAGTAGTGAGAGAAGATCTTCACCCTGAAACCCACAGCGTCCCTTTTCAGCAGGAAGTAGCTAAGAGAATACGCCATCCCCTTTTCCTTATGACTCAGGGTGAAGTTTCTCTCAGGGAGGAGTGATAGAGAATGGCAAAGGACACACTGACAAAGAAGATTAATCAGAACTGGCTTTGACAAGCACTGTGGCATTTGGACAAGAACAAACTGGGAGGAGGGTAGAGAGAATAGTGCAACAATGAGTGAATGGAAACCCAAAATCTCTGTAAATATTTATGAAAATTAATAAAATATAGAAAAAAAAGATTAAAAAAAAAAGAAATCAAATAAACTACATCTATGGAAAGAAATTATAAATGAGCTCAATATGACCAAAGGTGGACCATCAATTGCTAATATCTAAGTTCAAATTGAAGTTGAAGAAAATTATAATGAAAGAGAGCCAAAGTACAACCTTGAGTATATCTCACTTAAATTTAGAGACCATCTCAAGAACTGAGTTGATTCACTGAACACTACAGACTGAATACCAGGTAAGTTGTGGATCAGTTTGATACATGAAGATGCATGATGAAGCAAAAGGTCATTAAGGATAGGCTGGAAAGAAAAGAGGGAAATTGACGTTAGAAGAGACTCTGAAACTTGCTCTTGGATGTAATTCAAGTCAATGGAAAAAATAATGATGAAGTAAAAGAGCTGAATAGAAGATTTCAAAGGCTGTTCAAGAAGACAAATTATTACAATGAAATGTGTAAAAACTTAGGAAATCAAAAGGGAAGAATACATATGGCATTTCTTAAGCTGAAAGAACTGAGAAAAAATTCGAGCCTCAAGTTGCAGTACAGAAGTATTCTATGGAGAGAGCTTTCCGGATAGGCAACGTGAGCTGGCACGAGGAGTCGCAGGTTCACGACGTGGCTTCGTGGACGCTACAGCTGCCAAGATGAGCGGCCGAAATAGGGGCAGGAAAACCCCTCACACCAAAACCCGAGGCCGAGGTCATGCCAGAGCCGGAGCCCGCTCTGCCCACCATGCCGCGGCGTGCCCGCCGGCCCCTCCGCAGTGCCCACGGCTTCGCCAGGACACCCCAGCAGCACAGGTGCAGGCCGGTGCGGGTGTGGGTGGCCTGGGAACCTCCGCGCCCGCGACACCCCTGGGCCCCGGGGAGGAGGGAGCCTTCGGGCTGCCCCTCGATTGTGGCCTCGAGCCCCTGGCCCTGGTGGCGGGCAGGTGGTCCGCCCGTCGAAGGCCGCAGCGCTCATGGAGCGCCTGGGAAGAGACACTCCCGTCGTGAGAACCGTGGGAGGTGTGGCACGGCCGAGATCGGGGCCTCGTGGTGCGAACCGGCTTGGCGTCGTGAGGAAGAAGGGCCCGGGAACAGGTGGCGCCGCCGCAGGGAGGGGCTCCCAGGTGAACACTGTTGGGAAGGCGAAGAAAGAGTGTGAGCGTGCAGCTGTCTCGCGGGAGAGGTGAAGAAGGAGGAGCACAGTGCCGGGCCAGGGCCCGAGGCCATCGCTGCCAGTGAGGACAGTCTGCAGATCGTCCAGCTCAAGCTGGACTCCATGAACGCTCAGGCCGACCGGTCCCACCTTCGCCTGGCGTGCAAGTTCGGGCGGCTTCGCCTGCAGCACATGGAGCGCAGGAACCGCCTCATCCAGGGCATCCCCGGCTTCTGGGCTCGAGCCCTCCAGAACCACCCCCAGCTCTCAGCCTTTCTGAGCAGCCAAGATAAGGAGCTCCTCACCTACTTGAACAACTTGGAGGTGGAAGAGCTTGGCCTCGCCAGGTTGGGCTACAGGATCAGGTTCTACTTTGGGCTCAACCCTTATTTTCAGAATAGGATGCTTATGAACGAATACGGCTGTGGCGCCTCGGGTCAAGTCGTGTCCCGTTCTACTCTGATCCAGTGGCTCCCAGGCCATGATCTCCAGGCCCTGACCCAGCGCCACGGCCGTAGCTTCTTGGGGTGGTTTTCCAACCACATTACCATTCAGTCTGACAAAATTGTTGCGATCATCAATGAGGAACTGTGGCCTAACCCCCTGCAGTACTACTGTATGAATGAAGGGGCCGGTGGAGAGAAAGGAAAGCAGGTCAGGCAAGATCCAGCAAAGCAACAGGTGGAATCCGGTGAGATTAAACCACCTAAATAATCTTCCCTACCTTCCCTTCGACCTCTGCCTGGAGGCTACTCATCCCTTGGCCATCTGCCTTCTGTTAATGCTGACCTCGTGCATCGTATCCCCTTGGGATTTTCACTGCCTCCAGCTCCGTGATCATACAGTCTTTATGATCATGTTCTTTTTCCTCCCTGTGGCCTTCATGCTTTTTTACATTAGTGTCACAGGTGATGTGATCTCATGAATTCTGTTTATATGCTAAGCACATGGTGCTTTCTATGTGTGCTGCCTAGCGCTCTAAATCACCAGGACCCTGTACTTGACTCTGACCTTTTCCACTTGTCTTAACATGAACATTCACAAGTCTGCCTCCAGCATGACCAGTACAACCACAAGTCCTGCTACATCAAGCCTAATGACTTGCTGGCCGTGGTGTGCATGCTGTACATGTTTGGCATCTTCCCTGTTGCTGCCCATAAAATCAGTGCACACTGATCATCAGCCACAATTGAGAGCTCCAAGACTCTGGGACACCTGTTATGCTGCCACATACTGAATTTCAGGCTTTGGCCAGAAAGCCCTACTACCTGCCCTCCTGGAAATAGCAGGATGGGACCTTGGCAATTGGGCATGGATGAAGTTAAGAGTGAGGAACAATATGCCATGTGTTCGGCACCTTTATGCCTCTTGTGATTCTCTGGCCCTTTGTACTGGTGGACTTCCACTGAGGTCTGGGCCATGTTGTATCAGTATCAAGCCACTGAACTTTGTTTGGTTTACAATAATCCCCTGTGGACTTCTTGTCAAGACGGACTTAAAAGAACTACTTTTGGATCCAGGCCCCCTGCCAATGCAGGAGATACACCTACCTGCTCGATCTTTACAGAAATCTTACTGGCTGCCAGACAGGTGGGCTGGTATGTATGTACATGTGCTCACTGTCCTAGTGTGTGTCTACAGGTGTGGCCTAGTGTGTGTGGAAGATGAATGCTGTATGGTGCTTACTTCACCTCCAAATAGAAATCTTAACCACTTCGCCCATTTTTTCTTAATGAGAAGCATGTCTGCTTTTTTCAAAAATTTAACAATTTTGGGTTTTTAAAAAATTATGGACATTTTCAGACATTGTCAAAAGTGTGCCCTTCAGCTAGCTCATCACTTATCAGTTGTGATCAGTCTTGTTTCTTCTCTGTCACCCTCTCCTCAGTGGATTGATTTTCACCAGTCCAAGACAGTGTCTATTCGGTTGTGAAGATGGGAGATTGGGACTCTCTTCTTGGTGATGATAATTTAGGGTGGATTATTATCATCACATCAGGCCTACTGATTTGCTTTTAATGTTAATGGAACGAAGTTTTGAAGACAGGCTGTAGAAGGCAAAGTCTTGAGCATGAACAGTCTCAGAAAGAGATAGAGATGATTTCTGCCATCTGCATCCACAAAGGAAGAGAGAAAGAAACTGCTCTGCTCTGAGACTCTGTAAAGACTGGTATGAGAAGATGCTCTGTTGAGACCCCTCACCAGAATACCCACATCCCCCCACCTGCAGTGTGATTTGGAGATTCATGTAACTGTTGGATTGTTTATCACCTTGTCCTAGTCTCTGTTTCTGTTAGTACAACTATCTGGGCAGTGTTATCTGAAAATTGTTGCTGCATTCTGTGCAAATAACCTCCCAGAAGTTATCAGTAACTGGTTGTCTTACTCAGTAATTTGACACCCTGGTAATAATGTGATTATTTCTGTATTCTTAAACAGCATTAAAACTTGGAAGTTTAAAAAAAAAAAAGAAGTATTCTATGGGCAAGACATAGAAAGACACAGGAAAAATCAAAGGAAGATGGAAGGAATACGATCAATGTACCAAAAAGAACTGGTCAAGTTCAGTCATTTCAGTAAGTGGCATATGATAAAGGACAAACAGTACTGAAGGAAGAAGTCCAAACAGCACTGAAAAACCAAAAAACCAAACTCACAGTTATCAAGTTGATTACAAGTCACAGTGATGCTACAGGAAAAAGAATTGCCTTTGGGGTTTGTTTCCAAATCTTCTGATTTAGAAAATTCTATTATGATCTTGCAAAATTCTGTGAAATTCTATAAATTCACACAGAAGAGACTACCTCAGCTTTCTTTCATGGAGTAACTGGTAGACTTGAACTATCAACCTTCTGGTTAGCTGGAAACAATCCACTAGTAAGAGACAAGTTTCAAGGAATTGACAGAATACCAACTGTAATGTTTCAACAGATACAATGCTAGGAACACTCATATGGCAAGAAATTTGCAAGACAACAGAAAGTGATCTTTATAATTCCAAATAAGTAATTCAACATAATGAAGGAATTATAGAACAATATCATTATTAGCACACACTAGTAATTTTTTTTTTTACTATTGTTAATTTATTTGAAAGATAATCAAATACAATACAGGGATGATGCTCACAAAGAGCTGTGTAAACATTATATAAATCTGCGACATTCTACAGAAGAGGTACAGTTATAAACAAGGAAGAGAAACTTAAAAGGTGTCTAAATGACTGCAGTGTTTTAAGCAAGTGTCCAACACTCCCTTGCAGTGACAGTGGCCACAGGAAGAGCTAGTCCTTTTATCAGGGAGGGAAGGAAGCAGCAACTGTGTGGAAGGTGAGCTTCCTGGACCCCATTATGCTCAGTGGTAGACTTTGTTGAACTCCTGGAGAGTCCAGCGTTTGTTCTCAGTTGCCTGTTTGAGTTCGGTGTACTCTTTCACGAGCCTGTCAAATTCCTCCCCGAGGACCTCATAGGTGTTCAACACCTGCCGAGACTTTTCCATGTCTTGCTCTTGTAGGCGAATGGCCCCCTCCAAATGGTCCCTAATGAGACGATGAACTTCTACTTTTTCAGCAGTGTAAGTGTCAGACAAAATCTTTAGCTCCTCCATCCTCAGCTTAAGGACCATGGCACTGCACTTGATCTCCAAGTACTGGGTATTGATTCGGTCTAGCTCCGACTGAGTCTTTAGCCGGTGTTCCTGAAGAAGCCTCTGCAGTAAAGCGAGGCACCGGAGAAGTACCTGGGAGTAGGTAGCACTCTGCTTCTCCAACAGCACCATTCGCTCTGTCTGCTGGCTCTTTGTGTTCTGGCACTGCTGCTTCTCACTCTTCAACACCTCAGCTAGTTCTGCATCAGAACTGGGATCATGGTAGCAGGCAGCAGGGTCAAACACTTCTTCTTGAGCTGCTCCTCCACTTCTAGCTGGAGTCGAGCTCTCATCCACACAAAGTCCTCTGAAGGCGGCATGAGCTCCAGCAGGTCTGCTTTCTCCAGTCTAAGTAATGAAGGCATCTCCTTTTCCTGGTTGGGACCTACGACCCATGTCAGTTTAGTCACTAGCAGCCACTGCTCAAGGGTCTCATGAAACTTCTTGTCTTCGGAGGTTATATTTGTGTCTTGTGCCTTCACACAGTAGTCCACAAGTAGCTCTTGGATGACCCTTTGCAGAATCTCTGACCTCAACCATGATGTCTTATGCAGCCGAATATCTTTCCATGCCTGAGCCTGCTCCTTTGCCACGGCATGGCTTAAACCACTTTCATCCATATGCTGTGAAAGACTCAGTAGTAGCTTGCCAAAGTATGGGTTCTGTAACAGGTCCTCTTCACTCAAGTTACAAGGAGGCAGCTGTTTGCTGCATACTTGAAGTATTTTCTTTCATCTCTTCTCCAGGTAAGGAGAAATCACCAGAAGCCATCTAATTTTCTTGAGATTTTTAACTGTGGAACTGTGCCCCAGGCGGCGGTCGAGGCGGGACAGGGCCGGCCGGCTGTGCCATCTACACCCCGGACCCCGCCCGCGCCTGGGTCCCGGAAACTCGCACTCAGGCCCCGTGCAGGGTGCAGGGGCAGCAGAAGGGGGAGCGCGCAAGTGTCCTGGGAAGGAAAGGGCTCGAATGAGGGCGGAAGAAGGCGCGACGGCGGGCGGAGGGGGCGGAGCCGCCCGACCACACTAGTAATATTTTGCTGAAGATAAATAAAGTTGTAGCAAATCAGGTCCCAAGATGGCAGCACCATGAAGAAGGTGGCAGCAGAAGATGAAAACCAACAAAAGCTAAACAAATTTGAACAGAATACGAGTAGAATCTCAGAACTAAATCAAGAGATAGATGTAAAAGAGTAACAGCTGCAGAATTTAGAAGATGCTTGTGATGACATCATGGAAGATGCCTAATGATGATACCAAGAGGAGACACAAATGTTACAAGAAGCTAAGAAAAATTTGAAAGAAGAAATCAGTGCCTTAGAATCCAGAGTGGAATCCATTCAGCAGTTGTTAGCAGATTTGAAAGCTCAGTCATACGGAAAATTCGGGAGCAACATAAACTTGGAAGTGGATGAAAGATGTTTTATAGTGCTTTTGTAAAATTTGTTTAATAAATTTGAATATTGTTTTAAAAAATAATTGGAAATAAAACTGAGTTAAAAATAATAATTGCAGCAATACATCCACAGGGCTGGAAAGTCAAGCTGGAATCACAAGATGATATATTGTTAATGTAATGTGCTGTTGAGTTGCCTGCAACTCATCACGACCCTATATACAATAGCCCTAACCCTGCTCTATCCTGTGCCAGTGGCATTGCTTCTGACATACCCATCCCGATTACCCCAGTCACTGAATCAATCTATCTCACTGAGGGTTTTCCTCTCCTGCACTGTCCCTCCACCCTCCCAAGCGTGATGTCCCTCTCCAAGGACTGGTCCCTCCTTGCAACATGTCCAGAGTATGTCAGACAAAGCTTCAGAATCCTTGCCTCTAAGGAACAGCCTAGCTTCACCCTCTCCAGGACAAACCTGTTCATTCTCTTAGCAGTTCACGGTATATTCAACACTCTTCTCCAACACCATACCTCAAAGGCATCAATTCTTCTATCATCCCTAGTCCATTGTCCAGCTCTCTGATGTATAGCCTGTCTCAGGTGCACCTTAGTCTCCAGACTGACACCATTGCTCTTGAGCACTTTAGCAACGTCCATAACAGCAGACTTTCCCATGGCAATGCACCTTTTAATTTCCTGGCTGCTGGTGCCAAGAGTGTTGACTGTGAAGCCAAGCAGACTAAAGCTGTGAACAATCTCAATCTCTTCACCATCCCTCATGATGCTGCGAATTGGCCCAGTGGTGAGAATCTTTGTTTTCTTGATTCAATCCATACTGAAGGCTGCAGTCCCTGACCTTCTGCAGCAAGCGTTCAGGTCCTCCTTAGTTTCAGCGAGCAGGGTTGTGTTATCTGCATAACACAGATTGTTTATGAGTCTTCCTCCAATCCTGATGCCACATTTCTCCTCATAGAGCCCAGCCTCCCAGACAATCTGTTCTGCATAAAGATTGAAAACGTATGGAGATAGGATACATCCCTGGTTTACACACTTCCTAATTTTGAACCATGTAGTGTTTCTTTGCTTTGTTCTGACAACTGCCTCCTGGTTCAAATATAGGTTTAGCATTTAGCATGATCAAGTGTTCTGGCATTCTCATTCTTAGAACAAGAAATATTATTGCTGATCTCAGATGGATCTTGCCTGAAATCAGCGAATACCAGAAAGATGTTGGCCTGTTGTGTTACTGACTGTGCAAAGACTCTCAGTTTTTTGGATCAAAACAAATTATGAATAATGCTACAAAGAATTAGAATTCCTTAACATTCAAGTGTGCTCACACAGAACCAGTAAATAAACCAAAAGGCAGGCATGGTGTACTCTAGAGTTGTGTCTTTTCACCATACCTATTCAACCTGTATGCTGAGCAAATAATCCAAGAAGCAGGAGTATAAGAGGGAATGGCATAGGCCTAGGAGGAGGACTAATAAACAAGCTGTAGTATGCAGATGACCCAACCTTGCTTTTGGAAATTAAAGAGCACTTGAAGCATTAGTGATAATGATCTAAGACAGTCTTCAGTATGGATTACACCTTAATATAAAGAAAGCAAAAAAACCTAAATTAATAAGCAATATTATGATAAACCATACAAAGACCCAAGTTGTTAAGGATTTCATCTGACTTGGACTCCCAATCAATTCTTATGGAAGCAGAAGTAAAAAAAAAATAAGTGACATACCGTAGTGGGTAAATCTGCTACACAAGACCTCTTAAAAAGTGTTCAAAAGTGAAGATGTCATTTTAGGACTAAGGTGTTTATGATTAAATTCTGGCCACCTGACATGCATGTAAAAGCTGGATCATGAATAAGGAAGACCAAAGAGTAAGTGATCACTTTGAATTATGGTGTTAGTGAAGAATAATAGATACACCACAGACTGGAAAGAACAAACAAATCTGTCTTGAAAGAAATGTAGCCAGAATGCTCCTTGGAAGCGAGGATGGTGAGGTTCCAGGTCACATACTTCGGACACGTTACATGATAGAAAAGTTCCTAGAGAATGACATCGTACTTGGTAAAGTGAAGGTCAGAGAAAAAGAGAAAGACCCTCAATGGATTGACAGTGGCTACAACAATGGGATAGAAATAGTTATGAAAATAGCAACGATTCTGACGGAGGCCCCGGACCAGGTACTGTTCTACTCTATTATACATGTTACTATGAATTGGAACCAACATGATTCCAACAATACGAGCTGGAATCAACTCTACCCTTTATCAGAATCTAACTATTCAGTATTCTTGGTGAGGATGGTGGCCCCACTATGGCCAGTGGAGGAAGCGTCAAATGTGTGAGCCACAAGTTTAGGGAGAATAAAAACTGGGTGGGCAGAGAGGATCTGAGACCTAGCTGCTTGTCTATCACCCTGAAGACTTACGGTGCCTGGAAGAGGTAGAGGCGCCAGTCAGCAGTCCGCAGCTGGAAGACATGCGGCTTCTTGGTGTAATGGGTGGCCGGGGTTGCCAGTGAATGGTGAACCCCCACAGGCTCGTCCACCATCTGCCCCACCAAACTCTCCCCCTCAGGACAGTTGTCTCCCTGCAGTAGAGCACAGGGGCTCAGAGAGCTCAGAAGAGGTTAGCAGATGCCCACCCCTGCAATAGCCAGCCTTTCCATGTTGCCCCCTTGGCCCCATTAGGAGTATCCACTCCCTCCTTACCTTTAGGAAGTACAGTACCATTCCTCGCAGTAAGGTATGGAACATCTTCCAGCCTCGCTTGCCCCAAGGTGCTGTTCAGGAAGCAGAAGACAACATTGGGTGGCCACACCCCCATTTAAGCATGTTGTTGTTGTTGTTATTTGCCGTCGAGTCGTTTGCGACTCATAGCAACCCTATGCACAACAGCCCTAAACCCTGCTCTATCCTGGCAACCGCACTGCCTCTGACACACCCATCCCGATTACCCCAGTCACCGAATCAATCCATCTCATAGAGGGTCTTCCCCTCCTGCACTGTCCCTCCACCCTCCCAAGCATGATGTCCCTCTCCAAGGAACCGTCCCTCCTTGCAACGTGTCCAAAGTATGTCAGACGAAGCTCCAGAATCCTTGCCTCCAAGGAGTAGCTTGGTTTAATCCTCTCCAAGATGAATCTGTTTGTTTTCCTGGCAGTCCATGGTACATTCAGTACTCTTCTCCAGCACCACAGCTCAAAAGCATCTACTCTCCTTCTGTCCTCCCCAGTCATTGTCCAACTCTCTGATGCATAACAAGCGATTGCAAAGACCATGGCCTGTATCAGGTGCACCTTAGTCTCCAGAGAGACACCGTTGCTCTTGAGTACTTCAGAGAGGTCCCTAACAGCAGACGTTCCCATCGCGATATGCTTTTTGATTTCCTGACTGCTGGTGTAAAGAGTGTTGACTGTGGAGCCGAGCAAACTGAAGCTGTGAACAATCTCAATCTCTTTGCCATCCATCCTGATGCTGCCAATTGGTCCAGTGGTGAGAATCTTTGTCTTCTTGACATTGAGCCTCAGTCCATACTGAAGGCTGCAGTCCTTGACCCTTCGCAGCAAGTGCATGAGGTCCTCCTCAGTTTCAGCAAGCAGGGTTGTGTCATCTGCATAACGCAGATTGTTAATAGATCTTCCACCAATCCTGATGCCACAGTTCTCCTCATAGAGCCCAGCCTCTCAGATAATCTGCTCTGCATACATGTTGAAAAGGTATGAAGACAGGATGCATCCCTGGTGTACACCCTTCCCAATTTTGAAGCATGCAGTGTTACCCTGCTCTGTTCTGACTACTGCCTCTTGGTCCAAGTATAGGTTTCGCATTAGCACAATCATAGCTACCTTCATTTCAACCTACACATCTTCAAATACAGTCCCTGAGTCCCCACCCCTCCTATACACAAGTAAGAATGCCAACACAAGTTCATATAAACACACACACACACACACACACACACACACACACACACACATACACACACACACACCCTTCCATAATCAAGGTCAGGAACAGAAGTAGAAAAGTCTTTGTGTAGAAATGTGGATATTCAGATGGACCAGTTCCTCTCTAAACACAACACAACACAAGCACAGTGTAAACCAAACATCTTTCAACTCCTTTGTAGACACATCCAAAAGTGAATTCCTGAAGGAAAATGACCCTCTCTGGATATCTTACTCTCAGCACCATCTGAAAAGGCTTCACCTTTTCCTGGCACCTGCCACCTCTCCCCTACACTGGACCCTGACCTTGTTGAGGGGAAGCATTCCTACTCTATTGACAGAGGCCTGATTCTCAGGAGCCACATCACTTGTCTAACCTTACTGTAGCTTTTTGCAGATTTCTAACTCCCTTTCCTGGTTCCACATCTCCATTCTATTTTATCCATTATTTCAGATTAAGCTGCCATGCTTCAAATCCTTCAATTACCTGTGAAATGAGGACCAATATCAGAACCTAAAAATGATCTCCAAATGTACTTGCCCACCAGGGTCTTTGACACTCACCATGCTCTTAGCAAACTTTGCACTTTTCTCTGTGTGAGAACCCTCTGATCACCTTCAATTGGCCACACTCTTGTATCCTCCCAGGATCAGTTCCCATCATTTCTCAGAAGACTTCCCCATCCACGCTTCTTTAAAACCAAAATTCTTCCCTCATGTTGGTTCTACCCCTCATATGCTGCTCACCTCTTTCTACCTTTCAATGCAGACACTGATGCACGTCTCTAATGTCTGTTGTACAATGGCCTTTCTGAGGACAGAGATACCTGGATCTATTTTATCTCTGCTGTCTTCCCTCCCTCCTCCCGGTGCAGCACCTGACCCACATCCAGAATACTGAGAAGCCAGTGCATACTGCCAGCACTTGGCATGTACCATCTCTCCCTCTGCACCCTCTATGCACACGGTCCTGTGTGTCTCTGAGCAGAGTCCCTGCTATCCATTTACAGAGATACACACACAATGGCCACAGGGCAGCAAACACTCACTCTTCTTGCCATCTGCATCATGATGCATCTTCCGGGCCAGGATGCCTTGCTTGTAGGTGGGCACTGTAGGGTCTTGGGTCAGCTGTAAGAAGGGGCTGCTCATCTTGCCAGCTGGGGGTGAGGGCCTGGCCTTCTCAGATCTGGATGCATCATCATTATCCCTGGACATGAAACAATCAAGCTTGGAGGATAAACTGAGCAGTGACAGTCAGGAGTCACCCTTTGTCTCTCAGGGACTAAGCACCCCCATTGTTTAGCAGAGATCCGTATTCCCAGGTCTTTTACTCCTAAAAGAAATAAGATCTCCAGTCCAGCACATTATTCCCATGATGACCCCAACCGGACCTGTCCCCTGACTACCTCTAGCTCCTCAAGGTGTTACTGGGTTCTAGCATCCTTCTCTGAATTTGGGCAGTGCATTAGCCCACCCCCAACCTACTCAACTGGGAGCACTGTTCCCAGAGCCCACAACTTCTTTATCTTCCATGCAGGCAGGTGAAAGCAGATGGGCTAGGGGGTAGATCTCACTTTGGGGGGGTGGGTAAAGGGACCAGGAGGGAAGGGTAAAACTGTCACTTACACAGTCCACTCAAGCTTCTCACTCCGGATAGACCAGTAGAGGGCCTGTAACAGAAGCACATAGGTGGACAGATTAGCCTCTGGGCCTGTGGGGCCTCTCAGGCTGGCAGATATAGAAGGGGGCAGCCATCTAAGGTGCAACTATTGGGCTCTCTCTCTCTAGCACAAAGAAGAAGTAAGAGAAGCAAAGAGGGGCCAAAGCAACCATCCAAAGGACTGACAGACCACTTGTGCCTCAACTTCTATGACCTTGAGGGGCCAGAAGAACTAGACAGTGCCTGACTACTACCACTGCTAACTGCTCCCCAAGGGACCACAATAGAACATCATGAAAGATGCAGAACAAAACTGAAAACCATAAAAATATGCTAGACTCTCTGGTCTGAGAGAAACTGTCCAACCTCCAAAGACTATTGCTCTTAGCTATGCTAAGAATCTGGAAGAAAACTGACTCCCATGGCTCAACTTGCAGCCAAACAATAGACAGACTTAGATGGTGGCCAATAACACCAGGGAGATGCTTTTCTGAAAAACCAGCCATATGAAGACAAAAGAGTAGAGTTTGCCCAAGGATAGTTCTGGAAGCAGAAAAGAGTAATGTTGTTGTCTTTTTTTTTTTTAATTTTCTACTAGTTTATTTACAAAATTTAAATACTTAGTTTTCAAGAACAAATTCTTGCAATTTAATGTTGCTTTTATGTGCTATCAAGTTGCTTGCAACTTATAGCGACCCTATGTACAACAGCTCTGAACCCTGCCCTATCCTGAGCCAACTTTATCATCTCTGACACACTTACCCTATTACCCCAGTCACTGAGTCAATCCACCTCTTCGAGGGTCTTCCTCTCCTGCACTGTCCCTCCACCCTCCCAAGCATGACTTCCCTCTCCAAGGACTGGTCCCTCCTTGCAGCATGCCCAAAGTATGTCAGATGAAGCTTCAGAATCCTTGCCTCCAAAGAGCAGCCTAGCTTCACCCTTTCTAGGATGAACCTGTTTGTTCTCTTAGTAGACTACGGTATATTCAATACTCTTCTCCAGCACCACAACTCAAAGGCATCAATTCTCCATTATCCCTAGTCATTGTTCAGCTTTCTGATGCACAGCAAATGATTAAGAGCATGGCCTGAATCAGACTGAATTAGTCTCCAGACTGACTTCATTGCTCTTCAGTAATGTAAAGGAGAGGTCCCTGATAGCAGATTTTCCCAATGCAATTCGTCTCTTGATTTCCTGGCTGCTGGTGCCAAGAGTGTTGATTGTGGAGCCAAGCAAACTGAAGTTGTTAACAATCTCTCCACCATCTATCTTTTATGCTGTCAGTTGGCTCAGTGGTGAGAATCTTTGGTTGGTTTGGGGTTTTTTTTTTAAGGTTGAGCTTCCATCTATATTGAAGGCCAATGTCCTTAACCTTCCGCAGCAAGTGCTTCAAGTCCTCCTCAGTTTCAGCAAGCTAGGTAGTGCCATCTGCATAACGCAGGTTATTGATGAGTCTACCTCCAATCCTGATGCCACATTTTTCCTCATGGAGCTCTGCCTCCTGGATAATCTGTTCTGCGTACAAACTGAAAGGATATGGAGATAGGACACATCCCTGCTGTACACCTTTCCTGATTTTGAACCATGCAGCGTTTCCTTGCTGTGTTTTGATGACAGACTCCTGGTTCAAATATGGGTTTCACATAAGCACAATCAAGTGTTCTGGGGATTTCCATTCTTTCCAGAATTAGCCACAATTTGTTGAGATTTACACAGTCATATGCCTTTGCATAGTCAATGAAACACAGATAGGAAGGAGTAATGTTGTTGTTGTTATGTGCCGTCGAGTCGCTTGCGACTCATAGCGACGCTATGTACAACAGCCCTAAACCCTGCTCTATGCTGTGCCAATCTCACTGCCTCTGACACATCCATCCCGATTACCCCAGTCACTGAATCAATCCACCTCATAGAGGGTCTTCCCCTCCTGCGCTGTCCCTCCACTCTGCCCAGCATGATGTCCTTCCCCAAAGACCTGTCTCTCCTTACAACATGTCTAAAGTATGTCAGGCGGAGCTCCAGAATCCTTGCCTCCAAGGAGCAGCCTGGTTTAACCCTCCCTAGGATGAATCTATTTGTTTTCTTGGCAGTTCATGGTACATTCAGTACTCTTCTCCAGCACCACAGCTCAAAGGCGTCAATTCTCCTTTTATCCTCCCTAGTCATTGTCCAGCTCTCTGATGCATAGCAAGTGATTGCAAAAACCATGGCCTGTATCAGGCGCACCTTAGTCTCCAGAGAGACACCGTTGCTCTTGAGTACTTTAGAGAGGTCCCTAACAGCAGACTTTCCCATTGCAATGCACCTTTTAATTTCCTGGCTGCTGGTGCCAAGAGTGTTGATTGTGGAGCCAAGCAGACTAAAGCTGTAAACAATCTCAATCTCTTCACCATCCATCCTGATGCTGCTAATTGGTACAGTGGTGAGACTCATTGTCTTCTTGGCATTGAGCCTCAATCCATATTGAAGGCTGCAGTCCTTGACCCTCGCAGCAAGCACTTCAGGTCCTCCTCAGTTTCAGCAAGCAGGGTTGTGTCATCTGCATAATGCAGATTGTTGATAGATCTTCCACCAATCCTGATGCCGCATTTCTCCTCATAGAGCCGACTCCTGGATGATCTGTTCTGCATACAGATTGAAAAGGTATGGAGACAGGACACATCCCTGGCGTACGCCCTTCGCAATTTTGAACCATGCAGTGTTTCCCTGCTCTGTTCTGACGACTGCCTCTTGGTCCAAGTATAAGTTTCGCATTAGTACGATCAAGTGTTCTGGGATTCCCATTCTTCTCAGAGTCAGCCACAGTTTGTTATGATCCACACAGTCAAACGCCTTTGCATAACCAATGAAGCACAGATAGACATTCCTTTGGTACTCCCTGCTTTCAGCCAATATCCACCTGATATTAGCTACAATACTACAATACACGACCCCTTCGAAACCCAGCCTGGACTTCTGGCAGTTCTCTGCTGATATGCTGTTCCAGTCGTTTTTAGATAATCTTCAGCAGAATCTTGCTTGCATGTGAAATAAATGATATTGTTCTATAGTTTCCACACTCTGTTGGGTCACTCTTCTTTGGAATGGGAACAAATATAGATCTCTTCCAGTCAGCTGACTAAGTGGTTGTTCTCCAGATTTCTTGACACAACTTGGTAAGCACGCCCAGGGCAGCATCTGTTAGCTGAAATATGTCAGTTGGTATACCATCTATTCCTGGGGCCTTATTTTTTGCTATATGCAAGTTCAAGCTGAAGCTGAGGAAAATTAAACTAAATCCACTGGAACCTAAATATAACTTTGAGTCTATCCCACCTGAATTTCATAACCATCTCAAGAACAGGTTTGAGGCCTTGAACACGAATGAGCGAAGACCAGATGAGTTGTGGGAGGATGTCAAAGGTATCATCCAAGAAGAGTGCAAACGTTCTTTACAAAGACAGAAGAGGAAGAAAAGACCAAAACGGCAGTCAGAAGAAACTCTGAATATTGCACTGGAGCGCAGAGAAGCCAAAGCACAAGGAAGAATTCAAGATACTAAAGAGCAGTACAGAAGATTTCAAAAGGCAGCGCGGGATGACAAGATAAAATATTACAATGAAATGTGCAAGGACTTGGAGTCAGAAAACCAAAAGGGTCGAACTCGCTCAGCATTTCTTAAGCTCAAGGAACAAATTCAAACCTTGAGTTGCTATAACCAGGGATGCTTTTGGCAGAGTACTAAATGATCCAGGAGGTATCAAAAGAAGATGGAAAGAATATACTGAGTCATTGTATCAAAAGGAATTGGCAGACACAGAAGAATTTAATGAAATAACATATGAGCAAGAGCCTATGGTGATGAAGGAAGAAGTTCAAGCTGCTTTGAAAGAAATAGCAAAAAATAAGTCCCCAGGAATAGATGGTATACCAATTGACATACCAATTCAGCATGAATATGCCTTGCTAACAAACTCATGGCTGAGGCTATAGGCATGTACCACGCTCATAGGAGGCCCTCAGTAAGGCCAGTATGTCCCATTGGTTGGCTGTCGCCCATCTGTCAGTGGAGGCCTGAATGTGAGTATGATATCAAGAAGATTTCAGTGGAGCTTCTTTACTAAGACTAGAAAGGTCTAGATATCCACTTCGGAAGCAGCAGGTAGATTTGAGCTACCAGAGTCAAGCATCCTTTTGCTGCTCGACACACTACAGATTACACCAACAGTGAAGACCGTGTAGGTGTCAAGAGGGTAATACTCAGCCAGTTATGGGTACAACACGGTGCTAGTCCTGTAGCAGCTAACAACAACAACAACGACATTCTTTTAAGGATGTTTCGGTAGAGCCAGGACAGAGCTCAGCATTCCACTTGGAACAAGGAACTAAAACTCCAGACCCCTAGCAAGGAGACCAGGACCTGGGCCCACCATACCTTCAGCAGCTCCTTGGAGAAGTTCTCACCATCCTGCAGACCGTTAAGGTTGGTGATGAATTCTTGGCAGCTCATGCTTTTCCCAATATTCTGAGGCCACAGAGAGAAGAAACAGCTGTCACCCATCCCGCCCCAACCTTATATGCACTCCCAGGCTCTCAAAAGCCTTCACCCAGACCCAAGCTCTCATCTGCAGGGCCCTTCGCTGGTCCTCTCCTAGACTCTGACCTTCCCTTCCCCCTTCCCTCCTCTCAACACCTTATACTGCTACCCTTGAAAATCCCCAAGCCCCCACTGCAGCTCCCTGCCTCATTTTCCACAGCTGTCCCCACCTCTTACCTGTCCATGAAGGTCCGTGTTAAGGAGCATGATGGCACAAGTCAAGGTGTGCACGGAATCTGCCCCAGAGGGAGGCCAGAGGAGAGAAAGCTCATTTGAAAACAAGACTCCTACTCTTCTGTCAGCACTAGGCTTCAAGGCCCTAGAAGTGTCCCCATCTCCCCCACCCCCAGCACACTTGCCCCAAAAGCTGGCCCCTCCCTACCTACTGAGGGGAAGACTGCAGGATTGCAGTGGTGGAAGCGCTTTGAGAACTGGTAGAGAATTCGCTCCCGCTCCTGTGTCTCTCCGCTGAGCACCAGGGCCTGGAGGAAGTTTCTGAGAAAGAAGCCAGAGTTTGTGCCCAGACTGAGAGGGCCCATGGACCCCAGGATCAAGGGTCCCGCTAGGGCCCACTGTGAACCCTGGTGCCACTGCTCTGTGGCCATTCTTCCCCCTTTCTTCCCAGAAGGACTCAAAGACATTACCGGAGGGCACGGTCCAGGCTCTGGCCTTCAAACTGGAAGAAAGACAAGTACTCCTCAGCCACAGCCTTGCTGAAGTCATTGCTGCGGAGAAGAAGGGGATGAAGCCTGAAGCTAGGGAACTGACCTCCTCCCTGGCAAAGGGGTGCCCAGGGTTGCACACAGCATAAGGTGGCCAGGAGCAAATAGGCAACGAGACAGCACAGGCAGCCTGGGCCTTGGGTCCCCAGGGGCTGCACGCAGCATGAGGTGGACAGGAATGAATGAGGCAAGAAGACAACATAGGTATGCTGGGCCTGGGGTCCCAAGAAGGCAAGGGGGCCGCCTGGCTTTGATGTGCAGCTGACACCTCCATCTACTGTTGAATGAGGCAGGGGTGGGGGGCATGTGGAATCAGAGATGGATGAGGTAGCAGGGTCCAGTGGACATTATCAGAGTGTGGAGAAGCAGAGGGAATATGACAGAGAAGCACCAAGGATGGGGAGGGATAGAGGGAAGGAATGAAGATGGGGAGACTAGGCAAGAATAATGGACAGGTCAGTGATGGGGCTGGAGAGAAGAGAGATAGAGACAGGGAAGGCCAGCTGGTGGAGGGAACCTCCTTCCCATCCTGCCTCCACCCCCAGCCTCACCCAGGCAAAGCCCCTTACTTCTTCTGGAGGTAGGCAGCCACTTCAGACTTCCGGAAACCCTCCAGGTGATAAAGTCGTGAGGCCAAGCTCCAGGCCACCTTGTCAGTCCCGATGCCATTAGCCAGCTTGTCTCCAGCCTGTGGTCTCTTGTCTTCCTCTGGGGATTGTGCCTGAGGCATGGGACTCTTGAGAAGCCTGGAAGAATCCATTGATTTCCTCAGACTCTTGAAGCCCCCAGGGCCACTTGGGACAGATAGTAAGGGGTTATGGGTCCAAATGTCCTTGTAGGTCAGTCATGATGGGCAACCAAGAGTTTACCCTCAGAGTTGAGGGTCATAGCTTGAACTCCAGGAGACCCTAGAGCCAGACATCACCCAGGAAAATGCAGGATCACAGTCCGTGTGAGCTGATCATATGTGAGCTGACTGAGCCATGGCTTGGAACCAGCAGAACCCAGAGGAAGAAACTGCCTGGAGGCCAGTGAGGGCTGGATCCAAGCCTGGTACAAAACCACTGGGGTGTTCCAAGTTTATTTTGCTTTAGGTAGGAGATACATCAGCCCTTTGGAGACCTAACAGGTATTAAATCTGACCCCAAGCAGAGTGGGATCATCCCCCACATCTCAGCAGGCTGTCTGCCATCCTCTCCCTTCCCCTCATCATCCATCCTCGAGAAGCCTCCTTGCCCCTTCCCCACCTCCTACTTTAGCTCCAGTTTATTCTCCAAGATCTCAGGCTAAGGATGGTGTAAAGATGTGTCAAGAACAAGATACAAAGACTGGCGTGAGGAATGGTTACAGTGGGGGACCCCTGAGGGGGCTTTCAACCCCTCACATGCCTTTCTAGAAGTTCTGTGGTAAAATAATTCCCCTGCCACAGGGGATTGGATGGTGACCAATTATGACAGGAAACAGGCTCATGGAAAGCCCGGATGGGAGAACACTCAGGGTCTGATACTCCTCAGAATCTCAGAAGTCACTAAACACAAACTCTGCCTGACTCTTGATTCCTCTGCAGGATTATAACTAGGCCTGGCTGAGTCAAATTACCAAATAAGCATGGAATTACTAAATATTCCACAGTTTTCTTCACCACATCAAAAATTCTGCTTCTAGGGGAGCTCTGGTGGTCTAGTGGCAAGAAACTGCACTGTAATCCCAGAGGTGTGCGGTTCGAAACCACCAGATGCTCTGCCGGAGAAGCAGAGACAATCTCCTCCTGCACCCGTCAGATTAGATTTGATGGTACACACATGAATAAAATAAAATTTAAGAAAATTCTGCTTTTATTTATGGCTGGCATCAGTCTCTCTCCCAAACCCACAGTGCGTTCCTACAGCCTCTTTTTAAATTTAGGGTCCCTGACAGGGATGGAATATCTGGGAAGCAAGGTAAGCACCCATTTACTTACTAATCTGCAACAAATAATTTTCATGTGAAATTGTTTAGTATACAGATTAAAATAAGTCCACATGAAACTCTTCACTACAGATTACTAAGCAATCGCACGTAAACCTATGTGAAATTGTTCACTATAGATTGTTGTCGTGCTTCATACAGTCAGAACTGATTCATAGCTGACCCTCTAGCAGGTTTTCAAAGGCAATAAAATGCACAGGAGGAGTTTGCTCATCCTTCTCCTGTGGTGCAGCTGGTGGATTTGAACTGCATGCTTTTCTGATTGCAGTGCAAATTCTTACCACTAGACCACCAAAGTGAGTAAATATAAATGAATCCATGTGAAATTGTTCAGTACAGATTAGCAAGAAGCAGAAATAATCTTGTGTTTCCTTTGCTTACTGAGTAATCCATCCCTGAGGTCTGAGTATCCTAGTTCCTTGAATATTCATTATCTGTGTGATCAAAGAGGAAGTGGAAAGGCAAGCAGATGTTATCAAAACACGAAAATGTTGTTAGGTGTCATTGTGTTAACGACAACTGTTGACAACAACACTATGAACAAAGCTTGTCTGAGCAAATCCCATGGTCGCTGAAATGCTTGAGCCCACTGTTAGAGTCGCTATGTCAGGCTACCTCCTCCCTCTCTTTCTCTGACCTTTCCCAGAAAGATGTCTTATTCCAAGGACTGGCATCTCCTGGCAATATGCTCAAAGTCTGTGGGATGAAGCTTCCCCATCCTTGTCACTAACGAGCACCCTGCGTGCACTTCCTCCAAGAGAGATTTCACTACAGTCCCTCCATTTATCACGAATGTCTAGTTCTGCCTACTAGCCAGGCCCACAGGGGGCTCTGGTGGCCTAGTGGTAAGGAGCTGGACTGCCAGGTGGAATACAAGTGGTTCGAATCCACCAATTGCTCTGTGGGAGAAAGACGGGAAATCCTCTCCTGTATGATTTACTGCCTCTGAAAAACCATTGGAGGGTCAGCTATGTATTGGTTCCAACTCTACAGCACACAACAACTAGGCCCTATTTTTCTAGACTCAACACCACCCACCAGTGCAAGGTAACAAACAAAATGGAATGTGAAAATACACATCTTGCAAAATAAGACACAGAATTTCATGAAGTGCATGACCTGGTAGCACAATGGTTAAGTTCTCAGCTGCTAACCAGAAGGTAAAAAACTCAAACCCATCCAGTGGTTCCTTGGGATAAAGATAAAGGCAATCAGACCCTGTAAATATTATTATGTTGTTGTTGTTGTTATGTGCCGTCGAGCCGTTTTCGACTCATAGCGACCCTATGCACAACAGCCCTAAACCCTGCTCTATCCTGCGCCAACCGCACTGCCTCTGACACACCGCCTCTGACACACCCATCCCGATTACCCCAGTCACCGAATCAATCCATCTCATAGAGGGTCTTCCCCTCCTGCGCTGTCCCTCCACCCTCCCAAGCATGATGTCCCTCTCCAAGGACCCGTCCCTCCTGGCAACATGTCCAAAGTATGTCAGACGAAGCCCCAGAATCCTTGCCTCCAAGGAGTAGCTTGGTTTAATCCTCTCCAAGATGAATCTGTTTGTTTTCCTGGCAGTCCATGGTACATTCAGTACTCTTCTCCAGCACCACAGCTCAAAAGCATCCACTCTCCTTCTGTCCTCCCTAGTCATTGTCCAACTCTCTGATGCATAACAAGCGATTGCAAAGACCATGGCCTGTATCAGGCGCACCTTAGTCTCCAGAGAGACACCGTTGCTCCTGAGTACTTTAGAGAGGTCCCTAACAGCAGACTTTCCCATTGCGATATGCTTTTTGATTTCCTGACTGCTGGTGCCAAGAGTGTTGACTGTGGAGCCGAGCAAACCGAAGCTGTGAACGATCTCAATCTCTTCGTCATCCATCCTGACGCTGCCAATTGGTCCAGTGGTGAGAATCTTTGTCTTCTTGACATTGAGCCTCAGTCCATACTGAAAGTTGCAGTCCTTGACCCTTTGCAGCAAGTGCATGAGGTCCTCCTCAGTTTCAGCAAGCAGGGTTGTGTCATCTGCATAACGCAGATTGTTAATAGATCTTCCACCAATCCTGATGCCACAATTCTCCTCATAGAGCCCAGCCTCTCGGATAATCTGCTCTGCATACATGTTAAAATAGCCTAGAAAAAAAAAACCTCTATGGGGCACCTATACTCTGAGCTCAACAGCACCAAAAGCAACTCCTGATTAAACTGTTTTCATTATTTATTAGCAGAGTTTGGTCCCCATGTCAGATGGATTTTCTAACTGTTGTTGTAAACGAATTAACTTTTATTTTTGTTTCCAGTGCTGGCTGGCCTGGAAGCTCTTGTACAGTAGCTCCACTCCAGAAGTTGGTTTCTCGCGTCTTGCTGGGGGTCATGTAAGAAAAATTTTGGGTTGTGTTTGATTTGTGATAATTGTTTTTACCCCCTCCACAAGCGGATGTCAGCTGGACTTTCACTCCTTTTGGCCAACAAAGGCTCAAGGGTGGAGGCCTGCTGAAAGGTGTGTCTTTAAAAATCCATAGGGCCTGAGGGCCTGTGGTCCTTGGGCCAAATTTATTAAACTTTTTAATGAACATTGGTTAAGTGGCATAGCAGTCATATGTCCATTTGCGGTACTGAATAGCTTGGAGTTGCTGTTGTGGGAGCCACAGGTGCTGACGTGGCAAGAATCCTTACTTGCCATCGCCCATAACGCAGAAAGAGTGTGGCAAATTCTGATTGAAGAAACAGAGCTAAGAATTAGCCAATAAGATAAGATTAAGTGTTAGCTATAGACCAATAAGAATAGAGAGTTAAGAGCCAATAGGAATAGTTAGATTAGTAAAGTAAGAGCCAATAGGAATTAGGTTAGAAGCTATCTAGGCTAAGGGTATATAAGGGGTTGTGGGGAGGAAGAGGGCGTGGCCGCCATTACCAGAATAAAGAAGTATCAAGCTGCAATGATCCCAGTGTTGTGTTTTCCTTTATCCCGCTGGCAGGGCTGGAACGAGGCATCTGGTGGCCCATATGGGGACCCAGAGGACAACAAGGTCAAAACTGCAGGTAAGTGACTAGTCAACTAAGTCCCGGAAAGAAAAGGACGAATTTACAAAAGGAGACAGGTCAATAAAGTCCCAGGTAAGTAAGAGGACGGAGTACTAAAGGTATGGGTAATACCGGATGTAAAGGGAGAGTGGAAGAAGCTTTGTGCCGGCTGTTAAAAGCCCGAGGATTAAAACTGAAACAAAAAACTTTAACTCAGAGTGCAAAAGAGCAATAACTCCTTACAAGGAAAAAGGCTTAGAAATTTGGCTGAAATTATGCAGGGATATTGGAGGACCGCTATCCAACTCGGGTAAAAGTAAGAAAAGTAATTTTTGCATTTGTTTCAGTATGTATAGTCACATTATGGGTTAAAGCCAGTGGGTGGAGCGTGGTCAAATTTTAAAACTTGGTAACTGTTTGTGTTGATTGTTTTAAGTTTGTTATTGTTGTTTGTTGTCTTATTAGGTTTAATGTAATAATAGTACTTTGAGCTCATACAATTTGATAATTTCAGTGAAATATGAAAAGTAAGAGAATGAAGCTAACTTAGGAGAAAAATCTTGATTCATAAGATGAAGTAAGCAAAGAATAAGTT